>NC_061512.1:139329888-139348492 GCF_022539505.1 Lolium rigidum
AAAAAAAAAGTTTTGACATGCACCACGGAGGGACCCAAAATCGTCGGCCATGGTACACCAGTAACCACGGCGCGACTTCAACTTCGTCGGCCATGGCAACTTTTCTTGTAGTGCTATCTATCCAGGATTTAGCTTTTCTAGCCGCTGCACTGCAAGGTAGTAAGACTTATAATGGGGTATTGATAGCTTATAGACTTGCTACTAACCGTGAGAAAGGTGAAATTTGTGGAGGTCTCATCGCCTCTTGTTTATTAGCTTTGCATGGAGTAGAACCTCACCATCTTGATATTCAACTTTCCATAGAAAAACTTGACATAGTCTCTATGATTAAACATGAATTTGTTTCTGACTCATCTAATTTGGGTAACCTGTCTTACAAGATAACATTTTATAAGAAAGCTTGGAGAATAACTAAGAAAACTGAAAAACTAGTAAGATTGCCTGCGCCTGTTCTATTTAACCTTGATTCCAGGGAGGATTGGTCAGTCACAGAAGGTGCACTGAATGCACACATAGAGGGAGGAGACCATCATGCAAGAGACAACACGGAGGAGGCTGAGGAACACCTCGACTCGTCATCCGATGCAGCAAGTTCCTCGCATCAACATTTTGGGCATGTGGAGCCTCCACGCTTTTCTTCTGCACAGGGACCCTACTATGACTACGCCATGCATTATCCACCGGCGAGGAACAACGACCCTCGCTGGGGTTGAACTCCACTTAGGCCAAAAGCCTAAGCTTGGGGGGAGGTATACCGGCATCACTCATTCTTTGCATATTATGGTTGCTGGATACTTGTATATACTTGTTTAGTTTGTTTGAGTGGTTTTCTAATGAGAGGGAGATGATATTTGGGGAAGTGCTGCCTGAAAACAGATTCTGGACTCTTACCAAAAAAATTCTCAAAAATAGCCAGAACAGTATTTTACGAAGCCCATTTTTGTGCATGTTCCCCAGGTTGTTATCTAACTTTCATTAGTTTAACACTTTTCGATTTGAGCAGTGGAAGAATTTCTTAAAAATCGAGTACTGTACTGCTGTCAAGTTTGACGAATTTCTGCTGCTTTGTGTTTATGTGACTCTTCTAGTTTGCCATTTCTTGTTTTTGCTTTGTTTCTTTCCTAAAATCCAAAAATACTTCTGTTGTTTCTCTTCATCATTTTTTTTGCTTTGGTTTCTTGCATTTGTTTCGCTTTATTTGCTATTGTTGGTTTGCTATAAGAAAATCCAAAAAGATTTTGCTTTGTTTGCTTGTTTCCTTTTGTTCTTGTTTCCAATTCGAAAACACCAAAAATATTTGCTGTTCTTCTTTAGTTTGTGAAGTTCATCTTGAGTTCAATGGTCTTCGGTGGCTGGAGCGTGGTTTTCATTTCATATTATCCAAGCTACACAAGTGAAAGGCAATAATGACGATTTACGACAATTGGATTGTGGTGAGAGGCTGGTATGAACTCTATTTGTATTCGTTTTTGTAGATATACTCATCCAAGTGAGCATGCTTAGTTGGTTCATGTGAGGTATATGTCATTTGAGAAAGTCTAGTAGTTCATGATCTCTCATGTTTAGCTCCAATTTATTAATATGAGTAGCATGTCATGGATGTTTGCTTGCATTGTTTTATTCATAAGTAGGTATGGCATTGTGGTATCCTCCTCTGAATAACTCATTTATATCGACTTGGCACATGCTCACGCATGCATATGACTGAACAAAAGTCAATTAAGCCTCGATGATTTATATTGCTTCAGAGTTCTTGTATCACTTGTATGCCTCTGTTAATTTATTTTGCCGCAAGCATGATTATGACAGTGATACGTCTCCGACGTATCGATAATTTCTTATGTTCCATGCCACATTATTGATGATATCTACATGTTACATGCACATTTTATGTCATATTTATGCGTTTTCTGGAACTAACCTATTGACGAGATGCCGAAGGGCCAGTTCTGTCGTTTTCGCTGTTTTTGGTTTCAGAAATCCTAGTAAAGAAATATTCTCGGAATTGGACGAAATCAACGCCAAAGATCTTAGAATCCCCGGAAGCATCCAGAACACCCGAGAGTCGCCAGAGGGGGGCACAGGCCCACCAAACCATAGGCCGGCGCGGCCAAGGGGGGGCCCGTGCCCCCCTATAGTGTCGTCGCCCGTTGACCTTCTGACGCCGCCTCTTCGCCTATATAAAGCCCCTCGACCTAAAACCTCGAGACGGAAAAGCCACGGTACGAGAAACCTTCCAGAGCCGCCGCCATCGCGAAGCCAAGATCTGGGGGACAGGAGTCTCTGTTCCGGCACGCCACCGGGACGGGGAAGTGCCCCCGGAAGGCTCCTCCATCGACATCACCACCATCTTCATCAACGCTGCTGTCTCCCATGAGGAGGGAGTAGTTCTCCATCGAGGCTCGGGGCTGTACCGGTAGCTATGTGGTTCATCTCTCTCATATGTACTTCAATACAATAATCTCATGAGCTGCCTTACATGATTGAGATTCATATGATGATGCTTGTAATCTAGATGTCGTTATGCTAGTCGAGTGAATTTTACTTATGTGATCTCCGGAGACTCCTTGTCCCACGTGTGTAAAGGTGACAGTGTGTGCACCGTGTGGGTCTCTTAGGCTATATTTCACAGAATACTTATTCACTGTTATGAATGGCATAGTGAAGTGCTTATTTATATCTCTTTATGATTGCAATGTGTTTTGTATCACAATATATCTATGTGCTACTCTAGTGATGTTATTAAAGTAGTTTATTCCTCCTGCACGGTGTAATGGTGACAGTGTGTGCATCCGTGTTAGTACTTGGCGTACGCTATGATTGTGATCTCTTGTAGATTATGAAGTTAACTATTGCTATGATGGTATTGATGTGATCTATGCCTCCTTTCGTAGCGTGAAGGTGACAGTGTGCATGCTATGTTAGTACTTGGTTTAGTTGTGTTGATCTGTCGTGCACTCTAAGGTTATTTAAATATGAACATTGAATTGTGGAGCTTGTTAACTCCGGCATTGAGGGTTCGTGTAATCCTACGCAATGGTGTTCATCATCCAACAAGAGAGTGTAGAGTATGCATTTATCTATTTTGTTATGTGATCAATGTTGAGAGTGTCCACTAGTGAAAGTATGATCCCTAGGCCTTGTTTTCAATACTGCTATCGCTGCTTGTTTACTGTTTTACTGTGTTTCTACTGCCTGCAATATCACCACCATCAACTACACGCCAGCAAGCACTTTTCTGGCACCGTTGCTACTGCTACTATTTATTCATACCACCTGTATTTCACTATCTCTTCGCCGAACTAGTGCACCTATTAGGTGTGTTGGGGACACAAGAGACTTCTTGCTTTGTGGTTGCGGGGTTGCATGAGAGGGATATCTTTGACCTCTTCCTCCCCGAGATCGATAAACCTTGGGTGATCCACTTAAGGGAAACTTGCTTGCTGTTCTACAAACCTCTCGCTCTTGGAGTCCCAACACCGTCTACAAGAATAGAAGCTCCCGTAGACATCAAGCACTTTTCCGGCGTCGTTGCCGGGGAGGAAAGGTAAAGGCTCTCATACTCCGGTCCCAGGTAAAGTACTTTTCTGGCGCCGTTGTGTGTGTGCTCGAAGCTATTTCCTTTAGATCCTGCAATTGCATCTTTTTGTTTCTTGTTTACACTAGTTAGGCATAATGGAAAACAACAAAAATATGAGAGATCTTTATGAACTTTATCTTGAATTAGGACATGATGTGTTTGAAGAGAGAATTAAAAAACCCATGGAACTTTATATGCATGCTAATGGGAATGTTATTAATATGAATGCTTTGAACACTATTGTTGCTAATGCTATGGAAAATTCTAAGCTTGGGGAAGCTGGCTTTGATGAGCATGATCTTTTTAGTCCCGCAAAAATTGAGGAGAAAATTTTCTTTGATGATACTTTGCCTCCTATTTATGATGATTATAATGATAGTAGTATTTTGTTGCCGCCTGTTATGGAGGATAAATTTGATTATGATTACAATATACCTCCTATATTTGATGATGAGAATAATAATGATAGCTACTTTGTTGAATTTGCTCCCGCTATTACTGATAAAATTGATTATGCCTATGTGGAGAGTAATAATTTTATGCATGAGACTCATGATAAGAATGCTTTATGTGATAGCTATATTGTTGAGTTTGCTCATGATACTACTGAAAGTTATTATGAGAGAGGAAAATATGGTTGTAGAAATTTTCATGTTACTAAAATGCCTCTCTATGTGCTGAAATTTTTGAAACTACACTTGTTTTATCTTCCTATGCTTGTTACTTTGCTCTTCATGAACTTGTTTATTTACAAGATTCCTTTGCATAGGAAGCATGTTAGACTTAAATGTGTTTTGAATTTTCTTCTTGATGCTCTCTTTTGCTTCAAATACTATTTCTTGCGAGTGCATCATCAAAACTGCTGAGCCCATCTTAATGGCTATAAAGAAAGAACTTCTTGGGAGATAACCCATGTGTTTATTTTGCTACAGTACTTTATTTTATATTTGAGTCTTGGAAGTTGTTTACTACTGTAGCAACCTCTCCTTATCTTAGTTTTGTGTTTTGTTGTGCCAAGTAAAGTCGTT
Source organism: Lolium rigidum (assembly GCF_022539505.1). NCBI lineage: Eukaryota > Viridiplantae > Streptophyta > Magnoliopsida > Poales > Poaceae > Lolium > Lolium rigidum. Next base: position 139,334,497 of record NC_061512.1, read on the forward strand.
GATAGTAAGGTTCATACTAGATTTGGATTGCTCCGCAGAAACAGATTTCTTTGCTGTCACGAATCTGGGCAAAATTCTCTGTAGGTAACTCAGAAAACTATGCCAATTTACGTGAGTGATCCTCAGATATGTACGCAACTTTCATTAAATTTGAGCATTTTCATTTGAGCAAGTCTGGTGCCTCAATAAAATTCGTCTTTACGGACTGTTCTGTTTTGACAGATTCTGCCTTTTATTTCGCATTGCCTCTTTTGCTATGTTGGATGGATTTCTTTGTTCCATTAACTTCCAGTAGCTTTGAGCAATGTCCAGAAGTGTTAAGAATCATTGTGTAACCTCTGAACATGTGAATTTTTGATTATGCACTAACCCTCTAATGAGTTGTTTTAAGTTTGGTGTGGAGGAAGTTTTCAAGGGTCAAGAGAGGAGGATGATATACTATGATCAAGGAGAGTGAAAACTCTAACCTAGGGGATGCCCCGGTGGTTCATACCTGCATATTTCAAGAAGACTCAAGCATCTAAGCTTGGGGATGCCCAAGGCATCCCCTTCTTCATCGACAAATTATCAGGTTCCTCTCTTGAAACTATATTTTTATTCGGCCACATCTTATGTACTTTACATGGAGCGTCTGTATGTTTTTGTTTTTGTTTTTGTTTGAATAAAATGGATCCTAGCATTCTTTGTGTGGGAGAGAGACACGCTCCGCTGTTGCATATGGACAAATATGTCCTTAGGTTCTACTCATAGTATTCATGGCGAAGTTTCTTCTTCGTTAAATTGTTATATGGTTGGAATTGGAAAATGCTACATGTAGTAATTGCTATAATGTCTTGGATAATGAGATACTTGGCAATTGTTGTGCTCATGTTTAAGCTCTTGCATCATATACTTTGCACTTATTAATGAAGAAATACATAGAGCATGCTAAAATTTGGTTTGCATATTTGGTCTCTCTAAAGTCTAGATAATTTCTAGTATTGAGTTTGAACAACAAGGAAAATGGTGTAGAGTCTTATAATGTTTACAATATGTCTTTTATGTGAGTTTTGCTGCACCGGTTCATCCTTGTGTTTGTTTCAAATAAACCTTGCTAGCCTAAACCTTGTATCGAGAGGGAATACTTCTCATGCATCCAAAATACTTGAGCCAACCACTATGCCATTTGTGTCCACCATACCTACCTACTACATGGTATTTCTCCGCCATTCCAAAGTAAATTGCTTGAGTGCTACCTTTAAATTTCCATTCTTCACCTTTACAATATATAGCTCATGGGACAGATAGCCTAAAAACTATTGTGGTATTGAATATGTACTTATGCACTTTATCTCTTATTAAGTTGCTTGTTGTGCGATAACCATGTTCCTGGGGACGCCATCAACTACCCTTTGTTGAATTTCATGTGAGTTGCTATGCATGTTCGTCTTGTCTGAAGCAAGAGCGATCTACCACCTTATGATTAGAGCGTGCATATTGTTAGAGAAGAACATTGGGCCGCTAACTAAAGCCATGATCCATGGTGGAAGTTTCAGTTTTGGACATATATCCTCAATCTCATATGAGAAAATTAATTGTTGCTACATGCTTATGCATAAAAGAGGAGTCCATTATCTCGTTGTCTATGTTGTCCCGGTATGGATGTCTAAGTTGAGAATAATCGGTAGCGAGAAATCCAATGCGAGCTTTCTCCTTAGACCTTTGTACAGAGCGGCATAGAGGTACCCCTTTGTGACACTTGGTTAAAACATGTGCATTGTGATAATCCCGGTAGTCCAAGCTAATTAGGACAAGGTGCGGGCACTATTAGTATACTATGCATGAGGCTTGCAACTTGTAAGATACTCCCTCCGTTCCTTTCTATAGTGCCTATTGTTTTTTGGCACGGAAATTAGCGCGGGCCATTTTTTCACACAAAACCCCCTAGCGATATCACAGAAAAAATAGGAAACTGAAAACAGATCTCAGAAATACATGACCAGACCGGTTTCCAGATATTCCGGACTTGACCTGATCGGTGGAAGGGATTCTTTGCAAAAAAAAATATAGCTTTACTCTTATATTCTGAAACAAATGCGAAAAAACAATAGGCATTATAGAAAGGAACGGAGGGAGTATAATTTACATGATACATATGCTTTATTACTACCGTTGACAAAATTGTTTCTCGTTTTCAAAATCAAAGCTCTAGCACAAAGATAGCAATCGATGCTTTCCTCTTTGAAGGACCATTCTTTTACTTTTATTGTTGAGTCAGTTCACCTATTTCTCTCCACCTCAAGATGCAAACACTTGTGTGAACTGTGCATTGATTCCTACATACTTGCATATTGCACTTATTATATTACTTTACATTGACAACTATCCATGAGATATACATGTTACAAGTTGAAAGCAACCGCTGAAACTTCATATTCCTTTGTGTTGCTTCAATACCTCTACTATGAATTATTGCTTTATGAGTTAACTCTTATGCAAGACTTATTGATGCTTGTCTTGAAGTACTATTCATGAACAGTCTTTGCTATATGATTCATTTGTTTACTCATGTCATTATCATTGTCTTGGATTGCTGCATTCATTACATGTGTTTACAATAGTATGATCAAGGTTATGATGGCATGTCACTCCAGAAATTATCTTTGTTTATCGTTTACCTGCTCGGGACGAGCAGGAACTAAGCTTGGGGATGCTGATACGTCTCCGACGTATTGATACGCGTACAACACGCGTCCGTTGGGAACCCCAAGAGGAAGGTGTGATGCGTACAGCGGCAAGTTTTCCCTCAGTATGAAACCAAGGTTTATCGAACCAGTAGGAGCCAAGAAGCACGTTGAAGGTTGATGGCGGCGGGATGTAGTGCGGCGCAACACCGGAGATTCCGGCGCCAACGTGGAACCCGCACAACACAACTAAAGTACTTTGCCCCAACGAAACAGGTGAGGTTGTCAATCTCACCGGCTTGCTGTAACAAAGGATTAACCGTATTGTGTGGATGATGATTGTTTGCGTGAAAACGAGTAGAACAAGTATTGCAAGTAGATTGTATTTCGAGTAAAGAGAATTGGACCGGGGTCCACAGTTCACTAGAGGTGTCTCTCCCATAAGATAAATAGCATGTTGGGTGAACAAATTACAGTTGGGCATTTGACAAATAGAGAGGGCATGACCATGCACATACATATTATGATGAGTATTGTGAGATTTAATTGGGCATTACGACAAAGTACATAGACCGCCATCCAGCATGCATCTATGCCTAAAAAGTCCACCTTCAGGTTATCATCCGAACCCCCGCTAGTATTAAGTTGCTAACAACAGACAATTGCATTAAGTATTGCGCGTAATGTAATCAGTGACTACATCCTTGAACATAGCACCAATGTTTTATCCCTAGTGGCAACAACGACATCCATAACCTTAGAGGTTCTTGTCACCCCTCCGGATTCACGGAGACATGAACCCACTATCGAGCATAAATACTCCCTCTTGGAGTTACTAGCATCAACTTGGCCGGAGCATCTACTAATAACGGAGAGCATGCAAGATCATAAACAACACATAGACATAACTTTGATAATCAACATAACAAGTATTCTCTATTCATCGGATCCCAACAAACGCAACATATAGAATTACAGATAGATGATCTTGATCATGTTAGGAAGCTCACAAGACCCGACAATGAAGCACAATGGGAAGAAGACAACCATCTAGCTACAGCTATGGACCCATAGTCCAGGGGTAGACTACTCACACATCACTCCGGAGGCGACCATGGCTGCGTAGAGTCCTCCGGGAGATGAATCCCCTCTCCGGCAGGGTGCCGGAGGCGATCTCCTGAATCCCCCGAGATGGGATTGGCGGCGGCGGCGTCTCAGTAAGGTTTTCCGTATCGTGGCTCTCGGTCCTGGGGGTTTCGCGACGGAGGCTTTAAGTAGGCGGAAGGGCAAGTCAGGAGGGGGCACGAGGGCCCCACACCACAGGTCGGCGCGGCCAAGGGGCAGGCCGCGCCGCCCTAGGGTTTGGGCGCCTCGTGTTCGTCTCCTCTTCGGTCTTCTGGAAGCTTCGTGGCAAAATAGGACCCTGGGCGTTGATTTCGTACAATTCCGAGAATATTTCATTACTAGGATTTCTGAAACCAAAAATAGCGAGAAAACGAAGAATCGGCACTTCGGCATCTTGTTAATAGGTTAGTTCCGGAAAATGCACGAATATGACATAAAGTGTGCATAAAACATGTAGATAACATCAATAATGTGGCATGGAACATAAGAAATTATCGATACGTTGGAGACGTATCAGCATCCCCAAGCTTAGTTTTGCTCGTCCCGAGCAGGTAAAACGATAACACAGATAATTTCTGGAGTGACATGCCATCATAACCTTGATCATACTATTTGTAAAGCATATGTAGCGAATACAGCGATCAAAACAATGTATATGACATGAGTAAACAAGTGAATCATATAGCAAAGACTTTTCATGAATAGCACTTCAAGACAAGCATCAATAAGTCTTGCATAAGAGTTAACTCATAAAGCAATAATTCAAAGTAAAGGTGTTGAAGCAACACAAAGGAAGATTAAGTTTCAGCGGTTGCTTTCAACTTGTAACATGTATATCTCATGGATAATTGTCAACATAGAGTAATATAACAAGTGCAATATGCAAATATGTAGGAATCAATGCACAGTTCACACAAGTGTTTGCTTCTTGAGGTGGAGAGAAATAGGTGAACTGACTCAACAATAAAAGTAAAAGAATGGTCCTCCATAGAGGAAAAGCATCGATTGCTATATTTGTGCTAGAGCTTTGATTTTGAAAACATGAAACAATTTTGTCAACGGTAGTAATAAAGCATATGTATCATGTAAATTATATCTTACAAGTTGCAAGCCTCATGCATAGTATACTAATAGTGCCCGCACCTTGTCCTAATTAGCTTGGACTACCGGATCATCACAATGCACATGTTTTAACCAAGTGTCACAATGGGGTACCTCTATGCCGCCTCGTACAAAGGTCTAAGGAGAAAGCTCGCATTGGATTTCTCGCTATTGATTATTCTCAACTTAGACATCCATACCGGGACAACATAGACAACGGATAATGGACTCCTCTTTTATGCATAAGCATGTAACAACAATTAATAATTTTCTCATATGAGATTGAGGATATATGTCCAAAACTGAAACTTCCACCATGGATCATGGCTTTAGTTAGCGGCCCAATGTTCTTCTCTAACAATATGCATGCTTAACCATAAGGTGGTAGATCGCTCTTACTTCAGACAAGACGAACATGCATAGCAACTCACATGATACTCAACAAAGAATAGTTGATGGCGTCCCCAGTGAACATGGTTATCGCACAACAAGCAACTTAATAAGAGATAAAGTGCATAAGTACATATTCAATACCACAATAGTTTTTAAGCTATTTGTCCCGTGAGCTATATATTGTAAGGCGAATGATGGAATTTTAAAGGTAGCACTCAAGCAATTTACTTTGGAATGGCGGAGAAATACCATGTAGTAGGTAGGTATGGTGGACACAAATGGCATAGTGGTTGGCTCAAGTATTTTGGATGCATGAGAAGTATTCCCTCTCGATACAAGGTTTAGGCTAGCAAGGTTTATTTGAAACAAACACAAGGATGAACCGGTGCAGCAACACTCACATAAAAGACATATTGTAAACATTATAAGACTCTACACCGTCTTCTTGTTGTTCAAACTCAATACTAGAAATTATCTAGACTTTAGAGAGACCAAATATGCAAACCAAATTTAAGCATGCTCTATGTATTTCTTCACTAATGGGTGCAAAGCATATGATGCAAGAGCTTAAACATGAGCACAACAATTGCCAAGTATCACATTACCCAAGACATTTATAGCAATTACTACATGTATCATTTTCCAATTCCAACCATATAACAATTTAACGAAGAAGAAACTTCGCCATGAATACTATGAGTAGAGCCTAAGGACATACTTATCCATATGCTACAGCGGAGCGTGTCTCTCTCCCATAAAGTGAATGCTAGGATCCATTTTATTCAAACAAAACAAAAAACAAAAACAAACCGACGCTCCAAGCAAAGCACATAAGATGTGACGGAATAAAAATATAGTTTCAGGGGAGGAACCTGATAATGTTGTCGATGAAGAAGGGGATTCCTTGGGCATCCCCAATCTTAGACGCTTGAGTCTTCTTAGAATATGCAGGGGTGAACCACCGGGGAATCCCCAAGCTTAGAGCTTTCACTCTCCTTGATCATGTTGCATCATACTCCTCTCTTGATCCTTGAAAACTTCCTCCACACCAAACTCGAAAGAACTCATTAGAGGGTTAGTGCACAATAAAAATTAACATGTTCAGAGGTGACACAATCATTCTTAACACTTCTGGACATTGCATAAAGCTACTGGACATTAATGGATCAAAGAAATTCATCCAACATAGCAAAAGAGGCAATGCGAAATAAAAGGCAGAATCTGTCAAAACAGAACAGTTCGTATTGACGAATTTTAAAATGGCACCAGACTTGCTCAAATGAAAATGCCCAAATTGAATGAAAGTTGCGTACATATCTGAGGATCACTCACGTAAATTGGCATATTTTTCTGAGTTACCTACAGAGAATTTAGCCCAGATTCGTGACAGCAAAGAAATCTGAAACTGCGCAGTAATCCAAATCTAGTATGAACTTTTCTATCAAAGACTTTACTTGGCACAACAAAACACTAAACTAAGATAAGGAGAGGTTGCTAAAGTAGTAAACAACTTCCAAGACACAAAATAAAAACAAAGTACTGTAGGTAAAAACATGGGTTGTCTCCCATAAGCGCTTTTGTTAAACGCCTTTCAGCTAGGCGCAGAAAGTGTGTATCAAGTATTATCAGGAGATGATGCGTCGGCATTATTACCATGGGTGTTGCTCTTACCTTTCTTACTCTTATTCCTACTCTTTGGTCTAGGAAACACATGACCACATCCGGGTGTAGAGGTAAAATTTAGAGTGCCTTTCCCAACATCTATGACTGCTCCCATGAGTTTCAGCAGGGATCTTCCAAGCGTGATTTGTCCTGTCCCTACACATTCAATAACGAGATAATCAGTGGATACCGTCCTTCCAAGAAAGGTTGTGAAAACACCTTCAGCTATACCCTTAGGAATTACAACAGAGTTATCCGTAAGAGTTATTTCTTCTCCCCCTTCAGTAAGTCCCCAAAGTGTCAAAGATTTATAAAATTTTTCAGGCATGAGGCAAAACTCGGACATAATATCACAACAAGCAGGAAAAGTTTCACCACCAATAGTAGCTTTAACGGTAGGCACCCACATTGAAGGTTCGAAGCTTAATGGATCATAATCATAGTATTCGCGAATTCGGTTATACACTTCTTTTAAACAGGATATATTTGTTTCAATAGTGTTTAATCTATTATGCATGCTAGCATGAGATGGATCAAAATTATTATCGGAGCTAAATGATGTAATCAATTTCCTTATGGCATTAAAAGCTTGATCCCCATCACAATGAAGGAAATCTCCTCCTACTACAGCATCTAAGGCATATCTATAGCGAAGAATAAGCCCGAAATAGAAATTACTAAGAAGCAAACTTAAGGTCATTTTAGGTTCAGTTTTACTATAAGCATCAAAAAATCTAGACCATGCTTCTTTAAAATTCTCTTCACCTCCTTGTTTAAAAGTGAAGATCGATTCCTCAGGTGATAGAGTAACAACTACGGGACTAGACATGATAATAAAGTAAATGCGAGTAACTAAATTTTTTTTGGGTTTTTGATATAGCAAACTAGATAGCAAATAAAGTAAAACTAGCAACTAATTTTTTTGTATTTTGATTTAGTGCAGCAAACAAAGTAGTAAATAAAACTAAGCAAGACAAAAACAAAATAAAGAGATTGGGAAGTGGAGACTCCCCTTGCAGCGTGTCTTGATCTCCCCGGCAACGGCGCCAGAAAAAGTTGCTTGATACGCGTACAACACGCGTCCGTTGGGAACCCCAAGAGGAAGGTGTGATGCGTACAGCGGCAAGTTTTCCCTCAGTATGAAACCAAGGTTTATCGAACCAGTAGGAGCCAAGAAGCACGTTGAAGGTTGATGGCGGCGGGATGTAGTGCGGCGCAACACCAGAGATTTCGGCGCCAACGTGGAACCTGCACAACACAACCAAAGTACTTTGCCCCAACGAAACAGTGAGGTTGTCAATCTCACCGGCTTGCTCGTAACAAAGGATTAACCGTATTGTGTGGATGATGATTGTTTGCAGAAAACAGTAGAACAAGTATTGCAGTAGATTGTATTTCAGTAAAGAGAATTGGACCGGGGTCCACAGTTCACTAGAGGTGTCTCTCCCATAAGATAAATAGCATGTTGGGTGAACAAATTACAGTTGGGCAATTTACAAATAGAGAGGGCATGACCATGCACATACATATTATGATGAGTATTGTGAGATTTAATTGGGCATTACGACAAAGTACATAGACCGCCATCCAGCATGCATCTATGCCTAAAAAGTCCACCTTCGAGGTTATCATCCGAACCCCTCCAAGTATTAAGTTGCTAACAACGAGACAATTGCATTAAGTATTGCGCGTAATGTAATCGAGTGACTACATCCTTGAACATAGCACCAATGTTTTATCCCTAGTGGCAACAAGCACATCCATAACCTTAGAGGTTCTTGTCACCCCTCCGCATTCACGGAGACATGAACCCACTATCGAGCATAAATACTCCCTCTTGGAGTTACTAGCATCAACTTGGCCAGAGCATCTACTAATAACGGAGAGCATGCAAGATCATAAACAACACATAGACATAACTTTGATAATCAACATAACAAGTATTCTCTATTCATCGGATCCCAACAAACGCAACATATAGAATTACAGATAGATGATCTTGATCATGTTAGGCAGCTCACAAGACCCGACAATGAAGCACAATGGGAAGAAGACAACCATCTAGCTACAGCTATGGACCCATAGTCCAGGGGTAGACTACTCACACATCACTCCGGAGGCGACCATGGCGGCGTAGAGTCCTCCGGGAGATGAATCCCCTCTCCGGCAGGGTGCCGGAGGCGATCTCCCGAACCCCCGAGATGGGATTGGCGGCGGCGGCGTCTCAGTAAGGTTTTCCGTATCGTGGCTCTCGGTCCTGGGGGTTTCGCGACGAAGGCTTTAAGTAGGCGGAAGGGCAAGTCAGGAGGGGGCACGAGGGCCCCACACCACAGGTCGGCGCGGCCAAGGGGCAGGCCGCGCCGCCCTAGGGTTTGGGCGCCTCGTGGTCCCACTTCGTCTCCTCTTCGGTCTTCTGGAAGCTTCGTGGCAAAATAGGACCTTGGGCGTTGATTTCGTTCAATTCCGAGAATATTTCGTTACTAGGATTTCTAAAACCAAGAACAGCAGAAAACAGCAACTGGCACTTCGGCATCTTGTTAATAGGTTAGTTCCAGAAAATGCACGAATATGACATAAAGTGTGCATAAAACATGTAGATAACATCAATAATGTGGCATGGAACATAAGAAATTATCGATACGTTGGAGACGTATCACGTATCGATAATTTCTTATGTTCCATGCCACATTATTGATGATATCTACATGTTACATGCACATTTTATGTCATATTTATGCGTTTTCTGGAACTAACCTATTGACGAGATGCCGAAGGGCCAGTTGCTGTTTTCTGTTGTTTTTGGTTTCAGAAATCCTAGTAAAGAATATTCTCGGAATCGGACGAAATCAACGCCAAAGATCTTAGAATCCCCGGAAGCATCCAGAACACCCGAGAGTCGCCAGAGGGGGGCACAGGCCCACCAAACCATAGGCCGGCGCGGCCAAGGGGGGCCCGCGCCCCCCTATAGTGTCGTCGCCCCGTTGACCTTCTGACGCCGCCTCTTCGCCTATATAAAGCCCCTCGACCTAAAACCTCGAGACGGAAAAGCCACGGTATGAGAAACCTTCCAGAGCCGCCGCCATCGCGAAGCCAAGATCTGGGGGACAGGAGTCTCTGTTCCGGCACGCTGCCGGGACGGGGAAGTGCCCCCGGAAGGCTCCTCCATCGACACCACCACCATCTTCATCAACGCTGATGTCTCCCATGAGGAGGGAGTAGTTCTCCATCGAGGCTCGGGGCTGTACCGGTAGCTATATGGTTCATCTCTCTCCTATGTACTTCAATACAATAATCTCATGAGCTACCTTACATGATTGAGATTCATATGATGATGCTTGTAATCTAGATGTCGTTATGCTAGTCAAGTGAATTTTACTTATGTGATCTCCGTAGACTCCTTGTCCCACGTGTGTAAAGGTGACAGTGTGTGCACCGTGTGGGTCTCTTAGGCTATATTTCACAGAATACTTATTCACTGTTATGAATGGCATAGTGAAGTGCTTATTTATATCTCTTTATGATTGCAATGTGTTTTGTATCACAATATATCTATGTGCTACTCTAGTGATGTTATTAAAGTAGTTTATTCCTCCTGCACGGTGTAATGGTGATAGTGTGTGCATCCGTGTTAGTACTTGGCGTAGGCTATGATTGTGATCTCTTGTAGATTATGAAGTTAACTATTGCTATGATGGTATTGATGTGATCTATGCCTCCTTTCGTAGCGTGAAGGTGACAGTGTGCATGCTATGTTAGTACTTGGTTTAGTTGTGTTGATCTCGTCGTGCACTCTAAGGTTATTTAAATATGAACATTGAATTGTGGAGCTTGTTAACTCCGGCATTGAGGGTTCGTGTAATACTACGCAATGGTGTTCATCATCCAACAAGAGAGTGTAGAGTATGCATTTATCTATTCTGTTATGTGATCAATGTTGAGAGTGTCCACTAGTGAAAGTATGATCCCTAGGCCTTGTTTCCAATACTGCTATCGCTGCTTGTTTACTGTTTTACTGTGTTTCTACTGCCTGCAATATCACCACCATCAACTACACGCGAGCAAGCACTTTTCTGGCACCGTTGCTACTGCTACTATTTATTCATACCACATGTATTTCACTATCTCTTCGCCGAACTAGTGCACCTATTAGGTGTGTTGGGGACACAAGAGACTTCTTGCTTTGTGGTTGCAGGGTTGCATGAGAGGGATATCTTTGACCTCTTCCTCCCTGAGATCGATAAACCTTGGGTGATCCACTTAAGGTAAACTTGCTGCTCGTTCTACAAACCTCTCGCTCTTGGAGGCCCAACACCGTCTACAAGAATAGAAGCTCCCGTAGACATCGGACGATTCATCGCTCTCTTGATTTGTCGCTCCCGGCCTATTGCTAGCCTTCACTTGTACCGAGAGGGAACACCGCTCGTGCTTCCAAACACCCGAAAACCAAGTTGTTCCAAAGTGTCCACCATAAATACCTATGCATGGCATTTCAAACCATTCCAAGTAAATTCTCATGCGCTACCTTTAAAACCTTCAAAATGCTTCTCAATTTGTGTTAATGTTTCATAGCTCATGAGGAAGTATGTGGTGTTTAACTTTCAACCTTGTCATTTACTCTTGACGGACTTTCATTATGGACTAGTGGCACATCCGCTTATCCGATAATTTTGCAAAAAGAGTCGGCAATGGGATTCCCAGTCCCAAATTAATTAACCTAAATAGACACTCCTCCATGGTATGTGATTGTTGGACGGCACCCGAAGGATTCGGTTAGCCATGGCTTGTGTAAGCAAAGGTTAGGGGGGGTGTCATCATAATAAAACTAAAATAAAAAGGCACTCCTTCATGGTATGAGATTGTTGGCAGGCACCCGAGGATTCGGTTAGCCATGGTTTGTGAAAGAAAGGTTGGAAGGAGTGCCACATAAACATAAAAATAATTCATGGGAGCCGCTCTTGGGAGTCCGGTTGGCGAGGTAGTTGGTGTACCCATTACCATTCGTTGACAACAACAAACACCTCTCAAAATAATTTTACTCCTGTTTTAGAAATGAAAAGCTCTAGCGCATGTTAATCTCTGCTTCCCTCTGCGAAGGGTCAATCTTTTACTTTTATGTTGTGTCTCCATTCTTTCTTTGAGCACTATCTTGAGAGCACAATTGTCATTCTTAGTATAATATGCTTGTCTCAAAATATGATTGATTGTGGTATAACTTTGATGCTTTTATCTTTGACAATCACTACTTCTAGTCTTTCTATGAACTTCAGAGGTGCCTGAGCATTAATGTTTTGCTGATCAAATATGGGCAAGCGAGATACCACTCTATCATACTCTTTTATGAATATTGCAATCCTGCTTATAGACATGATTCATGATGCTTATTATTAATTGTTGGTACCTCTCCATGATTGACATAGCTGTTAGATGATCTTATTTGTATGCATCTCATTATGAACTGCCTAAGTGTTAGCCATATTATGAGAATATATACATCATATGAACAAATGTGTTCGTGAAAGTTCTTTTATCGCTCAGTTGTTAACTGGAATTGCTTGAGGACAAGCAATAAGCTAAGCTTGGGGGGAGTTGATACGTCCAAAACGTATCTACTTTCCCGAACACTTTTGCTATTGTTTTGCCTCTAATTTGTGTATTTTGGATGCAACTAACACGGACTAACGTTGTTTTCAGCAGAATTGATCTGGTGTCTCGTTTTTGTGCAGAAATCCAACTTTCGGGAAAATCCTCGGAATTTATGCGAAGGTCCTATTTTCCCAGAATATTGGCGGAGCCGAAGGGCAAGCCAGGTGGGGGCCCGAGGGCCCCACACACTAGGCCGGCGCGGCCCAGGAGGGGCCCGCGCGGCCCTAGTGTGTGGCGGCCTCGGTCAGCCCCCGACGCCCTCCTTCGGACTACTTATTGCCTTCGACCTAAAAACGCACGGAGGGAAGTCGAAGTCGCCAGAAAGCCTCCAGAACGCCGCCACATCGCGAAACTCCGTCTCGGGAGCCAGAAGTCTCCGTTCTGGCACTCCGCCGGGACGGGGAATTGGAGGAGATCATCGCCATCATCATCACCGACGCCTCTCCATCAACCAGCAATGTTTTCCCCATCCATGAGTGAGTAATTCCCCCGCTGTAGGCCGAAGGGGATGGTAGGGATTGGATGAGATTGGTCATGTAATAGCATAAGATTGTTAGGGCATAGTGCCTAGTGTCCGTAATTGGTACTTTGATGATATTGTTGCAACTTGCTATGCTTAATGCTTGTCACTAGGGCCCGAGTGCCATGATCTCAGATCTGAACATGTTATTATTTCATCATGATATTCATTTTTTATGGTCTTACCTGCAAGTTGTATACACATGTCCGGAACCAATGGCCCCGAAGTGACAAGAATCGGGACAACCGGAGGGGATGGTAGTGATGTGAGGATCACATGTGTTCACGGAGTGTTAATGCTTTGCTCCGGTACTCTATTAAAAGGAGTACCTTAATATCCCAGTAGATTCCCTTGAGGCTCGGCTGCCACCGGCTGGTAGGACAAAAGATGTTGTGCAAGTTTCTCATTGCGAGCACGTACGACTATAATTGGAACACATGCCTATTGATTGCTTTGTACTTGGACACCGTTTTATTATTATCTGGCAAATGCCCTGCTATGATTGTTACATGAGTTTCTCTCATCCATGCAACGCCCGTTATCCGTCCCCGTGCCTACGATATTTTAATCCTGCTTGTTTACTAAAATCACTACTGCTGTCTCTGTTACTCTGTCGCTGTTATTTCACTATCGCTACTCGCTATAAAACTATTACTACTGATAAACTCTTGCGAGCAAGTCTGTTTCCAGGTGCAGCTGAATTGACAACCCCGCTGTTAAGGCTTTCAAGTATTCTTTTTCTCCCCTTGTGTCGAATCAATAAATTGGGTTATAATACCCGCGAAGACTGCTGCGATCCCCTATACTTGTGGGTTATCACCTATACATCTGACAAGTGTATTAGGTGTGTTGGGGACACAAGAGACTTATTGTATCTTAATTGCGGGTT
>NC_061512.1:139348592-139391848 GCF_022539505.1 Lolium rigidum
ATGTGTTGTTTATGATCTTGCATGCTCTCCGTTACTAGTAGATGCTCTGGCCAAGTAGATGCTTGTAACTCCAATAGGGAGTATTTATGCTCGATAGTGGGTTCATGCCTACATTGATACTTGGGACAGTGACAGAAAGTTCTAAGGTTGTGTTGTGCTGTTGCCACTAGGGATAAAACATTGATGCTATGTCTAAGTATGTAGTTGTTGATTACATTACGCACCATACTTAATGCAATTGTCTGTTGCTTTGCAACTTAATACTGGAGGGGTTCGGATGATAACCTCGAAGGTGGACTTTTTAGGCATAGATGCATGTTTGGATGGCGGTCTATGTACTTTGTCGTAATGCCCAATTAAATCTCACTATACTCATCATAATATGTATGTGCATGGTCATGCCCTCTTTATTTGTCAATTGCCCAACTGTAATTTGTTCACCCAACATGTTGTTTATCTTATGGGAGAGACACCTCTAGTGAGCTGTGGACCCCGGTCCAATTCTCTATACTTGAAATACAATCTCATTGCAATACTTGTTCTACTGTTTTTACGCAAACAATCATCTTCCACACAATACGGTTAATCCTTTGTTACAGCAAGCCGGTGAGATTGACAACCTCATCTGTTTCGTTGGGGCAAAGTACTTTGGTTGTGTTGTGCAGGTTCCACGTTGGCGCGGAACCCCCGGTGTTGCGCCGCACTACATCCCGCCGCCATCAACCTTCAACGTGCTTCTTGGCTCCTCCTGGTTCGATAAACCTTGGTTTCTTTATGAGGGAAAACTTGCTGCTGTGCGCATCATACCTTCCTCTTGGGGTTCCCAACGAACGTGTGAGTTACACGCCATCAAGCTCTTTTTCTGGCGCCGTTGCCGGGGAGATCAAGACACGCTGCAAGGGAGTCTCCACATCCCAATCTCTTTACTTTGTTTTTGTCTTGCTTAGTTTTATTTACTACTTTGTTTGCTGCACTAAATCAAAATACAAAAAAAATTAGTTGCTAGTTTTACTTTATCTGCTATCTTGTTTGCTATATCAAAAACACAAAAAAATTAGTTACTTGCATTTACTTTACTTGATTCATCATGTTTCCTTTTAATTTTACCACAAAAGACATACCGGTAGGACGTGGGTCTATAGTTGGGAGAAATAATATAGAAGAATTCTTCAATCATGTTAGTACCATTGAAAATTTTGAAGATAGACACTTGGTAGACCTTGTGCCTACTTATGAAATTGCTGCTGCGCATTTAGTTCGCCTGTTGGAAACTAAATTTGTTAATCTTAATCCTATAATCCAACACATGTTTCTCACACCTGGTGATATGGAAGAAGGGGAAAAGAAAGATTTTGTTTTAGAAACCCTTCTTAGAGAATTTGGTGGTCTAGCAAGAGAAGCTAGAAAGGTCTTTGCTAAATTTAATATGCTTGGTTCTCATACTAATTTTGTTAGTCTCCTTGAAAAGATGGACATGGATAGAATAAGATACACTAATAATATTGATGATGGTGGGGAGATCAAAGCACCAATACCATGTAAACTCCTAGCTATGAATGATGCACTAGAAAATAACTATGCTTGGCTTGTTCCCGAAAATTTGTTTGATGAGAGTAGCACGCCTAAGACTAATGAAAAGGGAGATGCTAAAACTTATGTATATAATATACTATGCCTGGTTGAGAAAACTCCACATCCCGCTGTAGAAGTACCACCCTTCGATAATACTTGATACACACTTTACGCGCCTAGGCTGAAAGGCGTTAAAGAAAAGCGCTTATGGGAGACAACCCATGTTTTTACCTACAGTACTTTGTTTTTATTTTGTGTCTTGGAAGTTGTTTACTACTGTAGCAACCTCTCCTTATCTTAGTTTAGTGTTTTGTTGTGCCAAGTAAAGTCGTTGATAGTAAAGTTCATACTAGATTTGGATTACTCGCGTAGAAACAGATTTCTTTGCTGTCACGAATCTGGGGAAAATTCTCTGTAGGTAACTCAGAAAATTATGCCAATTTACGTTAGTGATCCTCAGATATGTACGCAACTTTCATTCAATTTGAGCATTTTCATTTGAGCAAGTCTGGTGCCTCGATCAAATTCGTCTTTACGAACTGTTCTGTTTTGACAGATTCTGCCTTTTATTTCGCATTGCCTCTTTTGCTATGTTGGATGAATTCCTTTGTTCCATTACCTTCCAGTAGCTTTGTGCAATATACAGAAGTGTTAAGAATGATTGTGTCACCTCTGAACATGTGAATTTTTATTATGCACTAACCCTCTAATGAGTTGTTCTAAGTTTGGTGTGGAGGAAGTTTACAAGGGTCAAGAGAGGAGGATGATATACTATGATCAAGGAGAGTGAAAGCTCTAAGCTTGGGGATGCCCCGGTGGTTCACCCCTGCATATTCTAAGAAGACTCAAGCGTCTAAGCTTGGGGATGCCCAAGGCATCTCCTTCTTCATCGACAACATTATCAGGTTCCTCCCCTAAAACTATATTTTTATTCCATCACATCTTATGTGCTTTGCTTGGAGCGTCGGTTTGTTTTTGTTTTTTTTTGTTTTGTTTGAATAAAATGGATCCTAGCATTCACTTTATGGGAGAGATACACGCTCCGCTGTAGCATATGGACAAGTATGTCCTTAGTTTCTACTCATAGTATTCATGGCGAAGTTTCTACTTCGTTAAATTGTTATATGGTTGGAATTGGAAAATGATACATGTAGTAATTTGCTATAATGTCTTGGGTAATATGATACTTGGCAATTGTTGTGCTCATGTTTAAGCTCTTGCATCATATGCTTTGCACCCATTAATGAAGAAATACATAGAGCATGCTAAAATTTGGTTTGCATATTTGGTTTCCCTAAGGTCTAGATAATTTCTAGTATTGAGTTTGAACAACAAGGAAGACGGTGTAGAGTCTTATTATGTTTACAATATGTCTTTTATGTGAGTTTTGCTGCACCGGTTCATCCTTGTGTTTGTTTCAAATAACCTTGCTAGCCTAAACCTTGTATCGAGAGGGAATACTTCTCATGCATCCAAAATACTTTAGCCAACCACTATGTCATTTGTGTCCACCATACCTACCTACTACATGGTATTTTTCCGCCATTCCAAAGTAAATTGCTTGAGTGCTACCTTTAAAATTCCATCATTCACCTTTGCAATATATAGCTCATGGGACAAATAGCTTAAAAACTATTGTGGTATTGAATATGTAATTATGCACTTTATCTCTTATTAAGTTGCTTGTTGTGCGATAACCATGTTCACTGGGGACGCCATCAACTATTCTTTGTTGAATTTCATGTGAGTTGCTATGCATGTTCGTCTTGTCTGAAGTAAGAGCGATCTACCACCTTATGGTTAAGCATGCATATTGTTAGAGAAGAGCATTGGGCCGCTAACTAAAGCCATGATCCATGGTGGAAGTTTCAGTTTTGGACATATATCCTCAATCTTAAATGAGAAAATTATTAATTGTTGTTACATGCTTATGCATAAAAGAGGAGTCCATTATCTCGTTGTCTATGTTGTCCCGGTATGGATGTCTAAGTTGAGAATAATCAATAGCGAGAAATCCAATGCGAGCTTTCTCCTTAGACCTTTGTACGAGGCGGCATAGAGGTACCCCTTTGTGACACTTGGTTAAAACATGTGCATTGTGATGATCCGGTAGTCCAAGCTAATTAGGACAAGGTGCGGGCACTATTAGTATACTATGCATGAGGCTTGCAACTTGTAAGATATAATTTACATGATACATATGCTTTATTACTACCGTTGACAAAATTGTTTCATGTTTTCAAAATCAAAGCTCTAGCACAAATATAGAAATCGATGCTTTTCCTATATGGAGGACCATTCTTTTACTTTCAATGTTGAGTCAGTTCACCTATTTCTCTCCACCTCAAGAAGCAAACACTTGTGTGAACTGTGCATTGGTTCCTACATACTTGCTTATTGCACTTATTATATTACTCTATGTTGACAATATCCATGAGATATACATGTTATAAGTTGAAAGCAACCGCTGAAACTTAATCTTCCTTTGTGTTGCTTCAATGCCTTTACTTTGAATTATTGCTTTATGAGTTAACTCTTATGCAAGACTTATTGATGCTTGTCTTGAAGTGCTATTCATGAAAAGTCTTTGCTTTATGATTCACTTGTTTACTCATGTCATATACATTGTTTTGATCGCTGCATTCACTACATATGCTTTACAAATAGTATGATAAAGATTATGATGGCATGTCACTCCAGAAATTATCTGTGTTATCATTTTACCTGCTCGGGACGAGCAGAACTAAGCTTGGGGATGCTGATACGTCTCCGACGTATCGATAATTTCTTATGTTCCATGCCACATTATTGATGTTATCTACATGTTTTATGCACACTTTATGTCATATTCGTGCATTTTCCGGAACTAACCTATTAACAAGATGCCGAAGTGCCGATTCTGTTGTTTTCTGCTGTTTTTGGTTTCAGAAATCCTAGTAACGAAATATTCTCGGAATTGGACGAAATCAACGCCCGGGGTCCTATTTTGCCACGAAGCTTCCGAAGTCCGAAGAGGAGACGAAGTGGGGCCACGAGGTGCCCAAACCCTAGGGCGGCGCGGCCCCCCTTGGCCGCACGGCCTCGTGGTGTGGGGCCCTCGTGCCCCTTCCTGACCTGCCCTTCCGCCTACTTAAAGCCTCCGTCGCGAAACCCCCAGTACCGAGAGCCACGATACGGAAAACCTTACTGAGACGCCGCCGCCGCCGATCCCATCTCGGGGGATCCAGGAGATCGCCTCCGGCACCCTGCCGGAGAGGGGATTCATCTCCCGGAGGACTCTACACCGCCATGGTCGCCTCCGGAGTGATGTGTGAGTAGTCTACCCCTGGACTATGGGTCCATAGCAGTAGCTAGATGGTTGTCTTCTCCCCATTGTGCTTCATTGTCGGATCTTGTGAGCTGCCTAACATGATCAAGATCATCTATCCGTAATTCTATATGTTGCGTTTGTTGGGATCCGATGAATAGAGAATACTTGTTATGTTGATTATCAAAGTTATGTCTATGTGTTGTTTATGATCTTGCATGCTCTCCGTTACTAGTAGATGCTCTGGCCAAGTAGATGCTTGTAACTCCAAGAGGGAGTATTTATGCTCGATAGTGGGTTCATGCCTACATTGATACCGGGACGGTGACGAGAAAGTTCTAAGGTTGTGTTGTGCTCGTTGCCACTAGGGATAAAACATTGATGCTATGTCTAAGGATGTAGTTGTTGATTACATTACGCACCATACTTAATGCAATTGTCACGTTGCTTTGCAACTTAATACTCGGAGGGGGTTCGGATGATAACTCTGAAGGTGGACTTTTAGGCATAGATGCATGTCTGGATGGCGGTCTATGTACTTTGTCGTAATGCCCAATTAAATCTCACTATACTCATCATAATATGTATGTGCATGGTCATGCCCTCTTTATTTGTCAATTGCCCAACTCGTAATTTGTTCACCCAACATGCTTGTTTATCTTATGGGAGAGACACCTCTAGTGAACTGTGGACCCCGGTCCAATTCTCTATACTTGAAATACAATCTATCGCAATACTTGTTCTACTCGTTTTCACGCAAACAATCATCTTCCACACAATACGGTTAATCCTTTGTTACAGCAAGCCGGTGAGATTGACAACCTCACTGTTTCGTTGGGGCAAAGTACTTTGGTTGTGTTGTGCGGGTTCCACGTTGGCGCGGAATCCCCGGTGTTGCGCCGCACTACATCCCGCCGCCATCAACCTTCAACGTGCTTCTTGGCTCCTCCTGGTTCGATAAACCTTGGTTTCTTTCTGAGGGAAAACTTGCTGATGTGCGCATCATACCTTCCTCTTGGGGTTCCCAACGAACGTGTGAGTTACACGCCATCAACCAGTAATAATAAACTTAATGCCCAGAAATGTGCATTTTTCAAAGTTTTCAAAAATTCACAAAAATTATACCGTTGGTCCTATTTTTCGAAAATGCACCTGGGAGCACCGGGGATGACCTGTGGGGCACCCCGAGTGGCACCCCGCAGGCCGGCGCAGCACT
Source organism: Lolium rigidum (assembly GCF_022539505.1). Lineage (NCBI taxonomy): Eukaryota > Viridiplantae > Streptophyta > Magnoliopsida > Poales > Poaceae > Lolium > Lolium rigidum. Next base: position 139,354,688 of record NC_061512.1, read on the forward strand.
GGAAGGGGCGCGCCACCCTGGCGTGTGGGCCCCCCTTTACCCCACTTCAGCATCTCTTCCTCCCAGACTCTTCTCTCTCCCGAAAAAATCGACACCAGCTTTCTCTCACTCGCGTTTTTGCTCAAGAGCTCAGGATTTTTCGATCTGTTTGCTCAGCCCAGATTTCTGTCTGAAATTTGGCACATTTGCTCTCCGGTATGTGACTCCTCCGATTATCCAAGTAGAATTTTGTTTGGTTGAGTATATCTTGAATATTTTGCTGCTGTAGGTAACATGTTTAGTGAGCTTGCATGCTTGTTCTAAGTTGTATAAACTAGTTTTGATGCATGATTAGTACTCTAGCAAGTTCCTATAGTAGTTCCCCTTGATTATATGTCACCAAATCAAGTTTTATATTGTTTGTTGAAAAATTTCAGAAAATGGAGTGGAATAGATATCAACTAAACCAACAAGAATTGGAGGTGCAACAAGTCATGAGAGTGAACCGCGAAGAGGGAGTATACCCCTCTTACTACCCGTGCACAGAATTCATGAGGAGCGCAGGAATATTGGAAAATGTTCAGAATCTAATTTCTCGTGCAGGGTTGAATAATTTTGTTGATGAAGAACCATGCCAATATGCAAAATTGACTATGTCTGTTGTGCAGGATTTTAAGTTCAATTGGTCGCGATCTAACCCCATGGTTCAGTATAAGATTTATAATAAAACTGTCAACTTGCCATTCAATGATTTTTGTACAGCAATTAGAGTACCGCAATGGGGATCATGCGAGAAGATAAGGGGATCGCCGCGAGAGCTCTTAAGCCTCTTCGAGATGATTTGTCATGGAAGGAGTTTCTCAGAGGATGGTGGTAAAATCACTAGCATTCAACTCCCAGCTATCCGCTACTTTTCTTATTTCATTACTAAATGCGTTCTTGCTAGAAAGAATGGTGGTAAACTATCTATCCAGGATTTAGCTTTTCTAGCTATTGCACTGCAAGGTAGTAAGACTTATAATTTGGGGGCATTGATAGCTTATAGACTTGCTACTAACCGTGAGAAAGGTGGAATTTGTGGAGGTCTCATCGCCTCTCGTTTATTAGCTTTGCATAGAGTAGAACCTCACCATCTTGATATTCAACTTTCCATAGAAAAACTTGACATAGTCTCCATGATTAAACATGAATTTGTTTCTGATTCATCTAATTTGGGTAACCTGTTTTATAAGATGACATTTTACAAGAAGTCTTGGAGAACAACTAAGAAAACCGAAAAACTAGTAAGATTGCCTGCGCCTGTTCTATTTAACCTTGATTCCAGGGAGGATTGGTCAGTCACAGAAGGTGCACTAAATGCACACATAGAGGGAGGAGGCCATCATGCAAGAGACGACACGGAGGCCGAGGAACACCTCGACTCATCATCCGATGCAGCAAGTTCCTCGCATCAACATTTTGGGCATGTGGAGCCTCCACGCTCTTCTTCTGCACAGGGACCTTACTATGACTACGCCATGCATTATCCACCGGCAAGGAACAGCGACCCTCGCTGGGGTTGAACTCCACTTAGGCCAAAAGCCTAAGCTTGGGGGGAGGTATACTGGCATCACTCATTCTTTGGATATCATGATTGCTGGATACTTGTATATACTTGTTTAGTTTGTTTAAGTGGTTTTCTAATGAGAGAAAGATGATATTTGTGGAAGTGCTGCCTGAAAACAGATTCTGGACTGTTACCGAAAAAATTCTCAAAAATAGCCAGAACAGTATTTTGCGAAGCCAATTTTTGTTCATGTTCCCCAGGTTGTTATCTAACTTTCATTAGTTGAACACTTTTCGATTTGAGATGTGGAATAATTTCTTAAAAATCGAGTACTGTACTGCTGTCAAGTTTGACGAATTTCCGCTGCTTTGTGTTTATGTGACTTTTCTAGTTTGCCAATTCTTGTTTTTGCTTTGTTTCTTTCCCAAAATACAAAAAGACCAAAACTATTTCTGTTGTTTCTCTTCAGCATTTGTTTATTTTGGTTTCTTGCATTTGTTTCGCTTTATTTGCTATTGCTAGTTTGCTATAAGAAAACCCAAAAAGATTTTGCTTTGTTTGTTTGTTTCTTTTTATTCTTGTTTCCAATTCAAAAACACCAAAAATATTTGCTGTTCTTCTTTGGTTTGTAAAGTTCATCATGAGTTCAATGGTCTTCGGTGGCTGGAGCGTGGTTTTCATTTCATATTATCCAAGCTACACAAGTGAAAGGCAATAATGACGATCTACGACAATTGGATTGTGGTCAGAGGCTGGTATGAACTCTATTTGTTTTCATTTTTGTACATATACTCATCCATGTGAGCATGCTTAGTTGGTTCATGTGAGGTATATGTCATTTGAGAAAGTCTAGTAGTTCATGATCTCTCATGTTTAGCTCCAATTTATTAATATGAGTAGCATGTCATGGATGTTTGCTTGCATTGTTTTATTCATAAGTAGGTATGGCATTGTGGTATCCTCCTCTGAATAATTCATTTATATCGACTTGGCACATGCTCACGCATGCATATGACTGAACAAAAGTCAATCAAGCCTCGATGATTTATATTGCTTCAGAGTTCTTGTATCACTTTTTATGCCTCTGTTAATTTATTTTGTCGCAAGCATGATTATGACAGTTACTGCTCTCTTGATTTGTCGCTCCCCAGTCTATTGCTAGCCTTCACTTGTACTGAGCGGGAACGCTGCTCGTGCTTCCAAACACCTGAAAACCAAGTTGTTCCAAAGTGTCCACTATAAATACCTATGCATGGCATTTCAAACCATTCCAAGTAAATTCTCATGCGCTACCTTTAAAACCTTCAAAATGCTTCTCAATTTGTGTTAATGTTTCATAGCTCATGAGGAAGTATGTGGTGTTTAACTTTCAACCTTGTCATTTACTCTTGACGGATTTTCATTATGGACTAGTGGCACATCCGCTTATCCAATAATTTTGCAAAAAGAGCTGGCAATGGGATTCCCAGTCCCGAATTAATTAACCTAAATAGACACTCCTCCATGGTATGTGATTGTTGGACGGCACCTGAAGGATTCGGTTAGCCATGGCTTGTGTAAGCAAAGGTTGGGGGGAGTGTCATCATAATAAAACTAAAATAAAAAGGCACTCCTTCATGGTATGAGATTGTTGGCAGGCACCCGAGGATTCGGTTAGCCATGGTTTGTGAAAGAATGGTTGGAAGGAGTGCCACATAAACATAAAAATAATTCATGGGAGCCGCTCTTGGAAGTCTGGTTGGCGAGGTAGTTGGTGTACCCATTACCATTCGTTGACAACAACGAACACCTCTCAAAATAACTTTACTCCTGTTTTAAAAATGAAAAGCTCTAGCGCATGTTAATCTCTACTTCCCTCTGCGAAGGGTCGATCTTTTACTTTTATGTTGTGTCTCCATTCTTTCTTTGAGCACTATCTTGAGAGCACAACTGTCATTCTTAGTATAATATGCTTGTCTCAAAATATGATTGATTGTGGTATAACTTTGATGCTTTTATCTTTGACAATCACTACTTCTAGTCTTTCTATGAACTTCAGAGGTGCCTGGGCATTTATGTTTTGCCAATCAAATACGGGCAAGCGGGATACCACTTCATCATACTCTCTTATGAACATTGCAATCCTGCTTATATACATGATTCATGATGCTTATTATTAATTGTTGGTACCTCTCCATGATTGACATAGCTGTTAGATGATCTTATTTGTATGCATCTCATTATGAACTACCTAAGTGTTAGACATAGCATGAGAATATATACATCATATGAGCAAATGTGTTCGTGAAAGTTCTTTTATCGCTCAGTTGTTAACTGAATTGCTTGAGGACAAGCAATAAGCTAAGCTTGGGGGAGTTGATACGTCCAAAACGTATCTACTTTCCCGAACACTTTTGCTATTGTTTTGCCTCTAATTTGTGTATTTTGGATGCAACTAACACGGACTAACGCTGTTTTCAGCGAATCGCTCTCGGTGTCTCGTTTTTGTGCAGAAATCCAACTTTCAGGAAAATCCTCGGAATTTATGCAGAAGGCCCTATTTTCCAAGAATATTGGCGGAGCCAGAAGGGCAAGCCAGGTGGAGGCCCGAGGGCCCCACACCATAGGGCGGCGCGGACCTACCGTGTGGCCCCCTCGGCCGGCCTCCGACGCCCTCCTTCGAACTACTTATTGCCTTCGACCTAAAAACGCACGGGGAGAAGTCGAAGTCGCCAGAAAGCCTCCAGAACGCCGCCACATCGCGAAACTCCGTCTCAGGAGCCAGAAGTCTCCGTTCTGGCACTCCGCCGGGACGGGGAATTGGAGGAGATCATCGCCATCATCACCACCGACGCCTCTTCATCAACCAGCCATGTTTCCCCCATCCATGTGTGAGTAATTCCCCCGCTGTAGGCCGAAGGGGATGGTAGAGATTGGATGAGATTGGTCATGTAATAGCATAAGATTGTTAGGGCATAGTGCCTAGTGTCCGTAATTGGTACTTTGATGATATTGTTGCAACTTGTTATGCTTAATGCTTGTCACTAGGGCCCGAGTGCCATGATCTCAGATCTGAACATGTTATTGTTTCATCATGATATTCATTGTTTATGGTCTTACCCGCAAGTTGTATACACATGTCGCTGTCCGGAACCAATGGCCCCGAAGTGACGAAATCGGGACAACCGGAGGGGATGGTAGTGACGTGAGGATCACATGTGTTCACGGAGTGTTAATGCTTTGCTCCGGTACTCTATTAAAAGGAGTACCTTAATATCCAGTAGATTCCCTTGAGGCCCGGCTGCCACCGGCTGGTAGGACAAAAGATGTTGTGCAAGTTTCTCATTGCGAGCACGTACGACTATAATTGGAACACATGCATATTGATTGCTTTGTACTTGGACACCGTTTTATTATTATCTGCAAATGTCCTGCTATGATTGTTACATGAGTTTCTCTCATCCATGCAACGCCCATCATCCGTCCCCGTTCCTACAGTATTTTAATCCTGCTGTTTACTAAAATCACTACTGCTGTCTTTGTTACTCTGCTGCTGTTATTTCACTATTGCTACTGCTATAAAACTATTACTACTGATAAACTCTTGCGAGCAAGTCTGTTTCCAGGTGCAGCTGAATTGACAACTCCGCTGTTAAGGCTTTCAAGTAATTTTTGTCTCCCCTTGTGTCGAATCAATAAATTGGGTTATACTACCCGCGAAGACTGCTGCGATCCCCTATACTTGTGGGTCATCAGTTATCCCAGAGAATTGATTGGGAATTCTTTCCACTATGGAGACAAATATAAAAGTGTTTATCGATGTTTCTTACTTATTTCTAAGAAATTGTTTCTAGCGAAGTATTTGAGTGGGAGGACAATAGAACTTGATAAGGTTTATGAACCTGAGCATGATGATCAGAGTAGCACAACATCGGAAATGGTTCTGGAAGCAGCTACGAAGATCATGGCTCCCATGTCTACAAAGTGTTATAGTCATGGAGATCAAAGTACTTATTGAACCTTGTAGATGTGGTTTATTTTGTGATCAAATAAATGATTTGTGGACAAAGGATTGTTTTTGAACAATGATAAACCAACTACATACAAAGAAGTTATCATGGGCCCTGACTCCGTTAAAATGGCTATGCGCCATGAAATCCAAGATAGATGAATATTTTTTGAAAGTAAATGGATCTATGAAATTGATGGACTTGGATGTAATATCCTTAAAGAAGCTTGACTTATCGAAAAGTTGTTTACGACAAAGTTCAAAGAGTTGACTGCGATAAGATTAGATCTTCCGTGGCAATGCTTATAGTCTATGTGGATTATTGTAGTAATCGCTACATATTTCTTTTATGAGATATGATAGTAGGATGGCAGAAATACATTCCTTACCAGAAGTGTGTATGAAGGATGTATACTAGATACAACCAAGAGTTTCTGCTAGTCCGTGGAATACTAGATAGGTATACGAACTTCAATTGGATGAAGTGAGTATCGCGGAGTTGGAATCTTCACCGGATGAAATAGTCAAGGAGTTTTTGATTTCATCAGAAATGATGAAGATGCTTGCATTTGCAAGAAATTAAGTGGGAGCGCTGAGACATATTTATAATACTTTATGTAGATGACATATCGTTGATTAAAAATAATGTGATCATGTACTTGATATGATTAAAAGGTTTCATTGAGAATTAATTTCAATTAAAGGGTATGGACTGAAACATATTTAGTGTCAAGATCTATGAAGATAGATTGAAACACATAATAAGTTTAAGTCAAAGTACATAGAATGAATATTGAAGTAGTTCAATATAAATATATTAAGAAGGTGTTCTTTTCCATGTGAAGGTTTAACAATACTTGAGTGTATTTGACACTCGATGAGTAAAAACACATGAGTGATTTTAGATCACGAATAATATGTACAAAGTCAGATGTCCTGTGCTCTAAAGTGTTGCGAGCATATACCAGAATGATTCATGTAGTGATCATTGGACAACAGTAAGAATATACCTGAGTGTTTTAGAAAAACCAAGGATATATATAGTTTTATATGGGTAATAACAAACAAATCGTTGTAAAGTGTTGCACCCATATTATTTTTGTCACATATAAAAATAAAATTTCAATCTAAATTAGGCTAAGCTAGTCATCAACCCGTGCATCGCACGGGCTACATATGTCCCAGACATGGATGTATTAACACTATTTAGTTAAAAATTAGGCATGCTTTAGTTGCCTCAGCCTCCCGCACGGGGAAAAAAAAATCTGTGCTTTGCATTATTATTGGGTATTAGGTGTTCTTAAATTGTTACCTCTTATCTTATGTCGTTAATTATTTGTGTTTATGGTTGTTAACTATGCCATTCATGTATATTAACTTAAGAAAAAAAGAATGAAAAAGTTGAGGCCTCGTGCCTCCAAACACATGACACTGGAGAAAGATGTGGTGTGGAATATACATAGTACAATGTTTAATTAGTTGACGAAAAATCATTATATAGAAATAAACACCCAAATTAATTATTCAAAGAGAATTAGTTAACAACATTCACTCAAATTATACTTCAACGATGTAGATATCATATAAGACATTCACAACTTACAGTAGTTTCTTTTGGATTTCGAACCAATGAATGTATGTGTTACAATAGTGAAACTTGCTGTAAATTTTAAACTGCATAAATTCCATAAACATGCATATGGCAGTCACATGATAGGATTTATTTTGGCCCCTGAACGATTCTCCGCATGTATTTATGAACTTATAATTCTACAGAAAAAAATGAAGTCAACAAATGCAAATTGTTGCTCTGGATACACTGATATGCAAGCCATAAATAATACTTCCCACCAAAGTCAGATAAACATGTATGTGTGTGTGTATAGGTAGGAGGCCGGTTTGGGAGACGAAGCGATCTTGACATTCGACCAGGAGTCACAGCTCCTCCCTTCCTCCACCACCCCGATCACATCGACATGCAAGGAGAGAGCAAACATAAGGAATTAAAATTGCAGTAAGCGTTGTTCTATCATGATTTAAGGCAGGACCATTTACATCAGCTGCTCATTGGCACACTCCTACTCAAGACCTTCTGTTTGACATGGTTAGGCTGAGACATCAACACGTTTAATTTACTTTGTCAGTCATGCTTTCTGTTATGGTTAAGTGTCATGAACTCATGATGTTATTCCTTTGAATAGACCTACGTATCATAGGTGAAACTGGTAATTAGAGCTACGATCTAAGATTTAAGGCATCACCGTCCTCATAGAAAATGCAACATACCTTTTTAGGAACAATAACAGATATTGAAAGGCTAACCTTGTCCGATGAAATTGGGGTTGAATTGATAATTGTTGAGCTCTTCCAATACTCTTCTTCCTTTCATGTGCCACCCATACAGTTATACACGTGCTGTTTCGCTCAAGTAAATGTTTGATTTCTTTCAAACTGAAGATAAAAACCGTGATAATTTGACTGCTGCAAGTAAAATAGCAAATCATAGTGGAATATTATTGTCATAATATTGCATAAATAATTATCTCCTTTAAGATATACTACAAATAAGATTATGTTACATACACATCAAAATCTAAGGAATAACTTGTATTATTGTTAAAGAGCTAGTTGTGTATCTAAATCCATATATATTGTCGCACACACATGAAGCATGCCTCTTCAATCTTAGCTTCTAGTTAGTTTGCCTACCAATAGAATTGTACATATATTGGGCACATCTCTTTAATCGATCCAGTCATCGATCAGCTTAACTCCTGAAATCCCTAATTGCTTACCATATATGGAGGTCGCTGAGAGATCGATGCTATCGAAAATTAATTTTATGAGACCTGGTCCATCAATTTATCTCCGTGAACTTGCTTTAGCAATTGACACGTGGTAGACATGATAATTTAGATCTAAAATTAGACAACTAAATTATGTACCTTTTCTCTCTTCTTGCCGGAGCTGGTTCATGGGGTGAATTTGGGGACCAGGTTCCATAAGTTAAATTCCGATGCTATCAATCATGAATCTTAGATCTGATTAGAACGTGGCACATCATTGCGTTTATTGAATAATCGTGCGATCCAACGCTAGCGGACGTAAAGGTCTTGCTACTACTCTTCGTTCAATCCATCACCGCCAGATGGAACCTTTTGCAGGTGCTCCGACTGTCATGTGCAGATGGATGGAGGTGGCTTCTTTGCATTGCAGCGACAAACATCGGAGGCAGTTCAGACCCTAGGCTGGTAGCCGGATAACTCACCACTGCGAGATTAGCTAGGTACATGCGACACGCAAGATTATCTAGGTACAGGCGATGATTAACTTTTTTTCTGTTATGGTAGTAGACCGGAATAGAGGAGTCCTCACGCGTGTGGAAGCCGTGAAACGGACACCGTCTAATCGGCGGCAAATTTAGCGTTAGTAGTTCTTACGGACAAAAAATTTAAATTTCTAGAATAAGCGTGGAGACTTGTTGGGAGTTTTTTTCTACATACAACATATAAATTAATAAGAATCCTGTACGTAGGTACTACATCAAAAACAATAAGTGCGTGAATCATGGTTTGAAAAGTCTAAATTACATTGAACAAACTCTAAAATTAAAAATTCAATATGTTTTGAAAAAGTGGGACGTAAGCTTCTATGCCATATTTGTAAAGATTAAACATTCAATGATAAGGCAAGAATAACTTGACCCATCCAATATAGACGTCAATTTTTGACAGCTGCGTTCCTCCTCGCTATTGCTTGCTTTCGTGGTCGGTACCTAGGCTTCTACATGGTGGGATGCAAATGCAACAGATATTTCTTTGATATAAATTATTACTTCCTTGGTCTCATAAAGCATGTCATAGATTTGTCAAAATTATAATATATAGACACTATATTTGATATGGGTGGAAAATTAGATGAGTCGAGATGCATAAAAAGTCTACCCATAAAATATTTATCTTAAGGAGCATAGTATTGTTTCTCTGATTGGATTATTATACCTTTAGCACATGAACCACGACACACCTAGTAGGGCTACATAGAAATCTATTTGATTGGTGCTTATAACAATAAATGCCACCGTTGGGATAAAACGAAGTCTGAGCATGCAGAGTTGCAGTCGTGTGCAAAAATCCATCACCGCGAGATCAAGCTAGCTAGGTTCATACGGTCCTACGTGCATGCAATCGAGCTGGCTGATTGTTGATCTAATTAGAAAAGAGAATAGGATCCGTACCTGAGATTAGCGGGACGTTTGGCCGCTGCGCTGCTGAGGCGCAAGACTGCCGCTACAGCGTGCGACACGGAGAAGACACACGCTGCTTTTCTCCATGGATTTTTCAGATGAAGTGGAGATCGTCAGATGTAGTCAGGCGGACGGCTTACTCCATCTCGCAAGATCAGCTGGAGAGAAAGAAACGGAACGGGATTAGTTACCTGGCGAGATCCGAAAGGATAGGAAAAAAGAAAAAGGAGTTACGACTTGATGCCGTCAGCCTGTTGTGCGGGAGGAAAAAGGAAGCGGAGGTTTTATCCTACGGCTTTAGAAGGTTTATTAGTTAACTGGACGGATGATATTGTTTAATCTCTAGGATTAACGTGGAGGCTTGATGGGAGTCTCCAATTAGTAAATATAAGATGTTATTTAAAAAGGTAGCACAATGAGCTAGAAGTTGTCTATGCTAGATTTAGATGAGTTCTAAATACTAGGTGGCAATGGCCATTTGTGTGTGGAAAATTGTGATCGAGCGTATGAACAAATTGAGACCTTTGCTTCTGTGGCAATCCATGATGGAATTCAGCAGTTTGAGAAAGTAGCCGAGGAGAAGTATATTAGCTAATGTTTGATCTGTTTCTTTGTACATTTAGTATACAACCTGTCTTGTTATGTGACGCAATAAAGTAGTCTGGTGATGTTGGTTAGATGTGTATATGTAGACGTTGATCTGGTTGATGATTTGTTCATCTTACATTTGTAAATGTGGATGATGAGGCAGTCACGTCTTTGAGAGTGCAACTACAACATCGAGGGTTGGTGTGTCCATGGAAATCATTGTGTATTTTGGTTGAATAAAGTAAGGCATGGACGATAAGCAGAGCAGAATGGTAGGACGATTGGTACTGCAAGTAGCAGGCATTAATAGCATAAGTAGTGCGTAGGTTTCGTCCAGTCGCAGCTGGATGACGGCAGGGAGCTGGCTTTGCGGTATCATACATAGGTGGATTCTGCTTAGTAGGTAATATTACAGCATAGCTAAGGACATAATAAGGTCGTGGGTAGATGGAGCATAATATATAGTGGATGAGCTTCTGGTGCAGGTCTTCGTCTTGCTGCTAATTTCTACGGCGGTGTTTAACCCTTCAAACTTGGACGGTGGCTGCAATGGCAGAGAAGAAAAAAAGAGAGGCAGAATAATTAGCATTGCTAGCAGTGGTTTTGATCTACTGAAGATTGGTGCGTAAACTGACCTGCAGATCCCAGCATACTTATTTCTTTGGGAAGAGGTTCTTGCTGATCTGTTTCTTAGCCGAGGGTGAAGCTGTTGTCTTGGCCTTTCTTTTTTTCTTGTCAGCGGATGCCGTGTTCTTTCAAAGAGATACCACATGCTATTAAGGTGTTTGATGATATATCTATGTAGAACAATGGATGCAAGGAATAAGTGTGTGTGCGCTGACCTCTTCAGCATCTGAATCAAGAGCTTCCATCGCGTCTCTGGGAGGTGTGGCGGTGGAGTTGTTGTTGCCTTCTGATGGACCTGGAGTTTCTTTAGCTGCAGATGGCGATTGAACCTTTGCTGGTGCTGGGAGCGACTGGGTGTTGGTAGCTGCTGGAAGCAGTGGTGCAGGAGTGCCTATCAGTTCTGCGGCTGAGACACGGAATGGAATGTTCTTTTGCGCATAGATCTCCTGCGTGGCGTGAGCGGTTACTAAAAACTTTCTGCCTACAACATTTGCCACGGCTGGTGGCAGGTAGTTTGGTCTTCCTTCGGCTGTTCCAATCACCAGCTTTTCATCATAGCCTGTAAGCGTTTTGCCTTCTTCGCGAAAGAAAGTGAAGCATCCCACTATGTCGGGTGTACCTGTACATCATCCTCTGTGTATCTGCAAAGAAAAAGGGCGTTACTTGTGTGCTATAAAATGGGGCGGTATTGTTTGTTGGGTGTAGCAGTTGTGGGTGAAACCTCTGGCTTCCTGCTATGCAGGAGCACGCAGTATCTGTGCATCTAAATATGCTTCCATTGGGTTTGGTTGTTTTCCAGCAACGGTCGCATGACCAAAACCACCAGCCTCTTGAGTCGTCAACCTCTGTGATCTCGATCGGTATCTTGTAGAAGTTTCCCTGCAAGGTTTGTATGTGTTACGCAAATAGGTGGAGCATTGTTGTAATTGCGGACTGTATCGGGGAAATGCGAAAGTGTACCTGTACATCATCTCTTTCTTTCTTGGACAGAGCATAAAAAGTTGTTTCAACCGGTTGTGGCCTTGTGCTTGATAATTCATGAAATTGTACCTGGTTTGGTTCATTTCCGTACCTGCAATAGGGAGTTAACAGACTTAGCAAGGATATAGGCGTTCATATGGCAAACCAGCTCTGGTTGTCGGGTGTGCCGTACTTGGTCTGTAGGGCTAAGAGCATCTCCAGTCGCGTCCCCCAAACCGTCCCCCAAAGCGATTTGGGGCGCGCCGGACAAAAAAAGCGTTCCAGCCGCGTCCCCCAAAGCCCTTTTTTGTCCGGCGCGGCCCGATACGGTGTCCGGCGCCCCGAGCCCGTCCCCGTCCCACAGGGGACGCTCCGGGGACGCCGGACACAACGAAAAGCGAGGCGGGGAGTGGCGGGGCCGACGCGTCGGCGGCACAGTTGATTTTAACCTAACCGTCGCCTACCTCGCGACGGAAGTTATTCGCGCGCGAGTGACACACGGCGGCATCTTTGCCTTAATGGCGACGGAGGGGCAGGCGAGACGTCTCGTCGGTGCCGCGCGGCCTCCACGCGTCGCCGGCGTTCGCACGCCACCGCCCGTTCCCGCGCGATCTTCCCGCCTCTTCTCGTCCGTTCCCGCGCTTTCTTCCCGACGCCGGCGTCTATAAAAGGTCTCCCGGCTCATCAATGGTAGCCACCACACCCCGCCGGCAACAAACACAACCCTCGTCGCTCCACGGCCGTCTCCTCCATCACCGAGTGGCAATGGCGAACCGCCCGGCGATGGCCACTTCCCTCCACCGCCGTCTCCTCCATTGACGAGCCGGCAGCAGCGTGCGGCACTCGAGGAGGCACTCGAGGAGGAGGCCCGCCGGCCGGCGTGAGGCGCAGCGAGGCGGCGGATCTTGCGGCGTTCTCCGCCCTCGCCTCCGCAGCTGAGGAGGCCGCGGCGGCAGCAGCGTGGCGAGGAGCGAGCAGTGCGACACCGTTGCGGCGTTCGACGCCTCGACGGGACAAGAGGCGCGACGGCGCCGGTTCCGGGAGGACATGGAGCAGCGATGGGCCGACGAGCGCCGGCGCCGCGCGATGAGCGGCGTGCGCTGTTCCGTGAACGGCGTGACTCGATCGAGCGCCGGCGGCGTGAGTCGATCGAGCTCCGAGCAGCGAGCGACGGCGGAGGAGCGTCGACGGCGGGAGTCGGCGCTTACGGCGCTATGGGGGAGGCGGGCGGAGCGAGTTGGCGGCGGCCGACGCGTATGCGGCGGCGATGATGGAGGCGCCAACAGATGTGGAGGAGGAGGCGCCAATGGAGGAGGAGGCCGAGGCGGAGGAGACCGAGGTGGAGGACGACGACGACGACGACGAGTTCGACAGTCCGACGACGACGCCCCGCACCCGGACGAGACGGCCGATCAGCAACGCGCCCTCGTCGAGTCCTTCGAGTCGGAGAAGAAGCTCCAGGACGACGCCCGTGCCCGCGAAGAGGCGCAGATTCGTCGCGCCGTCGAGCTCTCCCTCCTGCCGGCCCAGCAGGGGAGGGCGGAGGAGGACTATCGGCGGGAGCGGCACCGTCCGGCCACCGCCGAACGCAAGGAGAGGAGGCGCGCGCAGGAGGAGCTGCGGCGTAGGGGAGGCGACGACGGGGCGGGGCCGTCGAACGCGCCGCCGGGCGGTCGGTAGCCTAGGTTTAGATGAAATCTAGCCGTTTTCATTCAAACTTTGTAATATATAATCAAAATTGAATGAAAACCTTTATTTTCCTGCACAAATATTCATTTGGGGGCGGCGTTTGGGGGACGCGGCTGGGGAGCGACGTCCCCCAAACGCGGCACGAGCAAAACACGTCCCCCAAACGCTCAATCCGGCGCGGTTTGGGGGACGGTTTGGGAGACGCGACTGGAGATGCTCTAACATCTCTGGAATGGGAATGTTGATGTATGAACGGGTCAGGAATGTGCCTTTGAAACACAGTTTGCCTGCAAAAAAGAAGGCAACTTGCTAGAGGGAATACTTTGTTGGCGGCTATTATACCTGCCGAGACATGTAGGCGCCACATGAGTGAAAGAGCTAACCTAAGTAGTGGTCGACGTTCATGCTGACGAATAGGATGGCAACGCTTCCCTGTGCTGAGCTTGCACGGACAGATTCTTCATCAAAGTTTTCTGCTTGATGTCCCCACAGAGTGATGGTGAATTGGTTGCCACTGGGAAAACATGAGCACTTATTTGTGATTCAGCCAGTACGAAGAGAAAAATATCATGGAGAAAAGGTAGAATATGGTCTGTACTCTATGTCTCTGATTTGGATGTTTCTTCTTGGTTCTCCTTGTGCTTTGGGAGGTATGAGGCCTATCAGCTCTGTGATCAGGCCGAGAACGTCTATTGTTTTAGAAGTAAACGAACCCCATGTAAGTATGAGTTGTATAAAAGGGTTTAGCAAGTGGGAGGAGCGGGGTGAAGAAATCATGGATAGCTGACCTGATAGAACTATGGCGCTGCGGGCACGCTTCTCTAAGACAGAGAGTGGCTGTAGACAGTGGGCAACCAAAGGCATGCCATGAGGCTCTGGAAGGACTTCTTGCACTTTTGTATACTGTGTGATGGTGATTCTGTGCTGATGGTCCACTGTTTTGTATCTGTCACGAGCTGGTTTAAGCATGAAGGCTTGTATGGTATAGATGCTGCCTTCTTTGAGCACATCTTGGAACTGGGCCATATTGACAGCTGGTACATTGCCTTCCATCACAGTTCCCTGTAACGGCAGCAGAGGCAATTGAATCATATGAGCTATGGTCATTCTATTTGGGGTGTACAAATGTTGTTGTGTAAGCAATAATAAATACCTAAGTTTATATAGATAGGGTATGCGGGGCGGAAAACTGATTACCCTTACAACAATGGGTAGCCATTCTTATGGGACAGATCAAGGTTAGAGTTACTGGCAGCGGGAAGCGAACCACTAAAGAGCAGCACAAATCATAGAACATCTATTTGTGCATTGAGGCTGTAAAAGTAGTTCCAGAGCTGGGGACTGCCGCTCAGGAGTGCTTTTTATGTGGGCGGTAGGCGGAGTTCCTCTGCGCTCTGTAAGTAGTAATTCTTGCGCAGCAGAGGATCCACTAATCTAATACAGCTCTATATTGATAAGTTCGGGCTGTTTTGTTAGGAATTTTGGAGTGTGATTGGAACATTAAGACCCAGGAGAGAAGCACCTTGTAGATGTATAGATATCAACAGTTGTAACGGGAGCAAAATCTGTTATACTCTGAATACGTACAGTGTTGTCTACATTTTTAAAAAAAAAATGATGTGTAAGTGACAGCGACTAAGAAATAGGGAAGCAGAGCCGTAGAGCAGAACTATGTTGGTCCATGCTTTCATTTGCATCTAATAGAAGCAAGCAAATTCGTGACATGCTGACGCATCAGGAGAAAATAATCAGAGCAATACCTCCTGGTCGACAGCAACGAAACCCAGCTCGTACACATTTCCTGTCTCTCGTTTCTTGGCTTCCCAAATCCTCGAGACGCGTACAATGATCTTGCGCTTGGGTCCGTCCGGGGACAGGGCTTTAAGGGGCAGGGCCTGCATCTCTGGCGTTCCTGAATGTGCGATTGAGTGACAATGCTTAAGCTGAGTTGGATTAGGGAGAGAAGGACTGCGAGCAGAAAAATCGGAAGGAGAGACGGCGCAGCTGGACGAACAAACCTTACTCCGACGCTGTAACTATGTGTGGATTCGCCGTGAGGTGAGGTCGGTCCGGCTTTTTCAAGAACAGAGAAGAGAAACGCTTCCATAGCTGTATACTGGCTGCTGCTTGTAGGACGGCAGGTGTACACGGAAACGCATCGCATGTAGGCCAGGTGTCGGCAGGCGGTGTGCATCGTAGGCGGCAGAGCAGAGGATGGGAACAGCGACATTTTTTTGGGATGCTTGGGCCGATTAGTTTATGTTTAGTTACTTGGCGGGCTACGGTAAGGCCCTTTAGGTGGGCCGCAGCAGCAGGTTCCGTGTTAACGGGGTGTCGATTCAGTTGGCAGCATCTATCCTACATGAACTCAGTTGGGGTTAAGGACGCCTGGGGGAAAAAATTGACGGATCAGAGAACAGTGAGCAGAAGAGAGGTGCTAGCTGTCGGTGCGGTTGTTGAAGAATAGGCCGGGCGGGATAGGGACGGCGGTAGAGAGAACGCTGCGATGGAGGTGCAGTGCAACCTGTGCAGATGGATTCCCGTCCAGGTTGCAAGCGCGGACAGCAATCGCCAGGAGCGCAGACGCCCTGCGTGGTCGGGCCAGAAGATGGCGCGCTGAAGGTTCATCCGATGGGGGCCGGTGGAATTCACTCGCGTGGCCCGCCGTACTGCGAACCGGAGCTCGCAGGGAGAAGGGAGGAGCGAGTCACGCGGGCTGCCGACAGCCAGCTCGAGAAACTATGGGTTCAGAGATGAATAGCTGAACATACGGTATGTTATCTCTCTCTCTGTACTGGCTCAAGTTCGTAATCTTTTCATTTTAACTTTTCTCGGACAAAATTTCGGAGTAGTTTACAGAAGTTGCAGATCCGCAAATTGTTGTGTGAGAAAGAGACAATAATAACACAAAATAGCTTGGTCTAGATTAGGTACATAACGTGCACCGATTTAGAAACTTGTTTCATTGAAGCGGATGTGATTATAAAAAAAGGAAGGAAGGAAAATAATATTTTACACATGTACTTATAGAAGCCACACAGCCGACCATATATCATAGAACAGACAGTGAGTGAGGGCAGCTGATTGCGAAACTGAGCTCTGTTCATATGCTTGTGTCATTCACCTTAAAGGCGTACATGGGTGCTGCTGAGATTTTAGGCCATTGCAGGCAACACATAAATTCAGAAGCCCTTTCACTATAAACCTATAATGAGTAAGATACAGTGAGAACTGGAGCCCTGGGCTGTAAAAGGAATAGGCAAACATAATACAAACCGATAATTCAGCGTACAAAAAATAGTATAGCGGATTTGATCAGAGGCAGAGTGGCCATATGAGTGACAACAGAGTGAGAAGAAACATAACATCAAAGAAAAGAAGAGAGATAACCTGACACATGAGGTGTGAAGAATGGGAGAGTCTTCCTGAACGTGAATCACATAGCAGAGTGGCAAAAGGAGAAGGAAATTCAGTCATCCTGCCAACAAATGATACCTGGGAAGAATAACAAATGAGAAAGAGTAGAAAGCATGTAAAATTGAGGAAAGTAATCCATGTGCATGCAAACAAAATATACCATGTAAGTAACACTTATAGATGACCAAGGGCTTCCTTGTACACTATGTTTCTAGTCTGGGTAGTCGGGTTACCAGATTCATCAAGCGCTAGTACTTTCAGCCCTTCCTTTGATGTTACCCTTGAGATTGCAACATAGAACTGTCCATGGGAGAACACTGGCTTCGGCAAGTAGACCCCAACCTTCTTAAGAGTCTGACCTTGGCTTTTGTTGATAGTCATTGCATAGCATAGCCTAACTGGGTACTGACGGCGCTGCAATGTGAAAGGCCATTTGGTAGCTGGTGCGTGCAAAACAATTCTTGGTATGCACACTCGTTCACCAATGTTGGTCCCTATCATAATCTTGGCTTCCAGAACCCATTCACCAAGCCGTGTGACCATTAAGCGGGTACCATTACAAAGTCCAATAGCTTGGTTGATATTCCTTAGTAGCATTATTGGAACTCCTACCTTCAATGAAATCCTATGCTGCGGGAAGTTTGGAGGGTCGATCTTATGGAGAAACTCAGGAGGATACAACAGTTCTGCATCAGCCGCATGGTCCAAAGTCTTACAAATAGAATCACAGCTCTCGAATACCATCTCTTCCCCAGGCACCCTAGAGAAAACAGTCTCGTTGGTAGAGTCGGCAACTTTATTGGTAGGGCACACTATGGCACGGTCTGCCAGATAAGCTGCATCAGAATACATTCCAGCAAATGAGTCATAAACTGCGTGAACAATAGCAGAAACAGGATCAGATTCTGGCAGCAGTGCTGTATCTGGTGGCAAAGAGATCCAGGAAGGTGTAGTTTCTCCTTCTCGCGTGTCCATGTGCACAGTTCCATCACCGACATCAAGGACCCATTGTGCAAATTCCTCCAAATCAGATCGTTCCTCGTCGGATAGTGCTGGATTAGACAATCGCATATTCCTCCGTAGCTTAAGAACGGTTACATGCTGCCACAGGGGTGACTTCATAAGAGAAGAGTTCACAACTTCTGCTCTGCTGCCCCCTTCGACAACAGGTAGCACCTGCCTGAAATCGCCTCCCAAAACTATAGTCTTTCCACCGAAAGGCAGTAATTTCCGGGAAGGTTCATTCACAGACAAAATATCTCTCATGCTCCTATCAACCGCTTCAAAGCAACGCCTGTGTGTCATTGGTGCTTCATCCCAGAGTATGAGTGTTGCCTTCTCTATTAATTCTGCTAGATTACTGCCCCGAGAAATGGTGCACATAGTCCGCTCATTGACTTCAACAGGTATCCTAAAACGTGAATGAGCTGTCCTTCCACCTGGTAATAGAAGTGAAGCCACACCTGAAGAAGCTACAGCAAGAACGACATGATCATCGGCCCGTAACCTTGCAATAATAGAAGTCCACAGAAATGTCTTGCCTGTACCACCATGACCAGAAACAAAGAAAACGCCACCAACATAATTGAGGGCTGCGGACATAATCTGGTCGTAGATACTGAGCTGATCTCCATTTAACCTTCCATGAAAAGAAGAAGCCATATCCCTAAGCTCATTTCTGTCATACTGGAGCTCTTCTAAAATCAACCTATTACCAAGCAACCTTCCAGTGCTGATGGACTCAGTAGATATACCAAAAGATGATAAGGAATAACCATTTTTACCAAACATAACAGATAGCTCGTGCAGCAGCTGGATGTGGAAATATTCAGAAGGAATTGCTTGAACAGTATCATTTAGGGAACGTGCAATCTGAAAAGATATATCATCTGCCATAAACCTCCAATATTTATCTAGCAGCCGTTGTCCATTAGTGACACCACAAAATAGCAAGACAGTCATAAACAAATGACGCAACTGGTAAGAGGAGGCCCACTGCACTGCTTCATCAAATAAGAGGAACCACTCGTTGTCATCACCAACTAACCCACGTGCTTGGCAAGCTGCTTTAAAAGAGGTGTGCAATCTGCCATGGTAAACCTTGAGGTCATCGAAACTTGTAGCACCAGCCACAACCGTGAGGAGCATCCGAAGATAAAAAAGCTCTCCGCAGCTAGGATGCACGTTGTACACACGACCAATAGGGGGGCCGAATTTCATTTCACGCCTTCTCCTTCGCCATATTTTACTTGACGCGTCCCACCTCCACTTTGATGGGAATTGGAGATAGGTGAGCTCGCGAGCATCCATGTACCGTTGGTTAGCAACAAACCACTCAGTGAGCATAGTCTTATACTTAGAAGGATTGCAAATAACATCAGCAAGGTTATCATCTTGGCTATATATAACCCGGTTCATATTTTCAAGATGTACAACCAATCTTTCAACAGAAGGTGCTCGAACATGAATGTCGAATGCAAACATACGCCAACATGCTTCACAGGCAGACAAATACCTAAGACACAATAACGAAGGCAACGTGAACAAATAGAAAGCTAGAGGGAAACCGGATTACTAAACAGTAAAAGAGTAAACACCTTGAATGTACCTGCATTTTACATACTCGTCTATCTCATTTCTTCCAGTAGATTCGGAGCCTGTAGACTGGTACATAGAATGAAACCGAGCCCTTGCCATATCATGGCCCTTAGCAAGGTATTTAAACAAATATTTAAGAAGGTTGGTTTTATTACACCATTCCACATTAATGTGAGCCTGGATTTTTTTTAGCAACGACATATTGTAAGGAACAATCCACCTATTGTCGAGACGAACACCGTTTTTCATAACATATCGGTCGTTCTTGCTTCGACGGTACACTGGAAAACCGAGGCCATCAATTATAGTCTCTTCGTTAAATTCTTTGGGATATCGTTTGGAGCAAACACCATCTTTCATGCATGGAGAATTAGGGTTATGTTCACCGCATGGGCCATGCACCATAAACTCCTCCACAAGTGCATACCCCAATGAATCGGTAGCATAATCTGGTATCTCTGCCGAAATATAAGAATCGATGGCAGAAGGCGTGGGGTCCTCTGTGTCGGCATCCAGCCACACAAGGCTATGTATGTGGGGCAAGCCTCTTTTTTGGAACTCGACGACGTATAAATCTGTTTAATGGATTTAAAAAGAGATTATATAAGCAAGTACAACGCGCATAGAATCGACAGAACTGTAAGGAGGCAGGGAAAAACGCAGTAAACTGCAAGGAAACAGTGGAAAACAAAACAGAGAATAAACATACATGCATGAACTTTACCAAACGCCTCGCCCCGCCTGACGTCTCCGGTGAATTCATTGATCTTCATCTTGAAAACACGAGTAACTATATCCGGTCTATCAACATGCTTCTGTCCAGCCTCCATAAGAAGTGCTTCAGATATTTCATCCCACTTAGGGTTGCAAGTAAATGTAATGAAAAGATCAGGCGCTCCAAAAACTCGACAGATAGCCATCCCATCCTGGTAATTCTGAATCATGTACCGAGGTCCTCCAGTAAAACTTGAGTGCAACAAATACTGCACCCCAACATTTTTACCACTGGAGTTGCCCTCACCGAGAGCATCAGAAATACCCTGATATGTCTCAGACCGAAGCGTGCTCTGATTCCAGAAGTGGTAACTCAATCTACATGATTCAACACAGGAGTAACAATCCACAAGGAGTTGCTGCGACGATCGGCCACAGCAAGTGAAAGGATTTGGTTCACCCTTCCTATAATGGAACCTGTAACGGTAATACTCAAGCATGGAAACCTGGCTGCGTCCAGTCAATGGTATGCCATCAACCTGTCGATACCTGATACCAAGATGGAAGCCGATGGTAGCATGAGGAAACAAAAGTGGACACTGGAGAGCCATAAGGGAGGGGTTGAGTGGCGAGATGCGCTGGAGATAACCAGCCTCTTTCTGGACGATAATATCAAACCTACATGCTTCTACAGTGAGGTCATCAACTATAAGAGCAGCCAGCTCAGGGGCAACAGGCAAAGAGTACCGGTTTCCATGGTCTGCACCCTCATGGCCATATAAGCGAACAGCAACCTCAGGACTATCAGGAGAAAACATTCTATCCTTTGCCATACGAAATGTCTGCCCAAGGGGGTTACACCTATTGAGCATCATAGTTAAAGATTGCACGATAGCAGGATCAGGTTCCTCCCTACGCCGCCGCTGATGTCGGGCTGGGCGTGTGGAAGAAGTATCGAAACCATGTCCTGATAGCTCTTCTCTTCGACGCCGCTGACCAACAGCAGCAGATGAGGACTGAGCAGGTGGTGCAGAATGGGCATCGGTAGCAGAGTTATCATCAATTTCATCATCTTGACTAAATATGCCCATCCTGTGATCTAATTCATTTTGTGTATCATAAATATATAGCTGGGCAAATTTAGGAACATGATCGCCTTCTGGAGGCAACAAAGAGCCAATTTCATGACAAACCACTCCACAAATCTTGAACACATATGGACCATTGCCAACATTAACTGTTCTGTCAACATGAACACCGAGAGATGTGAAAGCAAACATAGAATTGTATTCCCGAATCAAACGCATGAAACGGTCTGACTCAGGACCACCGTCAAAGCGCATAAGCTGAGACAACGGCGAAGGCCATTCCGGATAAACCGGAAGAGACACCCGGCCACCGCGACAACAACCAGTATACACAGGGTGGTACTTTGTACTGAGGCGCTTATTACGCTCCTGATACCAGTATGAAGCGCCACAGTATTTGCAAATAAGGTGAGGGCCAGCATAGTAGGACCTGCCAGGCCAAGCGGCTGCAAGTCAAGACAAAGAACATATAGTCAGGAAGTGTAGTAGAACAAAATGGGCACCTAAAAGAAACCAACCAGCAGGACGAAAGAACTGTTCCAGTGCTTACCCTTCAGAAAGTTGACCAAACTTTTAGGGAGAGGCAGGTGAACATCAGTGGCAACACCTAGAAAAGAATTTGCGGCAGAGGAAAACACAGTTAACAGGAAGCAGCTAAACGTAAATGTAAGGTAAGATAGAGAAATGGAAGAACTGGGGAACTATTATATTTTGAGAACCGCACGGTAGAAGCATGCACCAATTGATGCAATCAGCTAGTGTTTTAGTGGAACCTTTTCAGTTTATTTGTATGGTATCATAAACGTAATGTTAATTTCTTACAGACAGAATTGGGTGTGCATCTGCAGACGTAAATTGTGCTGATGCCATGGTTGATGGCTATGGGAAGCAGATGCGAGGCAGGCAGATGCGAGGCAGGCAGTACAACATGAACCAAGGAAGCAGAGGTAGATGAAATTAACTAATGCGTAAAACCTAGAACCTGTCCATCTAAGCTGCTCATTTTGTATTGTATGGTAGCTGGTTATAGCTGAGAGGTGAGGTGACAACACATGGAGCCTAGAACTGCAAATCGTTGCTAAAAGAACAGAAGGAAGGACTACTCTGTAGAAAATAAACACACAGCACCCTGTAACATATCCATTATTGTCTGTTTATTTATTTCAGGTTTCAACCTGGTGGCGAACTTGTGGAAGCATCTCTATGAGGATGGTTAGCACTCTTACCTGCCTGAAGAAGAGCGGTCTGCCGATGCATATTGGAATGGGGACGACGACGCCGCTGACGACCATTCGCAGCAGGGCTTTGCAAGGTGAGTGTATGAGAATGGGTTGAAAGCACGCGTGCCCGTAGGAGTGCAGTATGCTGCCGCATAGCCAGACGATGACGACGACTCGCAGCTGATCTATGAGCGGAGGTGCAAGGAGTAGCAGAAACTGAAAGAAAAAAGGAAAACCTAGTCAAGTACAAAGTGGAAGCCGAAAAGAAACACAGATGCATGGAGGAAGCAAGGTGGACGAACCACGCCAGCATGGATTAACTCCCACAGCTGGCCCATGCGTCTGTGGGACAGCATGAACATGAGGAACTTCTGGATTCCGTCGAGCATG
This sequence comes from Lolium rigidum, assembly GCF_022539505.1. Taxonomy (NCBI): domain Eukaryota; kingdom Viridiplantae; phylum Streptophyta; class Magnoliopsida; order Poales; family Poaceae; genus Lolium; species Lolium rigidum. Next base: position 139,377,738 of record NC_061512.1, read on the forward strand.
AGCAGTAGAGACGTCGGCAATGGAAGGATGAAAACACAGTACATCAGACGAAGATGGGCCAGGGGCATCAACAGCTGCCAAAGAAGCCATTGGCAGAGGTGTCCAGGAGTTCTGATTTTGCAAGGACGACAGACGTGCGGCATTGTCCACACGGAGCAAACCTGGAAAAAAGCAGCAAAAAGGTGAGATGGAAACGAAGAAGGCTGGCAAAAGAAAAGGAAGCGAAGGAGAAAGGCAAACCGGATAGAGAAGCAGCAAAGTTGCCGTTAGGCGACGTTGGAGGCATGGAAGCATCATCATCGGCATGGAATACCCCAGGGGAAAGAGGCTGGATGAAAGGGTCATCAGCAGCACTGAACTCATCCTGGGCAAACCCTCCATAAGGTGGAGTTGGATCCCCTAGAAAAACAGCAGGAGAAAGCTGAGTAGAAAGGAAAAAAAAAATAACACCTCCCCGAAGGAACAACAATGATTAGAAGGCAGCAGTACCAGAGGATGAATCGATGACCGGTCGTTTGCCGAGCCAAATTTGATGTCTCCTCTCAATTTCTGCCTGTGTTAAATCAGTCGTCAAAGGTAAAACATCACTCCGAGTGGTAGACGAAGAAGAAGCCGCAATAGTGGCCGGCGCTGTAGGAGAAACGGCAGAAAACAGGGGCACAGGCACGGCAGGCATGGGCATCAGATCCGAATTTGGAGGGAGGATCGAGAGGGCACGTCCTCGAGAACGGCCACGACCTGGAGGTCTCCCACGACGCAGACGGCCACCATCAGAAGCAGCACTCGCAGGAGGCGGACGCGGAGGCAGAGCATGAAGGCCACGGCGGCGAGACGGAGCCGGAGAATGAGAAGAGGACGGAGGACGGCCGCGGCGACGGCCAGGAAAACCGCGCATGTCCATGGACTACCTGCCGACGAAGAAGAAACCGGGCAAACATTATACCATTGTAAAGCAAGGAGAAGAAAGGACAACGGAGAAGGCACGAAGAAAGAGCAGACCGCAGACGAAGCAGCAGGATCGTCGTCGTGTATACCGGCCGCAGATCGGCAAGGGAGAAGACGCAGGCGCCGGAGTTTGCGTGGCTAAACCCCACCAGGAACGTAACAGAATTAAATGACAGGGAGGAAAATAAGGGAAACCGGAAAAAAAGATAAGGCAAGGCGGTGGCGATTGCTGGAAATGTGGAGCCAACACGTAGCAATGCAACAGTAATAACGTGGCAAACCAGGCAGTTACCTAACGTGGCAAACCAGGCAGTTAGGAACCCACGATCATGGAGAGGCGGAGAAAAGAAAGGAAAGCGAAACATGCAGTCTCCGGTTGCCGGTCACCCGGATGGCTAAAAAAAAGGAAAAACCAAACCGATCACCAACTTGAGAGGAAGAAATATGAAACGTGGCAGGCTGCGTATGGATGGGAAGGAAGGAAAATAGCGCATGAACAGTGCGCAAAGAAAGGGGAAAACGTGAAATCTGCTAACCATTATATGGGGTATAATTGTGACGGATTCTACAAACGAAGGCAGAGTGTGTCATTGTTTTGACAATGACTGAGGATGTTAAGTCGAGGAGTTCTTTGAGAACTTGGTGTAGTTCCGATAGTGTCAGAACTTTGAAGCTATATTGTGTATGACAATATTAGTGACTTATTTTCAGACCGCGGAATTAAGGTTCCACCAGAGGACTAAGCATATACAATTAATGCCGACTCATTTGGAAAATGAGTGATGCGTGAAGACGCTAATGAATTGCAAAATACATACGTTTCTGAACTGTCAGATCCGTTGACTAAAACCTCTCCCGTGAGCAGAACATGATAAGCACCAGAAGGCCAAGGTGTTATATCTTTACAACTGTAAACTAGATTATTGACTCTAGTGCAAGTGGGAGACTGTTGGAGATATGCCCAAGAGGCAATAATAAAATGGTTATTATAATATATATTTGTGTTTAAGATAATGTTTGCATACCATGCTATAATTGTATTAACCGAAACATTGATACATGTGTGTTATGTGAACAACAAGGAGTCCCTAGTAAGCCTCTTGTATAACTAGCTTGTTGATTAATTGATGATCATGGTTTTGTGATCATGAACATTGGATGTTATTAATAAGAAGGTTATGTCATTGGTTGAATGATATAATGGACACACACCCAAATGAGCGTAGCATAAGATCAAGTCATTAAGTTCAATTTGCTATAAGTTTTCGATACATAGTTGCCTAGTCCTTCAACCATGAGATCATGTAAATAACTTACACCGGAAGGGTACTTTGATTACATCAAACGCCATTGCGTAAATGGGTGGTTATAAAGATGGGATTAAGTATTTGGAAAGTATGAGTTGAGGCATATGGATCAATAGTGGGATTTGTCCATCCCGATGACAGATAGATATACTCTGGGCCCTCTCGGTGGAATGTCATCTGATTAGCTTGCAAGCATATGATTGGATCATAAGAGATGACATACCACGGTACGAGTAAAGAGTACTTGTCGGTAACGAGGTTGAACAAGGTATGGAGATACCGATGATCGAACCTCGGACAAGTAAAATATCGCGTGACAAAGGGAATTGGCATCGTATGTAAATGGTTCAATCGATCACTAAGTCATCGTTGAATATGTGGGAGCCATTATGGATCTCCAGATCCCGCTATTGGTTATTGCTCGGAGAGGAGTCTCGACCATGTCTGCATAGTTCGCGAACCGTAGGGTGGCGCGCTTAAGGTTCGATGTCGCATGAGTAGATTCGGAATATGATATGGAGACGAAGTTTGTTCGGAGTCTCGGATGGGATCCAGGACATCACGAGGAGGTCCGGAATGGTCCGGAGAATAAGATTCATATAAGGAAAGTTGATTTCTAGGTTTCGGAGAAGTTCGGGATATTTCCGGTGAAAGACCGGGAAGGTTCTAGAAGGTTCCGGGGGTCCCACCAGTGGGCCCACGACCCTAGGAGGCCTAGCACGGGCCGAGGGGATGCTCCCTAGCCTATTGGGCCAGGGGCACATGTCCCTCAAGGCCCAGGCCGGCCAACCCTGGGGTTTTCCCCAAAACCCTAGGGGGATCAACTTGGGGGGGAAGAATTCCCCCTCCCCCCTTTGGCCGCCGGCCCTAGATGGGTTTGGGGCATTGGGGGGCCACCCAAACCGACCTCCCCCCCTATATAAAGAGGGGAGGGGTGATGACCCACAAGTATAGGGGGTGTATCGTAGTATCTTCGATAAGTAAGAATGTCGATCCCAACGAGGAGCAGAAGGTGTTGACAAGCAGTTTCGATGAAGGATTCACTGTAAATGCTCACGGACAAGTATTCAGGGGGTTTTGATGTAACAGATGAATAAAGTACGAGTAAGTAAAGTGCGAGAGTAACAATTGCAGCGAGTGGCCCAATCTTTTTTAGCACAAAGGACAAGCCGGTTTGTTTACTTATAATGACCAAACGTTCTCGAGGACACACGGGATTTTAGTCTCATCGCTTTCGCTACATACGGCTAATTAATCTTCATTGTTTTGATAAGTGTTGTGTGGGTGAACCTGTGCTAATGTACCGCCCTTCCTAGGACTAATACATACTTGTGATTATACCCCTTGCAAGCATCCGCAACTACAAGAAAGTAATTAAGATAAATCTAACCTAGCCTTAAACTCTGAGATCCTGCTATCCCTCCTGCATCGATATACCAACGGGGGCTTAGGTTTCTGTCACTCCGGCAACCCCGCAATCGGCAAACGAGTACAAGATGCATTCCCCTAGGCCCATAAAGGTGAAGTGTCGTGTAGCCGACGTTCACACGACACCACTAGAAGAATAACACCACAACTTAAATATCATAACATTGAATATTACTCAACCATACTTCACTACTAACATTTAGACTTCACCCATGTCCTCAAGAACTAAACGAACTACTCACGAGACATCATATGGAACATGATCAGAGGTGATATGATGATGAATAACAATCTGAACATAAACCTTGGTTCAACGGTTTCACTCAATAGCATCAATAACAAGTAGAAATCAATACCGGGAGAGTTTCCCCTATCAAACAATCAAGATCAAACCCAAATTGCTACGGCGGTGACGATGTGCAGCGGTGGAGACGGCGGTGATGATGATGAAGATGATGATGATGGTGATGGAGATGATGTCCAGCTCGATGACGGTGACGATGGCGTCGATTTCCCCCTCCGGGAGGGAATTTCCCCGGCGGATCTCAGCCCGCCGGAGAGCTCTTTTCTATCTGGTGTTCTCCGCCTCGCAGAGGCGGCTGTAACTCTTCGCGAGGTACCCTCTGGAGCTTAGGTTTTCGGGACGAAGGCGTACGCGAAGAAAAGGAGGTGAGAGGGGGCTGTGGGCCCCCTCCTCACAGGGCGGCGCGGCCAGGCCTTGGGCCGCACCGGCCTATGGGGTGGGCCCACCTCGGGTCCCCTCGGCTCCCCTTCTAGCTCCCTTCGTCATCTGGAAAAATAGGATTTTTGATATAATTTCCGTCAATTGTTGATCTTCTGAAATATTGCATTCTGACGACGCTTTTTCCAGCAGAATCCTGGCTCCGGTGCTCGATCCTCCAATAATCATGAAACATGCAAAATAGATGAAATAACATAAGTATTATCTCCATATATGAAATATATCAATGAATAACAGCAAATTATGATATAAAATAGTGATGCAAATTGGACTTATCAACTCCCCTCAAGCTTAGACTTCGTTTGTCCCCAAGCGAAACTGAACTCGGTAAACAGGACCACATGTTTATGGAGTGAAGAGTCGATAAATAAAATACGGACAAGAAGTATCATATTCATTCACACAAGACATTCTAGTAAACAACTTCCCCATATATTTCAACTTGAAACAAGTATAAGGTAATCACAAATAAAGGTGCATAAGAAATCATAGTTGGTGATGGCAAACTTCATTCTTGGTCAGAGAACAATTAACAGGTTATTCTTATCTATCGAGCAGCGCTCTCATGTTAAAGTTTATATGGCACAACTTGCATACTCAATCATAATAGTCTCTTCATGATCATTGATAACTTGCAAAGCTATATTCATTTAGATAAAACTTGTACTAAACAGGGAAGAATAAAAGACATGATGAAGCAAATCACAGTATAATGTTTTTATCACAACAACTCAAATGTTGCTTAAGATGGAGGGAAATAGGTTTACTGACTCAACATAAAGTAAAAGACAGGCCCTTCGCAGAGGGAAGCAGGGATTAAATCATGTGCTAGAGCTTTTTCAGTTTTGAAATCATATAAAGAGAGTAAAAGTAACATTTTGAGAGGTGTTTGTTGTTGTCAACGACTGGTAGCGGGTACTCTAACCCCCTTGCCAGACAAACCTTCAAAGAGCGGATCCCATTTTATTTTTATGTGGCACTCCTTCCAACCTTTCTTTCACAAACCATGGCTAACCGAATCCTCGGGTGCCTGCCAACAATCTCATACCATGAAGGAGTGCCTTTTTATTTTAGTTTTATTATGATGACACTCCCCCCAACCTTTGCTTACACAAGCCATGGCTAACCGAATCCTTCGGGTGCCGTCCATCAATCACATACCATGGAGGAGTGTCTATTTAGATTAATTAATTTGGGACTGGGAATCCCATTGCCAACTCTTTTTGCAAAATTATTGGATAAGCGGATGAAGCCACTAGTCCATTGGTGAAAGTTGCCCAACAAGATTGAAAGATAAAACACCACATACTTCCTCATGAGCTATAAAACATTGACACAAATAAGAGATAGTAAATTTTGAATTATTTAAAGGTAGCACACGAAGTATTTACTTGGAATGGCAGGAAATACCACGTAGTAGGTAGATATGGTGGACACAAATGGCATAGGTTTGGGTTTAGGTTTGGATGCACGAGAAGTATTCCCTCTCAGTACATGTCTTTGGCTAGCAAGGTTAACTAGCAAGCATAAGAGTCGAGGGAAACAAACAAATATACATGTGATAGAAACAATCATGCATCTTCCTTGCAAGCACAAACAGTTTTAACTTTAGAATAATAAGCTATGAGCTAACAAGAAAGAAAGACAATGAAACAACTACATGTATTTCTCTTTTCTACTTAAACCTCAAAGTGTTGTTGCTATTGACCAATGCTAAGTTTGCCAAAACCAAATAGATTTATTCAATGCTCCCAAAGTGATACCAATACTAATAACAAGATCAATCATATAATAAGGATTGCAAACTAAAATAATATGTGCAATATGTAAATGATAAGACTTCTCATTAATATTCCATAACGATAACTCACACCAAGGGATACATAGACAACCAACTAAAGGAGAGATACTTCCAAACTGCAACCCATCTTATATGATAACTTCCCTACTCATGATATGACACAACTTGACAGTAAAAGTAAAAAGGTAGTGATGATGTGATACCGCGGCACTCCCCCAAGCTTGGAACAAACCAAGGGGATGCCAATACCGATGATGAATTACTCCTTCGGCGATGGTGGTGATGAATTCTCGACAAGCTTCTCAACAAGCTCCTGAAGCTCATCAATCTTGTACGTGAGGTTGCGAATCATCTCTGAATTGTGCTCGACGCGGTTAAGAAGTATGTCCGACGGCGAGACCCAACTCTTGGAGTTATTTCCCCACTCTTCACCCTCAGGCTTCATCCTTCCTGCAGTGTTAGAACGATCTATATCCCAATTGCTAGGCAATGCTGCCTTGGGAGTCCTTTCAATTTGACTATTGAAAATTAGATTGCGGAAGGGATGGTGAGTGCCTGAAGAAGATCTCTTCGGAGCTAGGTAATGACGTGGAACCCTTCCTCCGGTGCGAATTCTTGCGCTCTTGTTTGCACTAAAAGGGTTATCCACCACCTCGATGCTTGCGATGGTAGCACGCGGGTGTGCGCGCGAGTCTTCCTCCACCTCTTCTTCATCCTCTTCCTTGACGCTCTTGTCCACCTCTTTCCACTCGGGATCTTGAATATCTTCATCCGAAAGCTCCTTGCCCTTGTTCTTGGAGACCATGGTGCTTTTAGACTGAAAACAGATCCTGGCAGAAACAGCTCGAAACAAAACACGTCGAGAAAACGATATACGGACCTCCAGGGGTCTGGGGGATTATATAGCAAAAATTTTCACGACAAAAGGAAAGTACCAGGTCGAACCAGAGTCGGAAAGAGGCGACGAGGCGGCCAGCTCATAGGGCGGCGCGGCCTGGCTGGGGCCTGCGCCGGCCTATGGGGGCACGCCCTCGTGCGTCTCCTCCACTCCGTTTCGATCTCGTAATTTTTCATATTTTCCAAAAACAGCAAAAACATTGTTCGGAAAGTAAATCACGAACTTTTTATTACCAGTACTGTTACCTATTCAAAGTCGAGTTCTGGCGGACCGTCAATTTGTCCTTTGATGAAGGCCTCCGGTGTTTCCACTCGAATAATATCAACATCTACATTGTAAGAATCACCTGAGATATAATGCTTGAGTCTTTGTCCATTCACCACTTGTGTGGCGTTGCCTTGGAGAGAGCTAATTTTAATTGCTCCTGAACGATACACCTCCTCAACAACATATGGTCCTTCCCATTTCGAGAGTAATTTCCCTGCAAAGAATCTGAGACGAGACCGATACAATAGGACTTTATCCCCAATATTAAATTCTCTTTTGATAATCCTTCTATCATGCCATTTTTTAACTTTCTCTTTAAAGAGTTTAGCATTTTCATAAGCTTCACTTCTCCATTCATCTAGAGAACTCAATTGCAGCAACCTCTTATTACCGGCAAGTTTAGGATCTTTATTTAATTCTCTAACTGCCCAATAAGCTTTGTGCTCTAGTTCTAAAGTTAAATGACAAGCTTTTCCATAAACCATTTTATAAGGTGACATTCCCATGGGATATTTATAAGCAGTTCTATAAGCCCATAGTGCATCCTTCAATTTACTAGCCCAATTCTTTCTAGTTTTATTAACAGTCTTTTCCAAGATAGATTTAATCTCTCTATTTGATAATTCTACTTGCCCACTAGTTTGAGGATGATAAGTGGAAGCAATTCTATGATTAATGCCATATTTAGCAAGAGTTTTTCTAAAACCACCATGAATAAAATGAGAACCTCCATCAGTCATAATATATCTAGGAACTCCAAATCGAGGAAAAATAATATCTAAAAGCATTCTTAAAGAGGTCTCACCATCAGCACTTTTTGTAGGTATGGCTTCCACCCATTTAGTAACATAATTGTAAGGGTACATTGCCCCTATGTGTGGTTTTGGTAATTAATGACAACCCCTATGGACTAATGTTTTCATTGAGTTTATATGAAGGAATATTCCATAGGTACTACTTGCTCTCCATGTGTTGGATTCAAGTATGGATGCCATGAAGATAAAGGTATACCTTGTGTATTGGCATCAAGATCATCGGTATGAAGATATATATGTGATATGATCAAGAAGAAGAAATGAAGATGGAGTTCTTATGTGGAACTCAATATTAGCCATGCTCTATCTTATGTGAGTATGAGAAGATACAAGGTTGAGTTGGGCAAGTTCAAGATGAGCATCTTGAGTGAATCACATGCTTGAAGCTTGCCGTCCATTTGGTGATAATGGACATGTGAAGATGTGCATCAATGGGGCTTTCCCATCATAGTGTATGGGAGAGTATTTGTGAGTCTTCACGAAGCAACATTGATCAAGTGAGGCATTCCGGCTTGAGTGAAGCTTGAAGAGTTATCATCAAGATCAAGCGGGATGCGCAAGGCAAAGGTATGGACTTGCTAGGTTTTCCTTTTACCGGTCTCAAGGTGGATGTTGGGAGACCGGATTATAGGATAGATAGCCGCACTATTAAGAGGGGCTTTCGGTTAAGTAACTTGATCACATCGTCTTAGGGAGCTCAATCCTTTGCATACTTTGCATATCCTTATTACTTCTTGGTGTTTCTCGGTGTGAGGTTCTTGAGCTTGTTGATAGCTTTACAACAAGCCCAAGTTCATCGAAAACGGAATCCGCATGCATCTTCTATTGCGTTTTCGAGTTTGGACGTCTTCACCGTTTCTTGACGGTGGGAGACTCCCTCTCTAAAATCATCTAAAATGTTCTGTGAGGAGTCTCCATATTTCCAGTTTTTGTTGGGGTTCTATTCGTCGTTATCTTTCCAACAAAATTGGTTTCATGTTAATCGGAGTTCGGGAGCAATAGTTATTAAAGAAAAGGTAAAAGAGAAAAAGAAAAAGAAAAGAAAAAAGGGGGGAGGCGGCCGGTTGCCGCCCGGCCTGCCGGACCGCATGCCGGCCCACCCGGTCGATCGGGCGGCCACCGGCCCACGCGTCGGGCAGCCCGGCTCCCTCCCCGGTCCGGCCGGATTCTCCATTGGGCCGTCTCCCCGCCGCTCGGCCCACGCGGCTCGCTCCACTCCGCGCCGCCCACGCACCGCCCCCGCGCGGCCGCTCGCCCCCACGCGTCGCGCCGCCTGCTGGGCCGCATTTCTCCCCGCGCGGCCTACTCGCCCGCATCGGCTGGGCCGCCTAGCCCACCGCGCGGCCTGTCTCCCTGTCCGGCCCCAGATCCGGTTCGGCCGGGCTGCTGACCGGCCAGTCCGGCTCCAGCTCCGGTCGGCCGGCCTGTGGGCTGGCTGGGCCGATTTTCCTGGGCGTTTTTCACTGTGCATTTTTCTGTCTTTTCTCCCAACGGTTATTTTGCCCCCTTTGCTATAAATAGCTCTTCTTCCACCTTGAGCTAGTGAGTTCTTCCCATTCTCTCACCTCCATTGTTGCTATTTGAAGAACTTGCTCTCCCCCTTGATTCCTCCAACCACTCTTGCTCATATTTGAGGATTTGAGAGAGGAGATCTAGATCTACACTTCCACCGATCCATTTCTTCTCTAAGTGAGGGAATCTCTTGGGATCTAGATCTTGGAGTCTTTGGTTGACTTTCCCCCTTGTTCTTCCTCTACAATCTCATCCTAGCATTCGTTGCTTTGGTGGGATTTGAGTGTGAAGGACTTGAACACCTCCGGTGTTCTTGCTTTGCATCATTACATAGTGTTGAGCTCTCCACCAATATTTGTTCGAGTGAGAGACCGTGAGCTTGTTACTCTTGGAGGGTGACCTCCTAGTTGGCTTGGTTGGTGTCCCGGTGATCTCTTCGTGGAAGATTGTGAAGGGGCCCGGGCTTCTCCTTCGTCGAGCTTGTGAAGTGGTTGTGGAGCTTGCCATCTCCGGAGCGGAGGAAAAGCTAACCATAAGGAAAGGGCCATTATCCTTCGTGGGTGTGGTTCGGAGAATAGGGTGAGCCTTCGTGGTGCGGGGAATCCTTCGTGGGACCTCCACTCCTCCAAACGTGACGTACCTTGTTGCAAAGCAAGGGAACACGGGAATACATCCTCGTCTCCGCGTGCCTCGGTTATTTCTATACCCGAGCTCTCTTTCCTTGTGATAGCCATAGTGCTTGAAGTACATATATCTTGCTATCACTTGTGCTACATTTATCTTGTGCCTATCTTGCTTAGCTCTAGTTGCTATTGTTACACTTAGTTGAGCTTAGCATATTTAGGGTTTGTGCTTGTAAACTAAACGATAGTTTAATTCCGCATTCTTACAAGACAAATCCGCAAGAGTTTGTAATTGCCTATTCACCCCCCCCCCTCTAGGCGACATCTCGATCTTTCAATAATCAACAGCAACAAGTATATGAGTGTTACCTTCTGAAGAGGGAAAAGGTCCCATGAAGTCAAATCCCCAACAATCGAACGGTTCAATAACAAGAGTATAATTCATAGGCATTTCATTACGTCTAGAGATATTACCAACCCTTTGACATTCATCACAAGATAGGATAAACTTCCTTGCATCTTTGAAGAGAGTTGGCCAATAAAAACCTGATTGTAGAACCTTTTGTGCGGTTCTATCTCCGGCGTGATGTCCTCCATAAGCACTACCATGAAATTTACTAAATATCTCTTGTTGTTCATATTCGGGAACACATCCTCGCAGAATACCATCCACTCCTTCTTTATATAAGTGTGGGTCATCCCAGAAATAATGCCTCAAGTCATAAAAGAATTTCCTCCTTTGCTGAGCTGAAAAGGTTGGAGGCAAGTACTTGGAAACAATAAAGTTAGCATAATCAGCATACCAAGGACTGTCTCGCGAGCTCACCTTTATTATAGCCAATTGTTCATTTGGAAAACTATCATTAACAGGAACAGGATCATAAGCAACATTTTCCAATCTAGACAAATTATCAGCAACAGGATTATCAACACCTTTTCTATCTACAATATGTAAATCAAATTCTTGCAACAGAAGTACCCATCTAATAAGCCTTGGCTTAGCATCTTTCTTTTGCATAAGGTATCTAATTGCAGCATGATCAGTATGTATAGTAACTTTTGAATCAACAATATAAGATCTAAACTTATCACAAGCAAAGACTACAACTAACAATTCTTTTTCAGTGGTAGCATAATTTCTTTGAGCAGCATCAAGATTTTTACTAGCATAATGAATAACATTCAATTTTTTATTTACTCGCTATCCAAGAATAGCGCCTACAGCAAAATCACTAGCATCACACATAATTTCAAATGGTAAATTCCAATCAGGAGGTTCAACTATAGGAGCAGTTGTTAAGGCTTTCTTTAGAGTTTCAAAAGCTTCCCTACAATCATCATCAAAAACAAAAGGTACATCTTTTTGAAGAAGATTAGTAAGAGGCTTTGAAATCTTGGAGAAGTCTTTAATAAACCTCCTATAAAACCCAACATGACCAAGAACACTACGAATACCTTTAACATCCCTAGGATAGGGCATCTTCTCGATTGCTTCAACTTTAGCTCTATCAACTTCAATACCTCTCTCGGAAATTTTATGTCCCAATACAATTCCTTCATTAACCATAAAGTGGCATTTCTCCCAATTAAGAACAAGGTTAGTTTCTTCACATCTCTGCAAAACTTTATCGAGGTTCCGCAAGCAATTATGAAAAGAATTCCCATAGACAGAAAAATCATCCATGAATACTTCTACAATACTCTCGCAAAAGCCATGAAAAATAGCAGACATGCATCTTTGAAAAGTAGCAGGAGCATTACATAAACCAAAAGGCATACGTCTATAAGCATAAGTTCCATAGGGACAAGTGAAAGTGGTTTTCTCTTGATCCTTAGTTTTAACAGCAATTTGTGAAAACCCAGAATAACCATCAAGAAAGCAAAAATGAGTATTTTTGGATAACCTTTCTAACATTTGATCAATAAAAGGCAAAGGGTAATGATCTTTCTTAGTAACTTTATTAACTTTACGATAATCAACGCACATTCTATACCCTACAACTACTCTTTGAGGTATGAGCTCATCATTATCATTAGGCACAACAGTCATTCCTCCTTTCTTAGGAACACAATGCACAGGACTAACCCATCTACTATCGGCAATAGGATATATAATACCAGCTTCAAGAAGTCTTAATACCTCATTTCCTACCACATCCTTCATCTTAGGAATTAGACGACGCTGAGGTTCAACAACAGGCTTTGCATCATCTTCCATATTAATGGCATGTTGGCAAATAGAGGGAGAAATCCCCTTCAAGTCATCAAGTGTGTAGCCAATAGCTCCTCGGTGCTTCTTCAGTATTTCCAATAGCCTTTCTTCTTCAAACTCTGAAAGCTCAGAACTAATAATAACAGGATATATTTTTTATCATCAATATGAGCATATTTAAGATTATCAGGCAACGGTTTTAAATCAAAGACAGGATCTTCCTTTGGTGGTGGTGTTGTACCCAGATCTTCCACCGGTAAATCATGCTTAAGAATAGGTTGACGAAGGAAAATTTCATCAAGCTCATCTCTTTCTTCCCTAAAAAATTCACTCTCGCTATTCTCCAAATGTTGCCGCAAGGGATTATTAGGAACAAGAACAATAGATGCACACTGTTCAACTTTAAAATCATTATTAGGCAAATCAGCTTTATAAGGAGTTTTGGTAAATTTAGAGAAGTTAAACTCATAAGATTCACCGGCAAATTTAGTCAAAATTTTCTCTTTCTTGCAATCTAAAATAGCTCCACAAGTATTTAGAAAAGGTCTACCAAAAATGATAGGACAATATTTACTAGCAGCGAGAACCAAGTACCAAAAAGTCAGCAGGATATTTAATCTTACCGCATAGAACTTCCACATCTCGAACAATACCAATTGGAGAAATAGTTTCTCTATTAGCCAGCCAAATAACCACATCAATATCTTCAAGTTCACAAGAACCAATTTCGTGCATAATCTCCGCGTAAAGCTCATAAGGAATAGCACTAATACTTGCACCAATATCGCATAAACCATAATAACAATGATCACCAATTCTAACAGATAGCATAGGAACACTAGCTTGCTTGGACTTATTAGGATGTGCAACAATATTAGAAGCATCTTCACAGAAAATAATATGACCATCCTCCACATTTTCAGTCACAAGATCTTTAACTATTGCAACAGCAGGTTCAACTTTTATTTGTTCTTCGGGTTCTATAGGTTTCTTTTCACTTTTATGAACCGCACTATTTATAACGAGTACTCCTTCATTTTAGCAGGGATAGGAGTTTTTTCAATATAAGCTTCAGGAATAACATGATCAACAGTTTCAACTACAACACATTTATTAATAGATGAATCAATTTTATCTTTATACGGTTCATGATACTTATCAAAATACTTCTTAGGCAATTCGTAATGAGAGGCAAAAGCTTTATAAAGATTTGCAGCAACTTGAGAATCAAGACCATAAGTAGCACTCATATTACGAAATTTATCAATATCCATAAAAGCTTCAATGCATTTATAATCATAATTTATACCTGATTCTCTATCTTTGTCGTTCTCCCATCCTTCAGTAGGTCTTGTCTTCAAAAGAAAGTCTTGCATAGAAATCTATCTATTATATATTAAAAGTGCATTAAGGGCTAACAAAAAATTAGAGAATTAGCTAGAAAATCCCACAAAAATCAGAAACATCTGGCCATCGGTGACAAGGGATCAACTTGTCAATGCCTACGGGTTATAGGCTAGGGTTTAGTTAGAAGTAGAGGGCAAGTAGATCTCGAAGGTTT
>NC_061512.1:139391948-139423139 GCF_022539505.1 Lolium rigidum
TCCTCAACGTAGATGTTTCTGATTTTTGTGGGATTTTCTAGCTAATTCTCTAATTTTTTGTTAGCCCTTAATGCACTTTTAATATATAATAGATGCGTGGATGCCCCAGTGACTTGCCAGCTCTCACCCTGCTTCGCATTCACCGAAATCACCCAACAAAACCGCATATCCCGGACGTGTCACCTCTCGCCCTGTTTCGCATTCACCAAAATCACCCATCAAAACTGCATACCTAAAAGCATATCACACGGATAAACGCATATATCGAAGAACGGCGCAGCAAAGCGCGCAAGGTCCTTCTAGTACAATACTATACCTCCAAGCACATCACATTTCTGTAGTTTTTGTATCTCGGTCCTCTATCATGCACTCCTACTTACTACATTTTAACTTTTTTTTCTTCGAATTTTACATTTTAATTTTTTCTATTTTACCTGCACTGAGATGAGAAGCCTCATGGACATGTACGGACTTTAATGAGAAAATTACAAAAAACCACCACATTACATGCAATTGTTTCAAAAAATCACCACTATTCCTTCTTTTTCTTCAAAAAACCACATGTCTACAGGTAACACGTAACAAATAGCATTGATTCATGTCTAACAGTTGTTTAATGGCTAAACTGACATGTGGGCCCTGCTGCTAGGCTGACGTGGCATGTGCACTTTGCAAAAAAGCCCTTCGTTCATTATAAATTTTTGGAGGACCCACATGTCAGCTCCTCTCCTCTCTTTTACAGTTTATTTCTTTCTCTTTTTAATTTCTTTTTTCATTTTTCCTGTCTTTTTTATTTCTATGCTCCCCAAATTGTATAGGCCTCTGTATAGGCCGCCCGCGTCGCTCTCGCTCCCAATCTTCGCCAGCGCCGCCACTCCCCATCCGCCTCGCTAGAGCTCGCCCGCCTGCGCCGTGCCTCCCGGCGCCCGCCCGCGCCAGTGCCAGCCCCTAGAGGTCTCTCGCCCGCGCCTCCCCTGCTCCACCTCACTCGCCGCGCATGCCAGAGCCCGCACGCGCCAACCCCCTGCTGGAGCGCGCCGCTCCCGCATGCCCCCGCCCGCACCAGCCCGGTCCCGGTGGTCCTTCGTGGGGCGAGCGCATGTAAGCGTAGGTGCCTGGTCGCTGGCACTATCTCCTCCGCGCCCGACATCGGTACATGCCCTCCCACCATCTCCTCCGCCTGCCCCCATCCTATTTCTTCGGCCGGTACAGGGCCATGTACGCCGACACAGGCACGCGAAACACTTTGTATCAGATGTACGTGGATTGTGGGAGAAACACTTTGAAGCCATGGCAGATGATTTCCGACATAATGGTGTATGCAACGAAGTAATTGAGCAAATGGTGCTAAGGCAGTGTTTGGTTGCACATAATTCAACTCTGAATTCAATTGGCAATAGAAAACCAAATGAACGATTTCAATGGAATACCATAAAACCTGTTTGGATGTGCATGGTATTCGTTTGCAGAATCAAAAGACCAATGGAATTCTAAAACCTGTTTGGATGCACATTGTGTGGAATTGAATATTTTTTAACTTTGAACAATATAAACATTTGTAATATGAATGAAATATACACATATATATTAGAATGATATTTATTTTTCACATAATAACATATCAAAAGACCCAGGCGGCGGCGGGTGGCGGCGGGCGGTGGCAGGTGGCGGCAGGCAGCAGCAGGTGGCCCGGCGGCGGCGGGTGGCGACGGGCGATGGCGGTGGGCGGAGGCGGACGGCGGCGAGCGATGGTGGGTGGCGGCAGGCGACGGCGATGTGCGGCGGGCGGTGGTGGGTGGCGACGGGCGACAGCGGTGGGCGGCGGCGACGAGCGGTGGTGGGTGGCGGCGGGCGACAGCGGTGGGCGGCAGCGGGTGGCAGCGGGCGGCGGGTGGCCCGAGCCAATTCCGAGCCAATTCAAAGGTCTGGACCTCTAAATTGGCGGGGCAGAAAATTACACTAGCAGGGCTGGACCTCGGAATTGGCCTCCGAATTCCACGGCCCAATTCCAAGCGCAACCAAACAGCCGAATTGGCCTTTTTGGACCTTAATTCCAATTCCGAGCCCCAATTCCGTGCAACCAAACACTGCCTAAAAGATATTGGGTATTTGCTCTATTCGATGGGTAAAGACATCAAAAACTTCAATCTTCCAAATTTTATGGGTACTGATAATATAGAAAGCTTGGAGCAGAGGGAACTGACTGAAGAGATGTCAATTGAAATTGACAATAATGACTTAGATCTGTATGGTACTCTAAACAATGAACAACGACTTGCTTTTGATGAGATAATGGACCATGTATTACAAAAGAGGAGTAAAGTCTTTTTCATTGATGGCCCAGGAGGTACAAGAAAAACATATATTTACAAAGCTTTATTGGCTAAAGTGCGCTCCATGGAACTAATAGCCATCGCAACAGCCACATCGGGCATCGCAGCTTCTATAATGCCCGGTGGTAGGACTGCCCATTCCAGATTTAAGATACCTATAAGTATACACGAAGACACCATGTGTAACTTCAGTAAGCAGAGTGGAACCGTGGAATTACTTCGAAGAGCATCTTTGATAATTTGGGATGAAGTTGCTATAACAAAACGGCAAGCTGTTGAGGCACTTGACAGATCCCTGCAAGATATTACTGGTTGCCAACTACCATTTGAAGGAAAAGTAATGGTGTTTGGCGAAGACTTTAGACAAATTCTTCCCGTAGTGAGGCGTGGCAGCAGAGCACAGATTATAGATGCTTCTCTTCAAAAATCTTATCTATGGAAGGATATAAAACAGATAAAACTCCAACGCAACATGAGAGCACAATCTGATCCATGGTTTTCTGATTTTCTCCTCAGAATTGGCAATGGTACCGAAGATACTATTGGAGAAGATTATGTCCGTCTACCTGATGACATAGTTATAGGTCACACAAATCCAGATACCTCTATTAGTAGATTGATTAATGATGTATTTCCTTCGCTTGACCAAAATGGAAGATCAACATCCTATATTAGTGCACGAGCTATTCTTTCCACTAAAAATGGATATGTTGACGAGTTAAATGCGAAGCTTATAGACCGGTTTCCTGGAGATGAAAAGGTCTACTACAGCTGAAGCCGTGGATGATACGCACAATCTCTACCCACCTGAATTCCTTAGTTCTTTGACACCTAATGGTTTGCCTCCACACGTTCTTAGATTAAAAATCAATTGCCCTGTGATCTTGCTCCGAAATTTAGATCCTTCTAATGGATTATGCAATGGAACAAGACTTATCGTAAGGGCATTTCAAGAGAACACTATTGAGGCAGAAATCATATGCGGCCAACATGCTGGAAAGCGGGTGTTCCTTCCACGCATTCCTATGTACCCTTCAGAAGATGATGTGTTTCCTTTCAAGTTCAAATGAAAACAGTTTCCAATTCGTCTAAGCTTTGCCATGACAATCAACAAAGCTCAAGGCCAAACTATTCCAAATGTTGGCATATATCTTCCAGAGCCGGTGTTCTCCCATGGTCAACTCTACGTTGCTTTATCAAGAGGCACATCAAGAAAATCAACAAGAATACTTGCAAAACCAAACAAGCAAATCGATCCATCAGGTAAAAGCACAAAAATATTGTGTACAAGGATGTTCTAATGTGATCCAAGTGCAGATTATATTCGCAGTTAATATAATGATTATCTACTGTTTGGAAAGGTACTTTTTAATTCTAAAAAAGGAATTTGTTTTTCTTTTTTCGTTTTTATAAAATTGTAGAGTATAAATTTAATCTGGATGGTCTATAATTCTGCAGGTATGAAAAGTAAATCGTATGGTTCTGTCAACAAGAAGATGAGATGAAGTTCTTAACTATGCCACTGCTAGAAGAATATTGAAAGCCTCATTAATGTCCTTTCCAATATTGTACTGCTTGGCTATGGAATTACGTACTGCTGTGGAATTTTGTGAGACGTCTTTTTTCTTGTTAGAATGATGCTTGATAGAGTTATCCACTGTTGTAGAAATTAGACTGAAGTAATGTTTGCTAGAAGTATGTACCAACTCTGTAGGTTTCAGGAGAATTTTGTTCTCTAGGTGGAAAAAATGCTGAGACACTATGTATACTAACTGTCTGACCGGCCTGAACTTTTTTACAATCATTCAGCAGTATAATGTAAATAGTTCTTGAATGTAAACATGAATATTCTACTGTTCCTGATCATATCATCAAGAAAACATATAGTCAGTGACATTTTTATGTGTAATCTTATTTCCTTTTTATTTATTACTTCTGTACAAGTTGTAGCAAGGTGTAGTATTTCATAAGGATAATGAACACTGTCTAAATGCTCAATAAGATATACAGTTTGCATTTCGAATTATTCCAACCCCAATTGCATGGCCAAGATATGGATGGTCGGAGAGCTGTCCCCAGCGTGCTATTGCTGGTCTCGAGAGGGTTCCATGAACAAACATAGCTTCTCACTGCATACCATGTGGTTTGCTATCTGTCTAAATTTTAACTGCTTCATGAACAGGACAAGAAGCAACGGTTCAACCTCCCTCTTGCTCAAGCTTTGTTAGTACCCTTTTCGTTTACGATTGCCTTCATTTATCTTAGTTTGACATTTTCTCTATGTATCCATATAAAGTAAGCTACTCCCTCACATTTTGCAGGTGTTATAAGTTATTCCGTATGTTCCTATCAATGTTTTAAATGTAAATCTCAACAAAAAAAAGTTTCGTATGTAGAAAGTAGAAAGAGGTAGTAGGCAACAATTCTACGTATCATATGTTATACATGCATGCCATGGCATACTCTTTTGTATACGTGCAAGGCACGTACCTTTTACTAGTATTATTAAATGTATTAGCAGTATCCTTTTCTTATCTTCCCATACTTAGGTTTCCCCTTTTTGCATCCATGCAAATCTTTTTTTGAAACTGCATTCATGCAGATCACATCTCAAATGTTTGCATGACTGGGAGGAGGAAGAGGTGGTTGTCTTTGTCCATCGGATAGATTGTTGTTAGATGGATTGCTTGTTGTTTCTTTTCCATGTAATCTTTAACGTGGTAGGTGTCTTATTTCACTGTATCTTATCTTTCCAGACCGCCATTATCCAACATCTGTCAGTAGTACCTTGCAGCAGACTTATGGATGTTTGCATTTGAATTCAATGACGGTCACTCAGTTTATGGAATTATGTATTACTGCTTTGGGGAAGTGCAAAACGATAGCAGGTTCACTTTTATATGTTTAACTTATTGAATTAGTGCTCAGTAAGCGTGAGTACACAAGTCAAGTTTATTTGTGATTCTCGTTTTGTGGTCTGTTCACCACGATGTTCGCATTGCCAATCCCATGATGGTGGCTGGGACTAAACTCCACCCACTCCAACCCGTCCGTATATATGAGCATGCCCACCACTGGACTAGAGATACCATTGCAGGCAACACCGTTAGTTAGTTAGTCTTTAAAAACAGAACTAAAAATAAAAAATAAAAATAAAAAAATAAAAAAATAAAAATAAAAAAAGTCGTTTACCTGATGGGCCTCGGCCCAATTAACAGCTGCGGGTTGGAGGGGTGTACAATACATTCGAGTCGAAACAGCGAGTCTTATATGGGCCAGCCCAAATGAGTTTGCGGGAAACGTATCGGAATCATATCCTTTAGCTAAAGGCGATGAATAGGCCCAGAAAAATCCCACCCCGCACGAAACAGATAGACGAGAGGACTTGCTGCTAGGGTTCCTCCGCCGCCTCATCGGCGACGAGCTCCTCCCCCGCCCAGATCGTTGCCGTCCGCCGGTCCCGGACCTCCCTCCCGTTCAAGCTTGTTCCCGAGCGGTGCCTCCCCGATCTCTCTCCCGTACGACCGACCGACGTCCGTTCCTCCCGTCAGGTGAGCTTCAGTTCGGTGATTCTGCCTTCTGCCACTGCTATGATGTGATACTGCCATATGTTTGCTTGATGCACTCGATGCTCTTGCTAGTGCTATCATCGGCGGCGATTTGGGAGCCTCTGCGGCGACGATTCATCATGGTGTCTGTAAATCCGTTAGACTTCGAGGACATGTTTGACGTCGAGGATCTCGAGCCTTTTGTTTACGGTAAGTCGGCTGTAAAGAAGTTGGACGACGAGTTTGAGGTGGAGGGCCTAGTACCATTTCTTTACGATGAGGCTACATGGGTGGCCTGGACGGAGGAGGAGATGGAGAGGCAACGCCGAAATAAAGAGGAGAAGGAGCAAAAGGAAGCAGAGAAGGAGCGGAGAGCCACGGCGCACAAAAAAGTCATGGACTCAATCATCGAGTACGACCCCAAGGTGGGGGACAAGGTCTTCACTCGCTTTTTCCTCAGAGATTTCTCCGTCTTCGACATAAATGAGAAATGTAAGTAGCATCTGTCTTCATCCTTAGTTTATTGTGGTTGATATTTGTAATGCACTATGAATTACCATATGTTGTTTCATCATTATTGTTTGTTGCACTAGTAATCATTGCACCAATGCTAGATTGTAACCCCAATAACAATTGATTGAAAATGAATTGCATAAAATGGAGTATAAATTCATTGAAAAGGCTACTAATTCATATATATTGTTTGTTGTGTATTTTTGTTGACATATTCTAGTTGCTCGTTTATTTTTTGCATAAGTAAAACTTTGGACTGCTCTGCAGACATGTACTTTAAGGCCATAAATCATACTCCCTCTCTGTCCATAAAAGGATGTCTTCGTTTTATCTAAATTTGGATGTATCTAGACCCGATTTAATATGTAGATACATCCAAATTTTGACAAATTTAAGACATCCTTGTATGGATCGAGGGAGTAGAAACAACTCCGCTGTAAGAGTCAAACAGCATTACAATTTCGTAGCATCATTCAAAATCTTATACTACCTCCGTCCGAAGGAATAAGGCGCCCGTATATTCCAAGACGAACTTTGACCATAAAAATTGAGCAACACAATCTTGATTATATTATATGTAATTAGTATCGTTGGATTCGTATTGAAAAACACTTTCTAATGATGCTAATTTCATACAAACAATCTTTATATGTTTGAAGTAATTCTTGGTCAAACAAAAAGCACGTAAAACGAGGGCGCCTTATTCCTTGAATCGAAGGTAGTATTAGTCACTTCTTTATTCTGTCCTGCTTTATTGTCAAATGAAGGTAAATAAAGGAACTGTCAAATGAACATTGTAATCACTGCTTTATTATTCACGCTTTGTTTTTTAAATAGCACACCAGTAGCGAATGTGCATGGCCACAGATTTTAGAAAATATATGCACGACTTCAGGCTTTTTTATGTAACTTCAAGAACATTCAAAACGCCGCGAAAACGTAGATCTACAATGATGAATGGGCAAGCTTGAAATGCACAAACTGTAGGCTATCTCACGTTAAGAGTGTCAACCAAACTTCAATGCTACCTATACAAGTATTTGAACACCTTGAAATAATTTTTAAAAGATACAACCTATACACGTTATTGCAGTCCTCTACACCGTATCACTTGCATGAAAATGTTGTACTCCCTCTGTCCCGGGAAACTTGTATGAAATTTGTCTAAATTTGGATGTATCTATATACTATAGTGCCTCGATACATCTAAATTTTGATAAATCTAAGATAACTTTTGTGGGACGAAGGGGTACTACACACACCTATAGAAATCATTAGTCATTACTAGAAACACTACAAAATAAGAATTTGATTACTGTTCTGAGATGCTTGGCATGATAGCTGCTCAAGTGCGAAAACTCATGAGAAGCACTGTCTAGATTAGCTAGATGCACATAGTTGGAAGGTAATTCTATAAAATTACCAAGTCCCTCGCCTAAAAAATGTCAGAGCGCACATCGACTAAACAAAACCTTAAATCCACAATGATCGATACATACACTCTATTAAATCTTAAATAAAATAGAATCTGCTGAACCTGAAATAAAACATAATCTTAATATTAGATAATCAACCATATATATTAGGCAGAAACAGTCCAAAGTTCCTTTCATTCATCTGTTCTTTTGCCCATCTGAAATGGTAATTTATGGACTACAACCTGATGTGAAAAGTTCTTCTCCTAGCCTGTCATAGCTATCAGTTTTAGACCCTATAAATGAAATAGCTGTATCTGTCAAGCATAGAAGATGGGCCACAACCAGCAGTATTAGGAATAAGTTCAATAGCTATTGATTTCCTTTCATACAGGAAAAGAAGAGTTGGATAGAAAGGATTGTGAGTTTTCTCTTGATATTAACTTTCAAGTGAAATAAGAATATTAGTCAGTGGGGTAGCAATGAAAAAAAAACACAACTGGGACTGTTTATTCTGGTGAAATAATCTGTTAAATGTTTTTTTTTTGCTTTTCCGTATTTGGTAGATGATGTTCTTGCTTTTCCATTGCAGCGCCTGTCCTTCCAATGCGTTATAAAGATAGCAAGTACAAAGCTGAGTTTGGGTTTGAAGACTCTGCAAACATCCTTTCGATCAGCGTAGTCTCCTCAGATGAAGGCTTCCCAGTCAATGTTTACGGCAGTATCATTGCCAGAGACAGCATCGACTACAAGTGCATTGATCTGTTTCACCGCCGTAGAGATGATTGCCAGTCCATCAACCTAGAGGTACATCCTTGTTCTAAAGTTTGTCCGTTTTAATATTATTATTATATTTGGCAATGCATTTAATTTTGGCTATTAATAGACATCTAAATGACAAAAAAATGCTTCGAAGTCTGGGAACAATCGTCTAATTTCGACTATTAATTGACACCCCACTATTGACAAATTTATTTACTCTCAAGATTTGTGACAAATGCTGTATTTTTTGAAGTATATCTATTTGCATTCCTTTTTCCATTAGAATCTTGGCCCATGTTTGGCCTTATATTTAGTGCGATAGGTGTTGCTATGGACTGTACAGCCCACATATGCCGTCATGGACAAGCGCCACGTTTTTCCATTCACCAACCATGCTCCCTCCACATTGTCATTTCTATAGTCAGCTTACCTTTGGCTTATGATCATCAATTTTATTTCTTGAAAACCTCTTCAACATCACACAACTTCAGAAGCAAATCGTTTTTCATCCACAGCAAGTAGTTTGAGCGATTCATTATAAATTTTCTTATGTGAGCTGCATTTGCTACAATCTCACTAATCCAATTGAAATCAGCATAATGAGCAAGATTGAAAGTGCGCACAACACAAGGGGTTGAGAGAATGCCAGAATACCTTTTTTGCACCAGTAGCCCAGCACCCCTGCAGTTAAAATGAGCTACAATCTCACTAATCCAATTGAAATGAGCAAGTTTGATGCATTGTCAGTGGTCACTTGCACAATATTTTCTGGTCCGGCAGCCTCAATAATTTCACATAGCCTATCTGGATGTACTCCTTGGTCTTGACCTCTCCCTCAGTATTTGTGATCTTGGAAACATTGGCCATAATTTCACATAGCCTATCCGGATGTACTCTTTGGTCTTGACCTCTCCCTCAGTATTTGTGATATTGGTAACATTGGCCCATCTTTAGTCATGAGCATGAAATTTAAGAGATGGTCACACCTTCGATGATCAGTACACTATCTGATACAATTGTGACACCTTTGCTGCTCCAAGTTGACTTGATGGGCTGTAGCATTTTCTCAACATGAGTCCGCTCTCGCAGAAGAAGTGCGGCCCTGATTTTGTTATAGCTTGGAGGAACATAACCAGCTAACCAGGGATTTCTTGCAACACTAAAAGGAACGCCTGCAGTATAGAATATTATTGCGTGCGTGACTGCATATATTACTATCTCAGATTTGTAGCTTCTGTTGCTTTTATTTGACGCTTTTAATTGCCATTTCAGTGGTATTTGCATGAATATACTACCTCTTGTGCCATTGTTTTCATAGGGTGACACGTTGTTGACGCTTTTAATCGCCATTTCAGCGGTATTTGCATGAATATACTCTAACCTCTTGTGCCATTGTTTTCATAGGGTGACACGTTGGTTTTGACTGGCCCAGGACGAGGTTTAGTGCTAGTTGATTTCATCTATCTAGAGATAGATCTTAAGATCAAGAAGGAAGGAGTGTATCCTGACAAGCAATTCAGCAAGGGTCTAATTACCATTGACGGGCGAGTACTTTCTAGGGACAAAGATGTCGTGGTTACAAGTGAAAGGCTTGATAGCTTCCGCAGCACTATGGAGGTCAGAGTTGCGACTGTCCTAAACGCAGTGGAGGCCACCTTTAAATTCAAGCTTGTTGGGGGGGATTTCGATGGGAAGATTACAGCTGGCATGTCAGACATTGATGAAGCAATTGTCATTTATGACAGCAAAAAAGATGGTGTGGCGAAGCGTGGCGTTATCAAACTCCGCCGGCGTGTCATGACTGTCTGTGTATCTAGTAGAAGATTGCTGAGGTTTCATGTCAAGAATAAGGCTGGTGGTGGTGTGACAAAATTAATCGTTGATTTCACTCCACAAAGCCCTGGTTCAGAGGTTTATGAATTTCAGTGTGGTCGTGGGAATCTCAGGGGGAGTGTCGTCTGGTCCTTGATGGACTTTAGGCCATAGTGGTGCTGGCTTGGTAAATTAAGTTGTATCGATGTGTTAATTTAAGCCACGATGCAATGGTGTAGTGAACTAAGCTAAGTTGTGATGAATGATGCAGTGGACTTGCCGTAAGTTAGTGATGTAGTTGGATCAAGTAAATGCATAATTAATGCTGCTTGTTACCTATCCTGTTTGTTTTGTCTGTTGAAAGTTGATTTGCCTGTGATGGTTTACCGTCGGGATCTATTTTTTCCTGGTGGTGTTGCTGAACTGTTCATGTAAGCATCGAGAGACAGGCAGACAGCATTTCATCACCAGTAGTTCCAACACGTTTTGATCATATCCGTGCATTTGGTAGCGTAAAAGGGAAACTAATGACAAGGTACAATCTAGCCAGATCATTTCACCAACAGAAAATAATGACAAGGTACCATCTAGCCAGATCATTTCACCAGTTGTCATCACACGTTGGTTTTGGTTTGAATGCTGCCTCTTTTGTCAACAATACCCCCCAAATATTCCACATTCCACCTTAATTTCATTGTTCTCAAATGAATCTTAAGTCTCAGAGTTACATGCATGTACTAGGGTGCTCAGCACCCTACCCTTGTTCAAAAAAAAAAAAAAAAAAAAGAGTTACATGCATGTGAGCATGTGATTTCGCCATGACAGGGCGTCCTCCTTGTGAGATGGCTTTCTAAAACGATATCCCCATTGGGAGCGGTCTGAGATTACATTAGAGAGGAAGGCTTGGTCTCTGAAGATTAGTGCATTCTGTGCGTCCCAGATTTTCCAGAGGATGGTGAGTAGAACCGTTGGCCATGCGGATTGCGGGAGTGCTGGGGACGATGGAGTGCGCCATACGTTGGTGAGAACCTGGATCTGTGGCTCGATCTTTGCCTGCTGCCAGATCGTTTGCGCCGCTAGGCAGTCGATCTTCAACAACTTGAGCGCATCTGGGTAGAAAGGGGAGTCGAGGATGCACTTGCGGTGAAGATTCTTTCGTGTGTTTAGCTTATCAAGGTGCAGTAGCCATCCAAACTGCGATGGTTGTATCGTCACTGTCACTATCTTGGAGTGCAAGGTATGCATCCTTTGTCATGAACTTTTGGCCGTCTATCATGCATCCTTCCTCTTTATCATGTGTGAGCTGGATGACCTGTAGCAAAGACAAGAGGGATGCAAGCTCGACAGTTACCGCTTCGATCAATCTATTCCTCAGACCATGCTGAACCCCAACTTCGAGAATATCAGAGACGAGGGTGTGGGGTAGTATGCTACGACACCAGCCACCAGGCGCAGGCGTCGTCGGGACATTCGCAGGGCAATGGGCTGGCTCAGGAAGCAAGGCGCTGAAGGGGTCCAGCCCAAGACGAACGAACCAGAGCTACAGGAGAAGGAAGTCGAGTAGAGGACGATATCGATGAACTAAACACCTGTAATAGCTTTTCCCCTCCTGTCCTCCTCTCCTTCTTCTTCCCCACGCAAACTCCATGTGTGAGAAACTTGTATCCGGATTGAGATCCAGCTACATGTGCGTGACGCGAGGGCAGTAGTCCAGAGCGTAGCAAGTGGTATCCGAGCCCAGGTTTCGATCCCCTTTTTCTCCGATCTGAAACTCATCGTGTTGCGGTTGGTAAATCTGATTTCCGGGTGCGATCCGCTTGGATTCGCACAAAACACTTTCGAGTGTACCCGTGATTCGTACGACGGACACAGATCGAGCCAAGATGACGAGATCCGGTAGATTGAACCTAACCGAGTGCGTGGAGAAGTTGTCTGATGAGGATGATCCGGTAGATTGAACCTAACGCAGGAAACTCTGTTGGTGGAAGACACTCAGGTGGTCAGCAACAAGTACAATCAGCGTGATGCTATGAGAATCAACACAATGGATAACTCCCGGGTTTCCTTGGACCTACTACTCATGATGATAAGAAGCCTGAGAGCAAACCTCCACATACCTTAGCAAGGTTTGACTCTATGCGAGCCCAACGTAGTGCCAAGGGAGAATGCTTTAAGTGTGGAGAGAAATATTCTCCCACCCATAAGTGCCCAACTCAGATCCAGCTGAAGGTGCTGGAAGAAATCATGGAATCTCTTCAGATAGAAGAACCAACTCCAGTAGAGATGGATACAGATACATCTGCATCAGGTGAAGATGACACTGACACTGAAGAGGTGATGAAGTTGTCAGTCCAAGCTATGTCGAGAACAACAAGCAGGAGAAGCATGAGACTGCAAGGACAAGTTGGAAAGTACACAGTCCTGATTCTGATTGACTCTGGCAGCTCAAGCACATTCATCAGCCAGTAGCTAGCTGACCGTTTTCATTATAAAGCTACAGATATACCCACCAGCTAAAGTATAAGTTGCCGGAGGTGGCAAACTAGCCTGTACAAAAGTGTTGCCTGAGGTGACCTGGCACACACAAGGGCATCAGTTTTTCACTAATCTAAAAATGCTGCCTCTCACATCATATGATATGATTTTGGGCATGGATTGGTTGGAATGCCTGAATAATGGCAAAATGTAGATCAATTGGAAGAAGAAGACAATGCGGTTCAAGCATTAGGGCAAGAGAATCACACTCAGTGGAGTTCAAAACACCATTGACACTTGCACAATTATCTCTGCATCTAGTATGCATGGACTGCTACGAAGTGGTGAAGTGTGCCAAATTTTGGAGTTGCATAATATTGAAGACGCAGCAACAGCTCTTGACCAGTCAGTGCCAGTAGAAGTTCAGGCAGTGCTCCAACGGTATCAATCACTGTTTGAGGATCCAAAAACTCTACCGCCACACCGTCGATATGACCATAACATCCCTCTGCTCCCAGGCACAAAACCAGTGAATGTCAAGCCCTATCGCTACGCTCCTCATCAGAAGTCAGAGATAGAGAAACAGGTGGCCGACATGTTAGCCAGAGGGATAATCCAAGAAAGTACTAGCCCTTTCACCTCTCCAGTACTTTTGGTTTGCAAGAAGGATGGAACCTGGTGGTTTTGCATCGATTAGACATTGGCCCCCCGTGCAGCTGTTGTTGCCAACCCAAAAGAAAGATCTACGTTTCGTATCAAAATTTTCAATTATGACTAGTGGGATTAGGAGGGAGGCCATGAAGTGAGAGGCTGTCCATGACCGCTGAGAGCAAGATCAGTCTGCCTCCTTTGGAGAGTAGGGCTGCACACCAGCCTGTTAAGTATTTTTCAATTCTATCTATCAACGGTTGAAATACCGACTGAGGTAGTTTGGTTGGCGATAGGGGAAGGCCTAGATATGCTTGCGGAAAGGAGTGAGTGTTTGTGCCAAGCTCGACCGCCATTGCATGTGCCTCATCCGAAGGGACATGCATTGGGATGAAAGAGGTTTCTACAAAGTTAATTTGGAGGCCAGTGGCCATGGGAAAGTTGTGGAGTCGTGGACTAGTTCGGCGAAGAGATAGTGAAATACAAGTAATATGGATGATTGTAAGTAGTAATTGCAATCTGAAATAAAATAGCAGCAAGCAAACATGTAGCAGAACTTGTTGGAAACGATGTTTCAATGCTTAGAAACAAGGCTTAGGGATCATACTTTCACTAGTGGACACTCCCAACATTGATCACATAACTGAATAAATAAATGCTACTTTCTACACTCTCTTGTTGGATAACAAACACCATTCATTGTGTAGGGCTACAAGAGCTCCGTCAAGCCGGAGTGAACAAGCTCCACAACATTCGGAGTTCATATTTAAGTAACCTCTAGAGTGCATAATAGACCGTTGCAATTTAGACCGAGTACTAACATAGCATACACACTGTCAACAATAGCTATGAAAGGGGGAATAGATCGCATCAATACTATCATAGTAATAGTTAACTCCATAATCTACAAGAGATTACGATCATAACCTGTGCCAAGTACTACATGATGCACACTGTGTCAACATTACATCATGGAGGAGGAATAGAGTACTTTAATAACATCACTAGAGTAGCACATAGATTAATAGTGATACAAAGCTCATCATATGGATCTCAATCATGTAAGGCAGCTCATGAGATCATTGTATTGAAGTACATGGGAGAGAGAGATGAACCACATAGCTACCGGTAGAACCCTCGGCCTCGGGGGAGAACTACTCCCTCCTCATCATAGGAGACAGCAGCGGCGATGAAGATGGCGGTGGTGTCGATGGAGATGCCTTCTGGGGGCAATTCCCCGTCCCGGCGGCGTGCCGGAACAGAGACTTCTGTCCCCCGAATCTTGGCTTCGCGATGGCAGCGGCTCTGGAACTTTTCTCGTATCGTGGCTTATTCGTATCGAAGTTTTAGGTCACGAGGAGTCTTATAGGCGAAGAGGCGGAGTCGGAGGGGCCCTGGGGGGGCCCACACAGTAGGGGGGCGCGCCCCCCCTTGGCCGTGCCGCCTTGTGGGGTGGGGCCCCCTGGCTCCCCTCTGGCCCCTCTTCGGTGCTCTGGAAGCTTCCGAGAAAAATAAGATATTGGGCGTTGATTTCGTCCGATTTCGAGAATATTTCCTTTGTAGGATTTCTGAAACCAAAAACAGCACAAAATAGGAACTGGCTCTTCGGCATCTCGTTAATAGGTTAATTCCGGAAAATGCATATAAATGATGTAAAGTGTATATAAAACATGTGAGTATCATCATAAAAGTAGCATGGAACATAAGAAATTATAGATACGTTGGAGACGTGTCAACATCCCCAAGCTTAGTTCCTACTCGTCCTCGAGCAGGTAAACGATAACAAAGATAATTTCTGAAGTGACATGCTATCATAATCTTGATCAATACTATTGTAAATCATATGAGATGAATGAAGTGATTCAAAGCAATGGTAAAGATAATGACTAAACAACTGAATCATATAGCAAATACTTTTCATGAATATTACTTTCAAGACAAGCATCAATAAGACTTGCATAAGAGTTAACTCATAAAGCAATAAATTCATAGTAGAAAGCTTTGAAGCAACACAAAGGAAGATATAATTTTTAGCGGTTGCTTTCAACTTCAACATGTATATCTCATGGATAATTGTCAACACAAAGCAATATAACAAGTGCAATAGGTAAACATGTAAGAATCAATGCAAAGTTGACACAAGTGTTTGCTTCTAAGATGGAAGGAAGTAGGTAAACTGACTCAACATAAAGTAAAAGAATGGCCCTTCGCAGAGGGAAGCTTGGATTACTATATTTGTGCTAGAGCTTTTCATTTTGAAAACATAGAAACAATTTTGTCACCGGTAGTAATAAATCATATGTGTTATGCGTAAGACATTCTATAAGTTGCAAGCCTCATGCATAGAATACCAATAGTGCTCGCACCTTGTCCTAATTAGCTTGGATTTACATGGATTATCATTGCATAGAATATGTTTCAACCAAGTGTCACAAAGGGGTACCTCTATGCCGCCTGTACAAAGGTCTAAGGAGAAAGTTCGCGTTGGATTTCCCACTTCTGATTATTCTCAACTTAGACATCCATACCGGGACAACATAGAAAACAGATAATGGGCTCCTCTTTAATGCATAAGCATTCAACAACAGATAATATTCTCATAAGAGATTGAGGATTGATGTCCAAACTGAAACTTCCACCATGGTTCATGGCTTTAGTTAGTGGCCCAATGTTCTTCTCTAACAAGATGCATACTCAAACCATTTGATCATGATAAATCACCCTTACTTCAGACAAGACGAACATGCATAGCAACTCACATGATATTCAATAAAGGTGTAATAGTTGATGGCGTCCCCAGAAACATGGTTACCGCTCAACAAGCAACTTATAAGAAATAAGATACATAAGTTACATATCCTTTACCACAATAGTTTTTAAGGCTATTTTCCCATGAGCTATATATTGCAAAGGCAAAGAATGAAATTTTAAAGGTAGCACTCAAGTAATTTACTTTGGAATGGCAGAGAAATACCATGTAGTAGGTACGTATGGTGGACACAAATGGCATAGTTTTTGGCTCAAGGATTTTGGATGCACGAGAAGTAATCCCTCTCAGTACAAGGCTTAGACTAGCAAGGTTGTTTGAAGCAAACACAAGTATGAACCGGTACAGCAAAACTTACATAAGAACATATTGTAAGCATTATAAGACTCTACATTGTCTTCCTTGTTGTTCAAACACCTCACCAGAAAATATCTAGACTCTAGAGAGACCAATCATGCAAACCAAATTTTAACAAGCTCTATGTAGTTCTTCATTAATAGGTGCAAAGTATATGATGCAAGATCTTAAACATGATCTATATGAGCACAACAATTGCCAAGTATCAAATTATCCAAGACATTATACCAATTACCACATGTAGCATTTTCCGTTTCCAACCATAATAATGATGAACGAAGCAGTTTCAACCTTCGCCATGAACATTAAGAGTAATGCTAAGAACACCAGTGTTCATATGAACGAGCGGAGCGTGTCTCTATCCCACACAAGCATGAATTTATTCAGAGAATGAAAATAACAAAATAAAAATAAAAGCACACAGACGCTCCAAGTAAAATACATAAGATGTGACGGAATAAAAATATAGTTTCACTAGAGGTGACTCGATAAGTTGTCGATGAAGAAGGGGATGCCTTGGGCATCCCCAAGCTTAGATGCTTGAGTCTTCTTGAAATATGCAGGGATGAACCACGGGGGCATCCCCAAGCTTAGACTTTTCACTCTTCTTGATCATATTGTTGTTATCACCAGAATTTGACCAAGTCAGAGGTGGGCCGCGATCAAGATGGACGTGAAGAATATATATAGAAGGAATACGTGAATCGGCCTTTTATACCAAGTTGGGCTTAATTGCCCATGTATCTGTAACATATTAGATCGCATCTTAGTTTAGAAGTTAGAATCTTACTCGTGCACGGTTTTAGTGCACGCCCACATTAGAAAGTCCGCTGGACTATAAATATGTACCTAGGGTTTATGGAATAAACAACAACCAACGTTCAACCACAAACAAATCTCGGCGCATCGCCAACTCCTTCGTCTCGAGGGTTTCTACCGGTAAGCGTCATGCTGCCTAGATCGCATCTTGCGATCTAGGCAGCACAAGCCTGCCTGCGTTGTTCATGCGTTGCTCGTACTGAAGCCTTTTTGATGGCGAGCAACGTAGTTATCTTAGACATGTTAGGGTTAGCATTGTTCTTCATGTTACATGCTTTCGTAGTGCAACCCTTGCATGTCTAGCCGCCCTTCACCTATCTTAGGTGTAGGGGCGGCACCCCGCTTGATCATAGTTTAGTAGATCTGATCCGTTATGATTGCTCCTTGTTCTACAAGGATTAGTTTAATATCCGCAATAGTTAGGCCTTACGAAGGGGGAGGATCCAGCGGCACGTAGGGTGTCGTTCGTTGGCCCTAAGCGGGATGTTCCGAGGATCAACCTCGTGTTGGTTTTTAGGCCTTGTTTAGGATCAGCTTACGATCACCGTGCGTGGCCGCGAGGCTCAACCTGGAGTAGGACGATCCGATTATGCGGTGAAAACCCCACATTGTCGTAGATCTCATTAGCTTTACCTTGATCAAGCGGGACCACCATATATTCGGACACCTCGTCTGAATCATGGGTGGATCGGCTCTTTGAGCCGATTCACGAGGATAACCCGAGAGCCGATCGAGGCTCGTATTTAACGTTTACGTGTGTGCCCTGCAGGAAACTAAGCGAGGCATCATCCACACCTTCCCGACCAGGTATAGGTCAGGTGGCACGCCCTTGTGATAAACATCGGTGCGTGCGACCGAGGAGGCTTTGCGGGCCGTCGCTCGGAGGGACTAGGGCCAGCCGCAGCCCTAGTTGTTCCCGGCTCTACGGTGTTGCCCGTCTCTCGCCCGCCGGTGGGTTTCGACGTCAACACATTCTCGGCACGCTCGGTGGGACGGTCGACGACATCCACGACATCGCCATCTACATCCGAGATGGCGGAAGACACTCCGGTCACGTACGCGGATCCGCTCGATGAGCTCAAGAAGAAGCATGACGAGATCAAGGCAACCCTCGAAGCCGAACTCATCGGCTCCTTCCACCGAACCCGCTCCCATGGCGTCGGGTGGAAGGGTTTCACACCCGAAGGCGCGCTCGATGGAGTGGACCTGTCCGCTCCGTCGAAGAACGCACCGAGTCGCTGCGGCGGGAGATCAACTACATGGTGGCTCATTCGCTGCACCGCCACTCGAGAGCCTGGTGAACACCTTGGAGCGTGTCGCTCGCGCGTCGTCCGGAAATCATGAGTCACCGGTACTCCCCGTCGGGACCGGCTCGGGGACTTTCAAAGGAGAGATGCCGCTCCAGCCCCAGCCGTTCGCATGGGCAGCACCGGAACGCGCCGAACTCATCGGCATACGTCGTCTACAAGATTGGTGGTGATCCTAGTGACTACCAATTCCTGCCCGAGCCACCTAAGGAGGTCCCGCACGGATACGCGTGCGCATATGTGCCGGACGGCAACGCCCGGGCACTCTCGAACCGGGCTGCAATAACAGCGGCCTGCGGAACGGCGGAGCCGATCCCGAGAAGCGATCGTGGCCGGCTAAGTACGCCGCCCCGACAAACCTCCAAAGCCCAGCTCCTGCAGGTTGGCTTAGAACCGGAAAAGCAAGCATGGCTGGTTAAGTATGCCACCCGGCGAATCTTCAGGGTTCGACACCTTCAGCCATCACGACGGATCAGATTTGTACAATTCCGAAAGATCGGTTCGGTATGATGCCGAAAAGGAAAGCGTTCGGCTACACCAAGCCGTACCCCAACAGCTACTGAACTGATCCCGCTGCCACCCAAATATCGGCTCCCGGACTTCACAAAGTTCGGTGGGTCGGAGGGGTCCAGCTCCATCGAGCATGTGAGCCGATATTTGGCACAGCTGGGCACGATCTCGGCGTCGGATGAGTTGCGCGTGAGGTTCTTCTCACGGTCCCTCACGGGATCGGCTTTCGGGTAGTACACATCGCTGCCACCGAACTCCATCCAAACTTGGAAGCAGCTTGGAAGAGCAATTCCATGAGCGAGTATCATTCAGAAGCTTCCGAGTCTAGCATTGCCGATCTAGCACGGCTACGTCGGAAGCGCGGAGAACCGTGACGAGAATACATCCGAGCGCTTCGGGAATCTTAGGAACCGATGCTATTCGGTTCGTATAACTGAAAAGGAAGCAGTCGAGTTGGCGATAGCGGGCCTTGCAACACAGCTCAAGGACATGGCCTCCCAAGCAGATTATCCCTCGCCGGCGCACGTGGTTCGAAACTTTCAGCATATGAACAGCGCCACCCGGACCTGTACCAAGACAAGTTCAAGCGTGCGGTAGCTGCGGTCGATGCGAGAGGAAGACGAAGTTCCTGCGGGAGACCAAGAAGTAGCGGTGGCTGAGTGGACTCGGGGAGGAACCCCGTGTCCTGCAAATGGGTAAAGCCACCGAGGCCCGCCCGGGGATTTGATTTTGACGTAACCAAGACCGAGCAGATTTTCGACCTCCTACTCAAGGAAAAGCGGTTGAAGATACCCGAAGGTCTCAAGTTCCCCACGGCGCAAGAGCTGAATGGAAAGCCATACCTGCAAATGGCATAACTCGCTCTCCCATGCCACCAACGACCGCGAGGTGTGGCGTCGGCACATCCAAGCGGCGATAGAGAACGGGCGTCTAATTTTCAACCGGTACGCCATGAAGGTCGATACCCAGCCCTTCCCCGCCGTAAACATGGTGGAGTATGCTTGCCATGCAGGGTGCCAGCCGGGTTTCCTGTGCAATATCAACATGGTAGATCTTGGACACCACGCCGGCAAGGATGGAGATGAGGGCAGCTGCTCTCATAGCAAAGATACAGAGGAAGCCGCTCCACGCGATCGGCTCCGCCAAGACGGCAAGCGCTACATCACAGAGGGAGAAGTGAGGAACATAAGATATCAGCGACCTCTCTCTGATCACCTCCTCAACAAGTATATGAGTCAGTACGACCAACGCCGACGGTCCAGCGATGATGATGAAAGAGTTCGTCTGTCCAGAGAAGCCAGAAGACATCGTCGGCAGAATCGCGATGAGGAGGAGCACGAGCGTTGTGCCAAGGGAAAGGCAAGGGAGCAAGACGACGAGGACAGGCACTGGGATTGTCCTTTCTTCGAGCACTGCTGGGATTCGAGGAATGAGCCGATTGCCAACAATCGGCAATTGCCCGAATGCAACCGGAAGAAGAAGGAGGCAGCCAACGTGTCCGTGTTCGAGTGCTTAGGACCTCTCCCGCCACAGAGCAAACGAGCTGAGTCCCCTCGGTTGGAAGATCTCGAAGATTCGGAAGACGAGGGAGAAGAAGAAGACAGTACCACCGGCCAAGGTGGTGCCTCGATGGACTCGGCCGTTCCCTGAAACGCCGGGTTCAACGATTGCGCGGCCTGGAAGAAGCCGAGAGGTTATACTTGCATACATTGAGGAAAGCAACGCCTGATCTGGCGGCAAAGGTTCAGCGAACCCTGGATGAAGAGGGTCGTCCACGGAAGATGGAGTGGCGCCCCAAGCAAAGGAAAGCCGATGATGAAACATCGGCTGGCACAAACATGGTGCTCGTTCTTCCGGCGAAGCTCAGTGCTCCACGGTTACACGATACATCCAAGGTGGACGACGAGCAAGCGCACCAACATGATAAAATCAGAGATTGGGCTGGTTCGGTCTACCGGCCCGAGCGAGTAGCAAGAGCACATCAATGAGCAAACGTG
Organism: Lolium rigidum; assembly: GCF_022539505.1. Taxonomy (NCBI): domain Eukaryota; kingdom Viridiplantae; phylum Streptophyta; class Magnoliopsida; order Poales; family Poaceae; genus Lolium; species Lolium rigidum. Next base: position 139,413,212 of record NC_061512.1, read on the forward strand.
GCGAGGCTGATCCTTGTGATCGGCCCCAAAAAATTTATGAAGGGGACTTACAAAGCCTTCACCGAGCAAGCAACGTGGAGGCCGATTCCAGCAATCGGCCAAAATTATCCTCACCCACTATTCTGCCTGGGTTCAACATGTTATCCAACAGAGCCGATACCATCAATTCTCTTGACAGAATCGGCTCGGGGGGGCACCCAGGTGGACAGAACACGAGGACGTCTCATCCTTTGGTGATGGGTATTGGAATATGGGGGCCGATGCACAGGTCGGCCGTAAAAAAAAAAAATTCGAAAATTCGAAAATTCGAAAAAATTTCGAGCACAGCCGATGCAGCAGACATCGACTCAAGAGGAATAACTGTTACGATCAGAGGGTCAATGGAGCACTAATGGAAGAACTCCTCAATGGAGTAGTGTAAAAGCTCGGATCCTCTCTTCAAGGGCAAAGGCCAAGAGCAGCCCGGACGTGCGGATCGAGGTCAAGGATGGACCGCATCGGATCCACCAAAGGAAAGGAGCCGATCTGGCCGGCAAGAAGCCGAAGAAGGCTCGGGGGCAGCTCACCTTGAAGGCTCTCGCTTTGAAAAGCCGATTTATGTTCAAATCGGCTGGCTCTCGCATAAGGAACTTCCCACACACGATCAAGCCCAGGTCCATACAGCTAATTTGCGTATCCTTGTCTCTGTTCTGCCTTGGCTGAGACTCGGGGGGCAACAGGCCTGGTAGTTGCTCTATTGAGGAACCGATTGGGGTACCATCGGCTGATCTCGGGTCGCTGAAACTGGTGGGAGAAATTTAAGGGCTCTCTTGGAAGTCCCACAGTATCTATCGGAAAGAGAATCATCAGTTGAAGAATGGAAGGGTAAATGTCGAAGGACCGATGTGTTGCTATCGGCTCGTTACGCATTGGCAAAGGGGACGAATCGGCAAGGTCAGTATGAGGGGGAATCGGCTAAATTAAGCTCAAAGGAAATCAGCAAAATCAAATTGGGGAAAAGTTCTTCATTAATAGGCGGGATTTCTTACATCAAAGAGCTGATTGCTCTCAGAAGGAGATATTAGGGGGTACATTTCCCCATCTACTACTACTGGCCCTATGCTAGAGGTCCTATCTACGGGCCGTCACTGCCCTCGTCGTCGCCGTCGTCGCCGCTGTCGGCGCTGCTCCCGGCGGGATCGTCGTCGCTCCAATGGCCGCCAACCGGGCCCTCGTTGTCCTTGTCTTCTTCGTCAGCGTCATCCTCATCGCTGTCGAAGTCGCTAAGGTTGCCGGCCGAGGGCAGAACCGCTTGGCCGGCGGCTCGTCGGAGGGGCTGTCGTCGTCGTCCTCCTCCTCCTCTTCCTCCTCCTCCACCCCCTCGGAGGAGGTGAAGTCATCCCAGGAGAAGCGATCGTCATCACTCTCCTCCTCCGATTCCCCGTCGGCAAGGAAGCGGAGGTCGCTCTCCCCGTCCGTCGAGGACTGGTCGTCCTCGGACCAGATGGAGAAGTCATGGTCTGACTCCTCCCCGGCCGCAATGGCGCGACGGGTGTTGGCCGCATGGACCTCCGCCGGGTTGTGCTCCGGCGTCGGCTCACGGGACGTGGAGGATTGGCTGGAAGGATCCGATGGAGCAGAGGAGGAAGAAGACATGATGGCGCAGGAGGGCTTTTGGACTGCTAATGCGAGGGAGATGCAGAGCAGAACTGTTCATAGCGGTTAAATAAAAGGGGATATAGTGGAAATTCAATGCCACAGCAGTTTCCGAGGAAGTGGTGCTCAAAAGAAAGAGAAAAGACTGCCAAGTCACGCGGAGAAGTTGAGAAGGCAAGTCATCATGGTGACGGATACTGCGACGGTTCTGCCACGACATGACCCGATGAAAGAAAGGCATAATGATTTTGGAAATGTCATTTCCAAAACCAGGGGGGCATGTGTTATCACCAGAATTTGACCAAGTCAGAGGTGGGCCGCGATCAAGATGGACGTGAAGAATATATATAGAAGGAATACGTGAATCGGCCTTTTATACCAAGTTGGGCTTAATTGCCCATGTATCTGTAACATATTAGATCGCATCTTAGTTTAGAAGTTAGAATCTTACTCGTGCACGGTTTTAGTGCACGCCCACATTAGAAAGTCCGCTGGACTATAAATATGTACCTAGGGTTTATGGAATAAACAACAACCAACGTTCAACCACAAACAAATCTCGGCGCATCGCCAACTCCTTCCTCTCGAGGGTTTCTACCGGTAAGCGTCATGCTGCCTAGATCGCATCTTGCGATCTAGGCAGCACTAAGCTCACTGCGTTGTTCATGCGTTGCTCGTATTCGAAGCCTTTTGATGGCGAGCAACGTAGTTATCTTAGACATGTTAGGGTTAGCATTGTTCTTCATGTTACATGCTTTCGTAGTGCAACCCTTGCATGTCTAGCCGCCCTTACACCTATCTTAGGTGTAGGGGCGGCACCCCGCTTGATCATAGTTTAGTAGATCTGATCCGTTACGATTGCTCCTTGTTCTACAAGGATTAGTTTAATATCCGCAATAGTTAGGCCTTACGAAGGGGGGAGGATCCGGCGGCACGTAGGGTGTCGTTCGTTGGCCCTAAGCAGGATGTTCCGAGGATCAACCTCGTGTTGGTTTTTAGGCCTTGTTTAGGATCGGCTTACGATCACCGTGCGTGGCCGCGAGGCCCAACTCGGAGTAGGACGATCCGATTATGCGGTGAAAACCCCACATCGTCGTAGATCTCATTAGCTTTACCTTGATCAAGCGGGACCACCATATATTCGGACACCTCGTCCGAATCATGGGTGGATCGGCTCTTTGAGCCGATTCACGGAGATAACTCGAGAGCCGATCGAGGCTCGTATTTAACGTTTACGTGTGTGCCCTGCGGGAAACTAAGCGAGGCATCATCCACACCTTCCGACCAGGTATAGGTCGAGTGGCACGCCCTTGTGATAAACATCGGTGCGTGCGACCAGGAGGCTTTGCGGGCCGTCGCTCAGAGGGACTAGGGCCAGCCGCAGCCCTAGTTGTTCCCGGCTCTACGGTGTTGCCCGTCTCTGCCCGCCAGTGGGTTTCTGACGTCAACAATTGTATCATCCTCCTCTCTTGACCCTTGAAAACTTCCTCCACACCAAACTCAAAATAAACTCATTAGAGGGTTAGTGCATAATAAAAAATTCACATATTCAGAGGTGACACAATCATTCTTAACACTTTTGGACATTGCTCAAAGCTACTGGAAGTTAATGGAACAAAGAAATTCATCAAACATAGCAAAAGAGGCAATGCGAAATAAAAGGCAGAATCTGTCTAAACAGAACAGTCCGTAAAGACGAATTTTTCTGGGGCACTTAACTTGCATAGATGAAAATGCTCAAATTTAATGAAAGTTGCGTACATATCTGAGGATCACGCACGTAAATTGGCAGATTTTTCTGAGTTACCTACATATGGGGCGGCTCAATTTCGTGACAGTAAGAATTCTGTTTCTGCGCAGTAATCCAAAAATCTAGTATCAACCTTACTATCAAAGATTTTACTTGGCACAACAATGCAATAAAATAAAGATAAGGAGAGGTTTCTACAGTAGTAACAACTTCCAAGACTCAAATATAAAACAAAAATTGCTGTAGTAAAATAAAAACATGGGTTATCTCCCAAGAAGTGCTTTCTTTATAGCCATTAAGATGGGCTCAGCAATTTTAATGATGCACTCCCAAGAAATAAGAGTTGAAGCAAAAGAGAGCATCAAAAATAAAATTCAAAACAAATTTAAACCTAACCCACTTCCTATGAAAAGGAATCTTGTAAATAAACAAACTCATGAAGAACAAAGTGACAAGCATAGGAAGACAACACAAGCGCAACTTCAAGATTCTCAACATAAAGAGGGGAAACTTAATATTATTAAGATTCATATAACCATGTTTCCCTCTCTCATAATAACTTTCAGTAGCATCATTGATGAAATCCAAAATATAACCATCACTTAAAACATTCTTATCATGGTTCATATGCATAAAAGTATCATTAATTTTGGCATAAGAAGAACTCTTTTCATTAATAGTAATTGGAGCAGGATTATTATCAAGAATTTGAACATGATAAACAAGTTGCATACTAAGGGAATTGTTTTTGGCAATCCCATCATAACTATGACAAGTTTCATAAGGGTAATTATAACCTATGTCATAGCATTCTTTATAATAATTGTCAAAGATTGGAGGCATAGTGCCATCATAAGAAATAGAATAGTTATCCTCCACAGTATGTTCATCTATAACCTTACCATCATTGTTACTAGAAGGAGATGTATCAAGCATATAATCATCAGTAGCAAAAGGATTTTCAAACACCTCATCCCCAAGCTTAGAGCTTTCTATATCATTATGGGAAGAAGCATGGATAGTACTAATACTATGGAAATTATTAACATCATCATTTTCAGAATTAGTTTCCCAGAGATTTTTAATATCAAAAGTAGTGTGCTCTTCTAAATCATGATCACTAATGTATGTAAAGGGCATAGGAAGATCATTGTATTCAGATTCATTATCATAATAGTCATTAGGAGCAACATACTTACGGTTCCCTATCGTTATCTCATACACGCGGGGATATGTTGTTACCTCTTTCTTTTTATTCCCCCTCTTCTTCTTCTTCTTCTTCGTTCCCTTCTTCTTCTTCTCATTCTCCTCGTTCCCTTCTTTAGGAGGGAGAGGCTTGATGGGAGGCTCCTCCACATAACCTGTATTATTTCCAGAAACAATAGAAGAAACTTGGGAGGATTCCTCCTTTTCATTAATAAGTTTAAAACACACAGTGGTCCTATCATATTTTGGCAAAGTGTCATCTTCTAAAATATTCTGTATGTAAGTATTTGTATGGCAATTATTAATGCAATAAGAAAGACACCCATGCAGGACATCATCAATATCAAGATCGTTAATATCTAACAAAGAAATTTTTCTTGATAACTCTTCACACTTCAAAAATAAAGTAAGTTCATCTTGCTGATTAGGAGTAATTTCATCATCACAATACAAATTTGCAGAACTCATGGGATTCGAATTATCATTGGAGGAGCATTGAAAATTAAAATGACCAACTCTATGGCAAAGTTCACAAATAAAAGGATAGAGGGCACAAACTTTTTCACCAAGATCATCTAGAGCCCTAGACCACTTTCTAGTTTTTTCATTCCCATGATGGATACAATATTCATCTTCGATTTGATTAATTCCACAAGGTCTATGCATTCCACAAAAATTAACATGCTTATAAGAAATAGCATTTTCAGAAGTTTGGGCATGTTTATTGCAATTATCAACAACAATTTCATCCTTCATGCAAGCATCTTCAAAAGGTTCATGATACTTATCAAAATTCTTCCTAGGCAATTCAAAATGAGAGGCAAAAGCTTTATAAAGATTTGCAACAACTTGAGAGTCAAGACCATAAGTAGCACTCATATTTCGAATTTTATCAGTATCCATAAAAGTTTCAATGCATTCATAATCATAATTTATACCTGACTCTCTACCTTTGTCGTTCTCCTAATCTTCAGCATTCTCCTCAATCCGATCAAGAAGGTCCCTTTTAAAATCTTCTTTTTTGCGCGTGAATGATCCAGAACAAGTGGTATCTAGCAAGGTTTTATCTTGAAAAGAAAGTCTTGCATAGAAATTATCAATGATGATATTACCAGGAAGCTCATGAATGGGGCATTTGAGCATTAAAGACTTCAATCTTCCCCATGCTTGGGCAATACTCTCTCCATCATGAGGCTAGAAATTATATATGCGGTTCCGGTCTTTGTGAATTTCACTTGGAGGATAGAATTAAGAATAAAATAGAGGCACGATATCCTTCCAATCAAGAGAATCCCCATTCTTCAGCAACTTGTACCAATGCGCCGCTTTACCGGACAGCGACATAGAGAATAGTTTATTCCTCACTTCATCCATAGAGATACCCGCACACTTGAATAACCCGCATAATTCATGAAAAAATAGTAAATGATCCCAAGGATGGACAGTTCCATCCCCTTCATAGCGGTTATCCATAACACGTTCAATAATTTTCATAGGTATCTTGAAAGTAATACTTTCAGTAGGTAGATTTAAAATATCACAAGCATCATTGGAGTTATCACATATGGGAGATAAAGTATTATCAGAGCAAATTTTCTCCCCTAAAGGTGGGAAGATAAAAAGATCATAAAAACTAGCTTCCCCAAACTTAGACTTCTCCATAGCATTAGCAGTAATTGCATTCATACTAATAACATTGCTACTAGCATGCAAATAAGGTTCCATAGGTTTTTAAATTTTCGCATCAAACAATTCATGTCTTAACTCAGGAAATAGATTAAAAAGCTCATTGTTATTTTCCATTATGCCTAACTAGTGAAAAATAAAAACAAGAAACAAAAAGATACAATTGCAGGATCTAAAGGAAATAGCTTCGAGCACTCACACACCGGCAACAGTGCTAGGAAATAGCTTAGTAGTCGGAGGATGTGAATACCTTTTACCTTACCACCCAGGCAATGGCGCCAGAAAATAGCTTGATGTCTACGCACGCTTCTATTCCTGTAGACAGTGTTGGGCCTCCAAGAGCAGAGGTTTGTAGAACAGCAGCAAGTTTCCCTTAAGTGAATCACCTAAGGTTTATCGAACTCAGGGAGGTAGAGGTCAGAGATATCCCTCTCAAGCAACCCTGCAATTACGATACAAGAAGTCTCTTGTGTCCCCAACACACCTAATACACTTGTCAGATGTATAGGTGCACTAGTTCGGCGAAGAGATAGTGAAATACAAGTAATATGGATGATTGTAAGTAGTAATTGCAATCTTAAATAAAAATGGCAGCAAGCAAACATGTAGCAGAACTTGTTGGAAATGGTGTTTCAATGCTTAGAAACAAGGCCTAGGGATCATACTTTCACTAGTGGACACTCTCAACATTGATCACATAACTGAATAAATAAATGCTACTTTCTACACTCTCTTGTTGGATAACAAACACCATTCATTGTGTAGGGCTACCAGAGCTCCCTCAAGCCGGAGTGAACAAGCTCCACAACATTCGGAGTTCATATTTAAGTAACCTCTAGAGTGCATAATAGACCGTTGCAATTTAGACCGAGTACTAACATAAAATACACACTGTCAATAATAGCTATGAAAGGGGGAATATATCGCATCAATACTATCATAGTAATAGTTAACTCCATAATCTACAAGAGATTACGATCATAACTTATGCCAAGTACTACATGATGCAAACACTGTCAACATTACATCATGGAGGAGGAATAGAGTACTTTAATAACATCACTAGAGTAGCACATAGATTAATAGTGATACAAAGCTCATCATATGGATCTCAATCATGTAAGGTAGCCCATGAGATCATTGTATTGAAGTACATGGGAGAGAGATGAACCACATAGCTACCGGTAGAATCCTCAGCCTCGGGGGAGATCTACTCCCTCCTCATCATAGGAGACAGCAGCGGCGATGAAGATGGTGGTGGTGTCAATGGAGATGCCTTCCGGGGGCAATTCCCCATCCCGGCGGCGTGCCGGAACAGAGACTTATGTCCCCCGAATCTTGGCTTCGCGATGGCGGCGGCTCTAGAACGTTTCTCGTATCGTGGCTTATTCGTATCGAAGTTTTAGGTCACGAGGAGTCTTATAGGCGAAGAGGCGGAGTCGGAGGGGCCCTGGGGGGCCCACACAGTAGGGGGGCGCCCCCCCTTTGGCCGTGCCGCCGTGTGGGGTGGGGCCCCCTGGCTCCCCTCTGGCCCCTCTTCGGTGCTCTGGAAGCTTCCGGTAAAAATAAGATATTCGGCGTTGATTTCGTCCGATTCCGAGAATATTTCCTTTGTAGGATTTCTGAAACCAAAAACAGCACAAAACAGGAACTGGCTCTTCGGCATCTCGTTAATAGGTTAGTTCCGGAAAATGCATATAAATGATGTAAAGTGTGTATAAAACATGTGAGTATCATCATAAAAGTAGCATGGAACATAAGAAGTTATAGATACATTGGAGACGTATCACTATACATCTGACAAGTGTATTAGGTGTGTTGGGGACACAAGAGACTTCTTGTATCTTAATTGCAGGGTTGCTTGAGAGGGATATCTTTGACCTCTACCTCTCTGAGTTCGATAAACCTTGGGTGATTCACTTAAGGGAAACTTGCTGCTGTTCTACAAACCTCTGCTCTTGGAGGCCCAACACTGTCTACAGGAATAGAAGCATGCGTAGACATCAAGCTATTTTTTTGCGTCGTTGCCGGGGAGGTAAGGTAAAAGGTATTCACATCCTCCGACTACTAAGCTATTTCCTAGCATTGTTGCCGGTGTGTGAGTGCTCGAAGTTATTTCCTTTAGATCCTGCAATTATATCTTTTTGTTTCTTGTTTTTATTTTCACTAGTTAGGCTTAATGGAAAACAACAAAAAAATTAGAGATCTTTATGAACTTTATATTGAATTAGGACATGATGTGTTTGAAGAGAGAATTAAAAAACCCATGGAACTTTGTTTGCAAAATAGTTGTAGCAATGTTATTAGCATGAACTCTTTGAACACTATTATTGCTAATGCTATGGAAGAATTTAAGCTTGGGGAAGCTGGTTGTGATATTTTTAGTCCCCCAAGTTTTGAGGAGAAAATTTTCTTTGATGATACTTTGCCTCCCATTTATGATGATTATAATGATAGTGGTATTTTGGTGCACCTACTATGGAGGATAAAGTTTATTATGATTATACCATGCCTGCAATTTATGATTATTACAATGATGGTTGTGATAGTTTTACTCCCACTATTACTAATAAAATTGATTATGCTTATGTGGAGAGTAATGATACTTTTATGCATGTGAATAAGAATGCTTTATGTGATAGTTATATTGTTGAGTTTGTTCATGATGCTACTCGAAAGTTATTATGAGAGAGGGAAACATGGTTATATGCATCTTAATAATATTAAGTTTCTCCTCTTTATGTTGAGAATCTTGAAGTTGCCCTTGTGTTGTCTTTCTATGCTTGTTGCATTATGCGTACATGACTTGTTTATTTACAAGATTCCTTTTCATAGGAAGTGGGTTAGACTTAAAAGTGTTTCTTATTTTCTTTTGATGCTCTCTTTTGCTTCAACTCTTATTTCTTGCGAGAGCATCATTAAATTTACTGGAGCCCATCTTAATGGCTATAAAGAAAGCACTTCTTGGGAGATAACCCATGTTTTTATTTTGCTACTGTTTTGTTGTGTCTTGGAAGTTGTTACTACCGTAGCAACCTCTCCTTATCTTTATTTTATTGCATTGTTGTGCCAAGTAAAGTCTTTGATAGTAAGGTTGATACTAGATTTGGATTTCGCGTGAAACAGATTTCTTGTTGTCACGAATTTGAGTAGATCTCTCCGTAGGAAACTCAGAAGAATCTGCGAAAATTCATGAGTGATCCTCAGATACGTACGCAACTTTCATTCAATTTGAGCTTATTAATATGAGCAATTTAAGTGCCTAGAAAAAATTCTTCTTTACGGACTGTTCTGTTTTGACAGATTCTGCCTTTTATTTCACATTGCCTCCTTTACTGTGTTTGAGTGGATTTCTTTGCTCCATTAAATTTTAGTAACCTTGGGTAATGTCCATAAGTGTTAGGAATGATTGTGTCCTCTATGAACATGTGAATTTTTGATTATGCACTAACCCGCTAATGAGATTGTTTTGAGTTTGGTGTGGAAGAAGTTTTCAAGGGTCAAGAGAGGAGGATGATATAATATGATCAAGAAGAGTGAAAAGTCTAAGCTTGGGGATGCCCCCGTGGTTCATCCCTGCATATTTCAAGAAGACTCAAGCATCTAAGCTTGGGGATTCCCAAGGCATCCCCTTCTTCATCAATAACTTAT
>NC_061512.1:139423239-139465712 GCF_022539505.1 Lolium rigidum
TTCCCAAAGAATGCGATGTCCACACCTCAAATAACCAAAAATAACTGCGTGCAGCAAAAGCCAAAAACTTCAAAATGTTTGTGTTCACAAACCTCTACAAGAAAATACAGCCAATATTCCGTTGTACTGCATTATATAAAAAGGAAAAGTCCAATAGCATCATGTTTTTATATAAAAAGGAATTTCATTTTTCAGAAATAGCATGTGATATTTTCTACTGACATTTATTTGGTTCCATGTACGAAAGATACTTTTCCATGACCATGAAAAGGTAACCTATGGCAAGAAAAACTACTCAACGAGAAACTTACAGAAAATCCCTCACTGGAGCAATAGCACGAAATAAAGAAAGACACAAGGAGAGGAGATGAGAGACAGGTACATTTCTTATAAAGAGAGTTTGAAGCTACAATCAAAAATCCCAAGAATAAATTCAAGCCTCTTATAGAACAATTGGCTACTAATTGCCTTCTATACAGATTGGCCAGCAATTTAATTCAAGCACTCCCCATTTTAGAACATATATATGATCTAACTGGTGTAGGGACAGATGCTATAGCAGAGTTACATGCAAAATTAAAAAAAAGTGTCAAACACAAGACAAGGAACAGCAGAAATACCTGTCACACAAAATTCATGTCAACTCATCACTTTCACTTTTAACTTCAAATCAACATGTACATTACCTAGTGTAAAATAATTGTCATTGTGGGATAATCTAAAGAACAGAAAAGGAGAGCTAGAAAACATCAAGTACCGCTAGAAATATGATCTTCAATGGTAAGGAAAAAGTTACCAGTAGCTGAACCTATAAAAATATTGTCCATGCCTTTCCTAAAATACCACTGATTACATCCTGAATGCCATATTTGTCTGACGAGAGAAATCACCTAATAACACATAAAAGCACCGGAAAAAATTAGTATCATGAAGAAGAGTTATACCATGGAAGATATCAGCACAATACACAGCAAAAATCAGTATGTCCTGCATTAAATATTCACAATATTTCATATCTTGAGCTTTGATTGACCATGGTATAACTCTTCCTAATACTTACAATAAAGGGGAGAGCATATTAACCTAACCAAGATAATATACCTTCCTAATCCTGGAGATCTTCCATCTGAACTAAAACCAGTAAACCTGCAAAGTAATAAACAACACAAAAGGTAGTTCATGCTTGCTGCTGCCTGAGATGGAGAGAAAGAGAGGGTGAAGACAAAGAAGAAAAGAGCGGACGCAGAGGAGGAAGAAACGAGAGGTCGAGGTGGCGCCATAGAAGAAGAACCGAAGGCTTCATATCGCTGCCTCCCGATCCGTTGCCTCCTCGCCCAAACAACTTGGCTTGGCCGTCATCGTCGGGTGCAAAGGCAGGAGAGGATGAGGCGGGGGATCTCGAGCCCCGCCGACGCGGAGATGGTGGCGACCGGAGATCTCGAGCCTCGCCGCCGTTGCCTCATCCGGTCTCCCCCGCGCCAGTTCGAGCGGATGTCCCGCACCAAGGACCGCCGCCACTGCATCCTCCTCTCGCGAGGCAGGCGCTGCCGTTGTGCCCGCATACATGGCTGAGAGGGTGAGACGCCGCGAGCTCGACCTCTGAGCCGGTTTCCTCGCAGCCCGCGCCGCTAGCCTCCTCCAGGAAGCCGCCCGCGCCCGCCGCTCACCCTCCGCGACCAGCACTGCGGGAGAGAACGCGAGAGGAGGCGGCGGATTCGGGAGGAGGAGAGGAGGCGGCGGATTCGGGAGGAGGAGAGGAGCGGGGATTGGGGGAGAAGAGTAGGCACGGGATTGGAGAGGAGAGAGAGGCTCTGGTTGGCTAGGGTTTCACCTTTTTTGGTTTTCTCGCGGACGCGAGCAGGAACCCTCGCAGTCTCAGACGAGTGGCCCCAAGCACGCACGGGCCCAGGCGTCACAAACTCAGAATGAGCAGCGAAGGGTGAGAAAGAAATTACTGAATCTAACGGCTGAGATAGAAAGTGGGATGTAAAAATCACTGTAGCAGTACAAACGAGCGACCAGGATTGATGTGCCCCTCTTGGATGGCCTGGTTGGCCGAGTAATCTTTCAACATTTATAGAAGGAATACCCCCAAATATTCCACATTCCACCTTAATTTCATTGTTCGCAAATGAATCTTAAGTCTCAGAGTTACATGCATGTACTAGGGTGCTCAGCACCCTACCCTTGTTCAAAAAAAAAAGAGTTACATGCATGTGAGCATGTGATTTCGCCATGACAGGGCGTCCTCCTTGTGAGATGGCTTTCTAAAACGATATACCCATTGGGAGCGGTCTGAGAGACTGAGATTACATTAGAGAGGAAGGCTTGGTCTCTGAAGATTAGTGCATTCTGTGCGTCCCAGATTTTCCAGAGGATGGTGAGTAGAACCGTTGGCTATGCGGATTGCGGGAGTGCTGGGGACGATGGAGTGCGCCATACGTTGGTGAGAACCTGGATCTGTGGCTCGATCTTTGCCTGCTGCCAGATCGTTTGCGCCGCTAGGCAGTCGATCTTCAACAACTTGAGCGCATCTGGGTAGAAAGGGGAGTCGAGGATGCACTTGCGGTGAAGATTCTTTCGTGTGTTTAGCTTATCAAGGTGCAGTATCCATCCAAACTGCGATGGTTGTATCGTCACTGTCAGGATGCACTTGCGGTGAAGATTCTTTCGTGTGTTTAGCTTATCAAGGTGCAGTATCCATCCAAACTTCGATGGTTGTATCGTCACTGTCACTATCTTGGAGTGCAAGGTATGCAGCCTTTGTCATGAACTTTTGGCTGTCTATCATGCATCCTTCCTCTTTATCATGTGTGAGCTGGATGACCTGTAGCAAAGACAAGAGGGATGCAAGCTCGACAGTTGCCGCTTCGATCAATCTATTCCTCAGACCATGCTGAACCCCAACTTCGAGAATATCACAGACGAGGGTGTGGGGTAGTATGCTACGACACCGGCCACCAGGCGCAGGCGTCGTCGGGACATTCGCAGGGCAATGGGCCGGCCCAGGAAGCAAGGCGCTGAAGGGGTCCAGCCCAAGACGAACGAACCAAAGCTACAAGAGAAGGAAGTCGAGTAGAGGACGATATCGATGAACTAAACAGCTGTAATAGCTTTTCCCCTCCTGTCCTCCTCTCCTTCTTCTTCCCCACGCAAACTCCATGCGTGAGAAACTTGTATCTGGATTGAGATCCAGCTACATGTGCGTGACGCGAGGGCAGTAGTCGAGAGCGTAGCAAGTGGTATCCGAGCCCAGGTTTCGATCCCCTTTTTTTCCGATCTGAAACTCATCGTGTTGCGGTTGGTAAATCTGATTTCCGGGTGCGATCCGCTTGGATTCGCACAAAACACTTTCGAGTGTACCCGTGATTGGTACGACGGACACAGATCGAGCCAAGATGACGAGATCCGGTAGATTGAACCTAACCGAGTGCGTGGAGATGGCAGAGCTCTCGGTAGCAGATCTCCGGCAGCTGATCGCCGCCACGGCCGAGGCTAACAAGGCCAAGATAGAATGGGGAAGCCAACGCCGCCCGGATCACCGACATCAACGCCACGCTCGACCGATTGGCGTTTCTTATGTTCCATGCTACTTTTATGATGATACTCACATGTTTTATACACACTTTATGTCATTATTACGCATTTTCCGGCACTAACCTATTGACGAGATGCCGAAGAGCCAGTTGCCGTTTTCTGCTGTTTTTGGTTTCAGAAATCCTACAAAGGAAATATTCTCGGAATTGGACGAAATCAACGCCCAGGGTCTTATTTTTCCACGGAGCTTCCAGAAGACCGAAGGGGATACGAAGTGGGGCCACGAGGGCCCGTACCCATAGGGCGGCGCGACCAGCATGGGGCCCGCGCCGGCCTATGGTGTGGGGCCCCTGCGCCGCCTCCGACTCTGCCCTTCCGCCTACTTATAGCCTTCGTCGCGAAAACCCCTGTACCGAGAGCCACGATACGGAAAACCTTCCAGAGACGCCGCCGCCGCCAATCCCATCGGGGGATTCAGGAGATCGCCTCCGGCACCCTGCCGGAGAGGGGAATCATCTCCCGGAGGACTCTTCATCACCATGATCGCCTCCGGATTGATGTGTGAGTAGTTCACCCTTGGACTATGGGTCCATAGCAGTAGCTAGATGGTTGTCTTCTCCTCATTGTGCTATCATATTAGATCTTGTGAGCTGCCTATCATGATCAGATCATCTATTTGTAATGCTACATGTTGTGTTTTTGGGATCCGATGAATATGGAATACTATGTCAAGTTGATTATCAATCTATCATATATGTGTTGTTTATGTTCTTGCATGCTCTCCGTTGCTAGTAGAGACTCTGGCCAAGTTGATACTTGTAACTCCAAGAGGGAGTATTTATGCTCGATAGTGGGTTCATGCCTCCATTGAATGCGGGACAGTGACAGAAAGTTCTAAGGTTGTGGATGTGTTGTTGCCACTAGGGATAAAACATCAATGCTTTGTCCAAGGATATTTGTGTTGATTACATTACGCACCATACTTAATGCAATTGTCTGTTGTTTGCAACTTAATACTGGAAGGGGTGCGGATGCTAACCCGAAGGTGGACTTTTTAGGCATAGATGCATGCTGGATAGCGGTCTATGTACTTTTTCGTAATGCCCTGATTAAATCTCATAGTAGTCATCGTGATATGTATGTGCATTATTATGCCCTCTCTATTTGTCAATTGCCCAACTGTAATTTGTTCACCCAACATGCTATTTCTTATCGGAGAGACACCACTAGTGAACTGTGGACCCCGGTCCATTCTTTTACATCTGAAATACAATCTACTGCAAACTCTATTCTTTACTGTTCTTCGCAAACAAATATCATTTTCCACACCATACGTTTAATCCTTTGTTTACAGCAAGCCGGTGAGATTGACAACCTCACTGTTAAGTTGGGGCAAAGTATTGTGATTGTGTTGTGCAGATTCCACGTTGGCGCCGGAACCCCTGGTGTTGCGCCGCACTACACTCCGTCACCAACAACCTTCACGTGGCCCTTGACTCCTACTGGTTCGATAACCTTGGTTTCTTACTGAGAGAAAACTTGTTGTTGTACGCATCACACCTTCCTCTTGGGGTTCCCAACAGACGTGTGTCAACTACACGCCAGCAAGATATTTTCTGGCGCCGTTGCCGGGGAGATCAAGACACGCTGCAAGGGGAGTCTCCCAGATCCAATCTCTTTACTTTGTTTTTGTCTTGCTTTACTTTACTTTATTTACTGCTTTGTTTGTTCTCTATATCAAAAATGCAAAAAAAACTAGTTACTTGCTTTATTTACTGTCTTGTTTGCGTTCTCTATATTAAAAACACAAAAAAAATTAGTTACTTGCATTTACTTTATTTACCTTTTGTTTATTTCATCATGTTTCCTCCTAAATACACTCTAAAAGACATACCGGTAGGACGAGGATCTATCATTGGAAGAGATAATATAGAAGCATTTTTCACCCATGTTAGTATGGATGAAGATTTTGAAGATACACCCTTGGAAAAATTGCTCCTACTTATGAAAGTGCTACTGCCTGTTTAATACACATGTTGGAAACTAGATTTGTTAATCTCAATCCTATAATTCAACATATGTTTCTTACACTCTCTGATATGGAAATGGGAGAAAAGAGAAATTTTGTTTTAGATGTCCTTCTTAGAGAATTTGGTGATATAGCTAAAGAAGCTAGAAAAGTTTTTATTAAGGATAAGAGGCTTGGTCTTTTCACCGATTTTGCAAGAACACTTGAAAAGATTATTATTGCGTGCGTGACTGCATATATTACTACCTCAGATTTGTAGCTTCTGTCGCTTTTATTTGACGCTTTTAATTGCCATTTCAGTGGTATTTGCATGAATATACTACCTCTTGTGCCATTGTTTTCATAGGGTGACACGTTGCTGACGCTTTTAATCGCCATTTCAGCGGTATTTGCATGAATATACTCTAACCTCTTGTGCCATTGTTTTCATAGGGTGACACGTTGGTTTTGACTGGCCCAGGACGAGGTTTAGTGCTAGTTGATTTCATCTATCTAGAGATAGATCTTAAGATCAAGAAGGAAGGAGTGTATCCTGACAAGCAATTCAGCAAGGGTCTAATTACCATTGACGGGCGAGTACTTTCTAGGGACAAAGATGTCGTGGTTACAAGTGAAAGGCTTGATAGCTTCCGCAGCACTATGGAGGTCAGAGTTGCGACTGTCCTAAACGCAGTGGAGGCCACCTTTAAATTCAAGCTTGTTGGGGGGGATTTCGATGGGAAGATTACAGCTGGCATGTCAGACATTGATGAAGCAATTGTCATTTATGACAGCAAAAAAGATGGTGTGGCGAAGCGTGGCGTTATCAAACTCCGCCGGCGTGTCATGACTGTCTGTGTATCTAGTAGAAGATTGCTGAGGTTTCATGTCAAGAATAAGGCTGGTGGTGGTGTCACAAAATTAATCGTTGATTTCACTCCACAAAGCCCTGGTTCAGAGGTTTATGAATTTCAGTGTGGTCGTGGGAATCTCAGGGGGGTGTCGTCTGGTCCTTGATGGACTTTAGGCCATAGTGGTGCTGGCTTGGTAAATTAAGTTGTATCGATGTGTTAATTTAAGCCACGATGCAATGGTGTAGTGAACTAAGCTAAGTTGTGATGAATGATGCAGTGGACTTGCCGTAAGTTAGTGATGTAGTTGGATCAAGTAAATGCATAATTAATGCTGCTTGTTACCTATCCTGTTTGTTTTGTCTGTTGAAAGTTGATTTGCCTGTGTGATGGTTTACCGTCGGGATCTATTTTTTCCTGGTGGTGTTGCTGAACTGTTCATGTAAGCATCGAGAGACAGGCAGACAGCATTTCATCACCAGTAGTTCCAACACGTTTTGATCATATCCGTGCACTTGGTAGCGTAAAGGAGAAACTAATGACAAGGTACAATCTAGCCGTTGGCCGGGTATGCTCTATCCTCGCACGGAATCGAACCGCAAAGCCTATTAGTGCGCGTTAATACGCATCGCTAGAAGTTTTGCCAAAAAGGACCACTTGCCCCACTGAATTGCCAGAAAGGACCACCTCTTAAAATAATTGACAAAAAGGACCACCTGCAGCGTGGCGGCACGCCGGCCAGCCGACACGTGGCACGTGCCGCCACGGACGGAGGCGGCAGGAGGGTGCTGCCAGAGCCACAGGCGGCAGGCTGCAGTAGACGGTGCAAGCTCCGCCACGTCAGCGTGCCTCCACATGGTGTGGCAGCATGGCCCACCACCACGCCGTTTCCCGCCACCACGTCAGCCTGCCTCCACACGTTGTGGCGGCATGGCCCACCACCGCGTCGTTTCCCGCGCCGGCCATGCGAGGTGCACCGCCACGTCAGCATGCCTCCACACGGTGTGGCGGCATGTCCCACCACCATGTCGTTTCCCGCGCCGGCCGGCTGACGGCGTAACGTGCCGCCACCCATGCCGGCGACCTGCCGCCACGGCACATGATACGTCCCAAACGTATCTATAATTTCTTATGTTCCATGCTACTTTTATGATGATACTCACATGTTTTATACACATTATATGTCATTATTATGCATTTTTCGGCACTAACATATTGACGAGATGCCGAAGAGCCGATTCGTTGTTTTCTGCTGTTTTTGGTTTCAGAAATCCTAGTAAGGAAATATTCTCGAAATTGGACGAAATCAACGCCCAGGGTCCTATTTTTCCACGAAGCTTCCAGAAGTCCGAAAAGAAAACGAAGTGGGGCCACGAGGTGGCCACACACTAGGGCGGCGTGGCCTGGGCCTTGGCCGCGCCGGCCTGTTATGTGGGGCCCTCGTGTGGCCCCCTGACCTGCCCTTCCACCTACTTAAAGTCTTCGTCGCGAAAACCCCAGTACCGAGAGCCACGATACGGAAAACCTTCCAGAGACGCTGCCGCCGCCAATCCCATCTTGGGGGATTCAGGAGATCGCCTCCGGCACCCTGCCGGAGAGGGGAATCATCTCCCGGAGGTCTCTTCATCGCCATGATCGCCTCCGGATCGATGTGTGAGTAGTCCACCCCTGGACTATGGGTCCATAGCAGTAGCTAGATGGTTGTCTTCTCCTCATTGTGCAATCATGTTAGATCTTGTGAGCTGCCTATCATGATCAAGATCACCTATTTGTAATGCTACATGTTGTGTTTGTTGGAATCCGATAAATATTGAATACTATGTCAAATTGATTATCAATCTATCATATATGTTATTTATGTTCTTGCATGCTCGCCGTTGCTAGTAGAGGCTCTGGCCAAGTTGATACTTGTGACTCCAAGAGGGAGTATTTATGCTCGATAGTGGGTTCATGCCTCCATTAAATCTGGGACAGTGACAGAAAGTTCTAAGGTTGTGGATGTGCTTGTTGCTACTAGGGATAAAACATCGATGCTTTGTCTAAGGATATTTGTGTTGATTACATTACGCACCATACTTAATGCAATTGTCCGTTGTTTACAACTTAATAATGGAGGGGTTCGGATGATAACCTGAAGGTGGACTTTTTAGGCATAGATGCATGCTGGATAGCGGTCTACGTACTTTGTCGTAATGCCCTGATTAAATCTCATAGTACTCATCATGATATATGTATGTGCATTGTTATGCCTTCTTTATTTGGCAATTGCCCAACTGTAATTTGTTCACCCAACATCTGTTTATCTTATGGGAGAGACACCACTAGTGATCTGTGGACCCCGGTCCTATTCTTTACATCTGAAATACAATCTGCTGCAATTGTTCTTTACTGTTCTTCGCAAACAATCATCATCATCCACACTATACATCTAATCCTTTGTTTAAAGCAAGCCGGTGAGATTGACAACCTCACTGTTACGTTGGGGCAAAGTACTGTGATTGTGTTGTGCAGGTTCCACGTTGGCGCCGGAATCCCTGGTGTTGCGCCGCACTACACTCCGCCGCCATCAACCTTCAACGTGCTTCTTGGCTCCTACTCGGTTCGATAACCTTGGTTTCTTGCGAGGGAAAACTTACTGCTGTGCGCATCACACCTTCCTCTTGGGGTTCCCAACGGACGTGTCATCTACGCGCATCAAGACTGTTTTCTGGCGCCGTTGCCGGGGAGATCAAGACACGCTGCAAGGGGAGTCTCCCACTTCAAATCTCTTTACTTTGTTTTTGTCTTGCTTTGTTTTACTTTACTTTATTTACTACTTTGTTTGCTGCACTAAAACAAAACACAAAAAATTTAGTTGCTACTTTATTTTATTTACTGATTTGTTTGCTCTCTTTATCAAAAACATAAAAAAAATTAGTTGCTAGTTTTACTTTATTTACTGTCTTGTTCTCTATATCAAAACACACAAAAATTATTTACTTGCATTTACTTTATTTAGTTTACTTTATTTACTACCACTAAAAATGAGTAATCCGGAAGTTGAAGTTCGTTCCTTTAAGCAACAAGGGGGAGAAAGTTTTAAAGATGCTTGGTATAGAATTAGCGATGCTCATCATAGGTGCATTAAGAAACACTCCACTATTATACTACTTAGGAACTTTTATGTTGGTATCTCTAGCTGGAATAGGTATGTTCTTGATACTCTTGCGGGAGGTAATTTCCTAGGCACTCCTGCTTTAGAAGCTAGTTGCATCATTGAGAGTCTAGTTGGAATACCACCTGTTAATGAAACTAAAATTGAAGTCTCTCTTGAAGATGTCATGAAAAAGTTGGAGGTCATAGAGAAAGATCTTCCAAGTATTGAGACTAAATTGGGAATATTACTTAATAGCACTGATAAACTTGATAAATCTCTAGGTGGAATTAATGAGAGAATTGCTGTTTTAGAAACTTATGCTACTCATGATAATCGAACCCATAGGATTAGTGAACTTGAAGAAGCTATGGGAACCTTGGGTTCAACCTTTTCTTCTCTTAAGTTTAAGGAGAAAGCTTATGTGGGTAAGGAGCAAAAATTCATGTATGCCTCTAAAGTGCCTAAGCCAAAAAACTATTATAGGCCTAAAATTGACAAAGCCCTTAGCACCCCTATGGATGATGGAACATCTAAGATACCAATTAATGTTGATGCTTCGTCTCTTGATAATACTTGATACACACTTTCTGCGCCTAGCTGAAAGGCGTTAAAGAAAAGCGCTTATGGGAGACAACCCATCATTTTACTTCTGTACCTTTGTTTTATATTTGAGTCTTGGAAGTTGTTACTACTGTAGCAACCTCTCCTTATCTTTATTTTATTGCATTGTTGTGCCAAGTAAGGTTTTTGATAGTAAAGTCAATACTAGATTTGGATTACTGCGCAGAAACAGATTTCTTGCTGTCACGAATTTCGATCTGCCTCTCTGTAGGTAGCTCAGAAAAATCTGCCAATTTACGTGCGTGATCCTCAGATATGTACGCAACTTTCATTAAATTTGGGCATTTTCATTTGAGCAAGTCTGGTGCCTCAAAAAAATTCGTCTTTACGAACTGTTCTGTTTTGACAGATTCTGCCTTTTATTTCGCATTGCCTGTTTTATTGTGTTGGATGGATTTCTTTGTTCCATTAACGTCTAGTAGCTTTGTGCAATGTCCAGATGTGTTAAGAATGATTATGTCACCTTTGAACATGTGAATTTTTAATTATGCACTAACCCTCTAATGAGTTTGTTTTGAGTTTGGTGTGGAGGAAGTTTTCAAGGGTCAAGAGAGGAGGATGATACAATATGATCAAGAAGAGTGAAAGGTCAAAGCTTGGGGATGCCCCCGTGGTTCATCCCTGCATATTTTAAGAAGACCCAAGCATCTAAGCTTGGGGATGCCCAAGGCATCCCTTCTTCATCGACAACTTATCAGGTCACCTCTAGTGAAACTATATTTTTATTCCGTCACATCTTATGTGCTTTACTTGGAGCGTGTGTTTGTTTTTATTTTTGTTTTTGTTTGAATAAGATCGGATCCTAGCATTCTTTGTGTGGGAGAGAGACACGCTCGGCTGTTTCGTATGAACAAATATGTTCTTAGCTTTATCTTTAATGTTCATTGCGAAAGTTGGACTATTTCATTCATTGTTATATGGTTGGAAACGGAAAATACCGCATGTGGTAGATGGTTTAATGTCTTGAATAATGTGATACTTGGCAATTATTGTGCGCATATAGATCATGTTTAAGCTCTTGCATCATGTACCTAGTACCTATTAATGAATAACTACATAGAGCTTGTTAAAATTTGGTTTGCATGATTGATCTCTAGAGTCTAGATATTTTCTGGTTAAGGTGTTTGAACAACAAGGAGACAATGTAAAGTCTTATAATAGCTACAATATGTTCATATGTGAGCTTTGCTGCACCTGTTATACTTGAGTTTGCTTCAAACAACCTTGCTAGCCTAGCCTTGTATTGAGAGGAATTCTTCTCGTGCATCCAAATCCTTGAGCCAACTACTATGCCATTTGTGTCCACCATACCTACCTACTACATGGTATTTCTCCGCCATTCCAAAGTACATTACTTGAGTGCTACCTTTAAAATTCTATTCTTTATCTTTACAATATATAGCTCATGGGACAAAATAGCCTTAAAAACTATCGTGATGAAGAATATGTACTTATGTGTCTTATTTCTTAATAAGTTGCTTGTTGAGCGGTAACCATGTTTCTGGGGACGCCATCAACTTTTACCTTTGTTGAATATCATGTGAGTTGCTATGCATGTTCGTCTTGTACTGAAGTAAGGGAGATTTTCATGATCAAATGGTTTGAGTATGCATAATGTTAGAGAAGAACATTGGGCCGCTAACTAAAGCCATGATTCATGGTGGAAGTTTCAGTTTGGACAACTAATCCTCTATCTCTTATGAGAATATTAACTGTTGTTGAATGCTTATTGATACGTCTCCGACGTATCGATAATTTCTTATGTTCCATGCCACATTATTGATGATATCTACATGTTTTATGCATACTTTATGTCATATTTATGCATTTTCCGGCACTAACCTATTAATGAGATGCCGAAGAGCCGATTCTTGTTTTCTGCTGTTTTTGGTTTCAGAAATCCTAGTAAGGAAATATTCTCGGAATTGGACGAAATCAACGCCCAGGGGGCTATTTTTACACGAAGCTTCCAGAAGACCGGAGGGGAGACGAAGTGGGGCCACGGGGCGCAGCCACACTAGGGCGGCGCGGCCTAGAGGGGGCCCGCGCGGCCCTAGCGTGTGGGGCCCCCGTGACTCTCCCAGTACCGAGAGCCACGATACGGAAAACCTTACTGAGACGCCGCCGCCGCCAATCCCATCTTGGGGGATTCAGGAGATCGCCTCCGGCACCCTGCCGGAGAGGGGAATCATCTCCCGGAGGACTCTTCACCGCCATGGTCGCCTCCGGAGTGATGAGTGAGTAGTTCACCCCTGGACTATGGGTCCATAGCGGTAGCTAGATGGTTGTCTTCTCCTTATGTGCTTCATTGTCGGATCTTGTGAGCTGCCTAACATGATCAAGATCATCTATCTGTAATGCTATATGTTGTGTTTGTCGGGATCCGATGGATAGAGAATACTATGTTATGTTGATTATCAATCTATTACCTAAGTGTTGTTTATGATCTTGCATGCTCTCCGTTATTAGTAGAGGCTCTGTCCAAGTTTTTACTCTTAACTCCAAGAGGGAGTATTTATGCTCGATAGTGGGTTTATGCCTCCATTAAATCTGGGACGAGTGACGAAAGTTCTAAGGTTGTGGATGTGCTTGTTGCCACTAGGGATAAAACATTGATGCTATGTCCGAGGATGTAGTTATTGATTACATTACGCACCATACTTAATGCAATTGTCCGTTGTTTACAACTTAATGCTGGAAGGGGTTCGGATGATAACTTCGAAGGTGGACTTTTTAGGCATAGATGCATGCTTGGATAGCGGTCTATGTACTTTGTCGTAATGCCCAATTAAATCTCACTATACTTATCATATCATGTATGTGCATTGTCATGCCCTCTCTATTTGTCAATTGCCCGATCGTAATTTGTTCACCCAACATGCTATTTATCTTATGGGAGAGACACCTCTAGTGAGCTGTGGACCCCGGTCCTATTCTTTACATCTGAAATACAAAGCTGCTTGCTATTGTTCTTTACTTGTTCTTTGCAAACAAATATCATCATCCACACTATACATTTAATCCTTTGTTACGGCAAGCCGGTGAGATTGACAACCTCACTTTGTTTCGTTGGGGCAAAGTACTTTGGTTGTGTTGTGCGGGTTCCACGTTGGCGCCGGAATCCCTGGTGTTGCGCCGCACTACATCCCGCCGCCATCAACATTCAACGTGCTTCTTGGCTCCTCCTGGTTCGATAAACCTTGGTTTCTTTCTGAGGGAAAACTTGCTGTTGTGCGCATCATACCTTCCTCTTGGGGTTCCCAACGAACGTGTGTGTTACACGCCATCAAGCAATATTTTCTGGCGCCGTTGCCGGGGAGATCAAGACACGCTGCAAGGGGAGTCTCCACAATTCAATCTCTTTACTTTGTTTTTGTCTTGCTTTATTTTATTTACTACTTTGTTTGCTGCACTAAATCAAAACACAAAAAAAATTAGTTGCTAGTTTTACTTTATTTACTGTCTTGTTCTCTATATCTAAAACATACAAAAATTAGTTACTTGGATTTATTTTATCTAGTTTGCTTTATTTACTACTGCTAAAATGGGTACTCCTGAAAATACTAAGTTGTGTGACTTCACAACCACAAATAATAATGATTTCTTATACACACCTATTGCTCCACCTGCTACTACAGCAGAATTCTTTGAAATTAAACCTGCTTTACTGAATCTTGTTATGAGAGAGCAATTTTCTGGTGTTAGTTCTTATGATGCTGCTGCCCCATCTAAATAATTTTGTTGAACTATGTGAAATGCAAAAGTATAAGGATGTAGGTGGTGACATTATAAAATTAAAATTGTTTCCTTTCTCTTTAAGAGGAAGAGCTAAAGATTGGTTGCTATCTCTGCCTAGAAATAGTATTGATTCATGGACTAAATGCAAGGATGCTTTTATTGGTAGATATTATCCCCCTGCTAAAATTATATCTTTGAGGAGTAGCATAATGAATTTTAAACAAATGGATAATGAGCATGTTGCTCAAGCATGGGAAAGAATGAAATCTTTGGTTAAAAATTGCCCAACCCATGGACTGACTACTTGGATGATCATCCAAACCTTTTATGCAGGACTGAACTTTTCTTCGTGGAACCTATTGGATTCAGCTGCTGGAGGTACCTTTATGTCCATCACTCTTGGTGAAGCAACAAAGCATCTTGATAATATGATGATTAATTATTCTGAATGGCACACGGAAAGAGCTCCACAAGGTAAGAAGGTAAATTCTGTCGAAGAAACCTCTTACTTGAGTGATAAGATTGATGTTATTATGTCTATGCTTGTGAATGGTAGGACTAATGTTGATCCTAATAATGTTCCGTTAGCTTCATTGGTTGCTCAAAAAGAACATGTTGATGTGAATTTCGTTAAAAATAACAATTACAATAATTCTAGGCCATATCCTTATAATAATGGTAACGGTTATGGTAATTCTTATGGGAATTCTTACAGCAATACTAGGAACACACCCCCTGGACTTGAAGCTATGCTTAAAGAATTTATTAGTACACAAACTGCTTTTAACAAATCTGTTGAGGAAAAGCTCAATAAAATTGATATACTCGCTTCTAAGGTTGATAGACTTGCCTCTGATGTTGATCTTTTAAAATCAAAAGTTATGCCTAATAAGGATATTGAAAATAAAATTGTTACTATAGCAAATGCCATCCAAGTTAGAATTAATGAGAATATAAGATTGATGGCTGAATTGCATGCTAGGTGGGAAAGAGAAGAAAATGAAAAACTAGCTAAAGAGAATAATGTAGCTAAAGTTTGGACTGTTACCACCACTAGTAATGTTAATGATTCATATGTTGCTACACCTCCTACTATCAACGGTAAAATAATTGGTGTTGGCAATGTTACTACTCCTAGTGCAAAGCGTGCAAAATTGCCTGAAACTGCTAAAACTGCTGAAATTGATGAAACTGCTGAAATTTTTCAAAATATTGGGGATAATGATCCCATTGCTGTAGATCATAATGGTTTAGACTTTGATGATTGTCACATCTCTGAAGTTATAAAGTTCTTGCAAAAGCTTGCTAAAAGTCCTAATGCTAGTGCTATAAATTTGGCTTTCACAAAACATATTACAAATGCTCTCATAAAAGCTAGAGAAGAGAAACTAAAACTTGAAACTTCTATTCCTAGAAAGTTAGAAGATGGTTGGGAGCCCATCATTAAGATGATGCTCAATGATTTTGATTGTAATGCTTTATGTGATCTTGGTGCAAGTATTTCTGTTATGCCTAAGAAAATTTATGATATGCTTGACTTGCCACCATTGAAAAACTGTTATTTTGATGTTAATCTTGTTGATAATGCTATAAAGAAACCTTTGGGGAGAGTTGACAATGTTCGCATTACCGTTAACAATAACCTTGTCCCCGTTGATTTTGTTGTCTTGGATATTGGATGCAATGCATCTTGTCCCATTATATTGGGAAGACTTTTTCTTCGAGCTGTTGGAGCTATCATTGATATGAAGGAAGGTAATATTAAATATCAATTTCCTCTCAAGAAAGGTATGGAACACTTCCCTAGAAAGAGAATGAAGTTACCTTTTGATTCTATTATTAGAACAAATTATGATGTTGATGCTTCATCTCTTAACAACACTTGATACACACTTTCTGCGCTTAGCTGAAAGGCGTTAAAGAAAAGCGCTTATGGGAGACAACCCATGTTTTTACTACAGTACTTTTATTTTATATTTGAGTATTGGAAGTTGTTACTACTGTAGCAACCCCTCCTTATCTTAGTTTTGTGCATTGTTGTGCCAAGTAAAGTCTTTGATAGTAGGGTTCATACTAGATTTGGATTACTGCGCGTGAAACAGATTTCTTTGCTGTCACGAATTTCGACCTGCCTCTCTGTAGGTAGCTCAGAAAAATATGCCAATTTACGTGCGTGATCCTCAGATATGTACGTAACTTTCATTTAATTTTAGCATTTTCATTTGAGCAAGTCTGGTGCCTCAATAAAATCCGTCTTTACGGACTGTTCTGTTTTGACAGATTCTGCCTTTTATTTCGCATTGCCTCTTTTGCTATGTTGGATGAATTTCTTTGTTCCATTAATGTCCAGTAGCTTTGTGCAATGTCCAGAAGTGTTAAGAATGATTATGTCACCTCTGAACATGTGAATTTTTATTATGCACTAACCCTCTAATGAGTTGTTTCGAGTTTGGTGTGGAGGAAGTTTTCAAGGATCGAGAGAGGAGGATGATACAACATAATCAAGAAGAGTGAAAGCTCTAAGCTTGGGGATGCCCCGGTGGTTCACCCCTGCATATTTTAAGAAGACTCAAGCATCTAAGCTTGGGGATGTCCAAGACATCCCCTTCTTCATCGACAACATTATCAGGTTCCTCCCCTGAAACTATATTTTTATTCCATCACATCTTATGTGCTTTGCTTGGAGCGTCGGTTTGTTTTTGGTTTTGTTTTTGTTTGAATAAAATGGATCCTAGCATTCATTGTGTGGGAGAGAGACACGCTCCGCTGTTGCATATGGACAAATATGTCCTTAGGCTTTACTCATAGTATTCATGGCGAAGGTTGAATCTTCTTCGTTAAATTGTTATATGGTTGGAATCGGGAAATGCTACATGTAGTAATTCTAAAATGTCTTGAATAATTTGATACTTGGAAATTGTTGTGCTCATGTTTAAGCTCTTGCATCATATACTTTGCACCTACTAATGAACAAATACATAGAGCTTGCTAAAATATGGTTTGCATAATTGGTCTCTCTAAGGTCTAGATAATTTCTAGTAAAGAGTTTGAACAACAAGGAAGACGGTGTAGAGTCTTATAATGTTTACAATATGTCTTTTATGTGAGTTCTGCTGCACCGGTTCATCCTTGTGTTTGTTTCAAATAACCTTGCTAGCCTAAAACCTTGTATCGAGAGGGAATACTTCTCATGCATCCAAAATCCTTGAGCCAACCACTATGCCATTTGTGTCCACCATATCTACCTACTACATGGTATTTCTCCGTCATTCCAAAGTAAATTGCTTGAGTGCTTGATACGTCTCCGACGTATCGATAATTTCTTATGTTCCATGCCACATTATTGATGATATCTACATGTTATATGCACACTTTATGTCATATTCGTGCATTTTCTGGAACTAACCTATTAACAAGATGTCGAAGTGCCGGTTCCTGTTTTCTGCTGTTTTTGGTTTCAGAAATCCTAGTAACGAAATATTCTCGGAATCGGACGAAATCAACGCCCGGGTTCCTATTTTACCCGGAAGCATCCGGAACACACGAGAACCGCCGGAGAGGGGGCACAGGGCCACCAAACCCTAGGCCGGCGCGGCCAAGGGGGGGCCTGCGCCCCCCTATAGTGTGGCCACCCTGTCAGCCCTCCTGCGCCGCCTCTTCGCCTATTTAAAGCCTCCGTCGCGAAAACCCTGATACAATCGACAAAACCCACAGAACCCTTCCAGAGTCACCGCCATCGCGAAGCCAAGATCTGGGGGACAGGAGTCTCTGTTCCGGCACGCCGCCGGAACGGGGAAGTGCCCCCGGAAGGCTTCTCCATCGACACCGCTGCCATCTCCACCGCCATCTTCATCACCGCTGCTGCTCCCATGAGGAGGGAGTAGTTCTCCATCGAGGCTCGGGGCTGTACCGGTAGCTATGTGGTTCATCTCTCTCCTATGTGCTTCAATACAATAATCTCATGAGCTGCCTTACATGATTGAGATTCATATGATGATTGAAACGTCCCCGACGTATCCATAATTTCTGTCGTTCCATGCTTGTTTTATGACAATACTTACATGTTTTGCTTGCACTTTATAATGTTTTTATGTGTTTTCCGGAACTAACCTATTAACAAGATGCCACGGTGCCGGTTCTCGTTTTCTGCTCGTTTTTGGTTCCGAGAAAGGCTGTTCGGGCAATATTCTCGGAATTGGACGAAATCAACGCCAAACCTCCTATTTTCTCCGGAAGGCTCCGAACACCGAAGAAGAGTCGGAGAGGGGCCAGGGGGCCACCACACCACATGGCGGCGCGGGCCGGGCCTAGGCCGCGCCGGCCTAGGGTGTGGCGCCCCCGAGTGCCCCCTGCGCCGCCTCTTCGCCTATAAAAGTCCTTTCGACCTAAAAACACGAGTACCAATTGACGAAACTCCGAGAAAGACTCCGGGGCGCCGCCACCGTCGCGAAACTCCAATTCGGGGGACAGAACTCCGTCCCGGCACCCTGCCGGGACGGGGAAGTGCCCCGGAAGCCATCTCCATCAACGCCATCGCCTCCATCATGCTCCGTGAGTAGTTCCCCCATGGACTACGGGTTCTAGCTGTAGCTAGTTGGTATTCTCTCCCCCATGTACTTCAATACAATGGTCTCATGAGCTGCCTTACATGATTGAGATTCATCTGATGTAATCGGTGTTGTGTTTGTCGGGATCCAATGGATGATACATTATGATTAGTCTATCTACAAAGTTTATGAAGTTATTGTTGCTGCAATCTTGTTATGCTTAATGCTTGTCACTAGGGCCCGAGTGGCATGATCTTAGATTTGAGCTCTATATTGTTGCTTAGATTGTATCTACAAGTTGTATGCACATGTCACTGTCCGGAACCAATGGCCCCGAAGTGACGAAATCGGGACAACCGGAGGGGATGGTAGTGATGTGAGGATCACATGTTTTCACGGTGTGTTAATGCTTTGCTCCGGTGCTCTATTAAAAGGAGTACCTTAATATCCGAGTAGTTTCCCTTGAGGCCGGCTGCCACCGGCTGGTAGGACAAAAGATGTTGTGCAAGTTTCTCATTGCGAGCACGTACGACTATATACGGAAAACATGCCTACATGATTAATGAATTGATGTTCTTTCTTAATGCTTTATCAATCCTATCAATTGCCCAACTGTAATTTGTTCACCCAACACTTGTTATTGGAGAGTTACCACTAGTGTAGATAGCTGGGAACCCCGGTCCATCTTTCATCATCATATACTTGTTCTACATGTCAACTGTTTTCTGGTGCCATTGCTCTCATATCACTATTACTGCTCGCTCGTGTTATCGTTACTATTGCTCTCATACCACTGCTACTTTCACATCACCCCTGTTGCTAGTGCTTTTCCAGGTGCGGCTGAATTGACAACTCAGTTGTTAAGGCTTATAAGTATTCTTTACCTCCCCTTGTGTCGAATCAATAAATTTGGGTTTTACTTCCCTCGAAGACTGTTGCGATCCCCTATACTTGTGGGTCATCAAGACTATTTTCTGGCGCCGTTGCCGGGGAGGCATAGCTCTGCTCATAAGTTCACCTGGGGAGTACACTCTACCTTTTTATCTGTTTTATTTTATTTTGTTTTGCTTAGTTTACTATTGTCTAGTTTATTTGTGCTTAGTTTATTTCTGTCTAGTATTAGTTTGCTTAGTTTACTTTTGCTTAGTTTATTTTTGTCTTGTTTTATTTGTCTCATATACCCAAAAATCCATAAAAATTTGAAAAACCAAAAAATTAAAAACTCGCTGTTATGGGAGAACCAACAACCTACTTGGAGCTTATAGAATGTTATAATTGTTATAGAGAATCAAGAACTGGTAAAATAATGAGTGCTATGATAGAAAAATTGAATACAATTGCTAAAATCTTGCTTGAATGCCATGATATAAACTGTTGCTCTCAACAGGATACTAAACATCTTAAATTTCAATGTGGCTTTAGTGAGGAATTTTTAATTAAGAACTATAATCGGAATTGCTATATTCATTATGGGTTCGAAGAGGTAGAACAATTTGTCTTATTTATGGGAGCCTCCGAGATAGAATCCTTCATGGTTGAGAATTATGAAACTTGTGTTGTTTGTAAGGGCCTTAAAGATTATGTCTCTACTATCCTTAATTCTTGCATAGAATGCTACGAGTAGGAATCCTTATATCCTTGATTATAAAGAGAGACACATTAATGCACAAGAATGCACTCACAATTTGCGGGAACCGGTGGAAGAAGAAATTGATGAACCTGAAAGCTCATTGGATGAAAAAGAGGAGGAAATTGATGAACCTGAAAGCTCATTGGATGAAAAAGAAGAAGAGAGCGACGAACAAAAGGAGGAAGAATGGATTAGCTACCCATGTCAACCTTCTAATGAGAGTAACTCTTTATCTCTTACACTATTTGATTGTCCTCCATGCTTACCGGAAGAGGTTGAATGTTATGTTCCTGTGGATTCTCTTGAAATAGTACCTATGAGTAAAACTTGTGAGAATAATTATGCTACCGTTATATATGATAATCCATGCTACTTTGATAAATCTTATGATAATGCTTTGTTTGTGCCTGATGTCGAAATGCATGGTACTAAAGAATTGTGCTTAGCAAATGTCTATGATAAAGCTCTAGATGATGGTCCTATGTTACTTGATACTATTAATTGTACTACTAATGAAACGGGATTGGAGAGTTATTGACTTTATCTATGTGTCCCATATCTCTTGAGATTGATCAACTACCTTGTTATATTATTAATAAAAATAAGTTTGAAAGTTTTAATTCCACTATTCTTGAACTTGATAAAAATTATGTGTTTGGAAATCATGAAAGGTATGCTGCATGTGATAGTTATGTTGTTGAGTTTGTTCATGAAGCTACTGAAAATTATTATGAGAGAGGAAAATATGGTAGTAGAAATTTTCATGGTACTAATACACCTCTCTATATGCTGAAATTGTTGAAATTACACTTGTTCTATCTTCCTATGCTTGTTACTTTGCTTTTCATGAACTTGTTTATTTACAAGATTCCTATGCATAGGAAGCATGTTAGACTTAAATGTGTTTTGAATTTGCCTCTTGATGCTCTCTTTTGCTTCAACTACTATTTCTTGCGAGTGCATCATTAAAACTGCTGAGCCCATCTTAATGGCTATAAAGAAAGCAACTTCTTGGGAGATAACCCATGTGTTATTTTGCTACAGTACTTTGTTTGTGTCTTGGAAGTTGTTTACTACTGTAGCAACCTCTCCTTATCTTAGTTTTGTGTTTTGTGGTGCCAAGTGAAGCCTCTAATCGAAGGTTGATACTAGATTTGGATTTCTGCGCAGAAACAGATTTCTTTGCTGTCACGAATCTGGGCAAAATTCTCTGTAGGTAACTCAAAAAATTATGCCAATTTACGTGAGTGATCCTCCGATATGTACGCAACTTTCATTAGTTTTGAGTTTTCTGATTTGAGCAACGGAAGTATTTTATTAAAATTCGTCTTTACTGGCTGTTCTGTTTTGGCAGATTCTGTCTCTGTTTTTTGCATTGTCTCTTGTGGACTTTAAGCGAGGTTTTCTAGACGTAGAGAGCTGTAGCTAATGTTTTATTGACTTCTTGCAATGTGCCACTACAGGACCAAGGTGGATTCAAATTTTTTTGAGTACTAACCCCTCTAATGAAGTTTATGAGAAGTTTGTTGTGAAGGAAGTTTTCAAGGGTCAAGAGAGGAGGATGATATATGATCGAGAAGAGTGAAAAGTCTAAGCTTGGGGATGCCCCCGTGGTTCATCCCTGCATATTTCAAGAAGACTCAAGCGTCTAAGCTTGGGGATGCCCAAGGCATCCCCTTCTTCATTAACTTATCAGGTTCCTCCCCTGAAACTATATTTTTATTCGGTCACATCATATGTGCTTACTTGGAGCGTCTGTGTGCTTTTATTTTTGTTTGTGTTTGAATAAATTCGGATCCTAGCAATCCTTGTTTGGGAGAGATACACGGTCCGCTTTTTCATATGAACACTTGTTCTTCGTTTTACTTTTAATGTTCAATGATAAAAGTTGGAAGCTACAATACTTATTTGGTTGGAAAAGGAAAATGCCTCATATGTCTTGGATAATTTGACACTTGGCAATTGTTTTGAGCTCTCAAGTAGATCATGATTAGTTTAAACCTATTAGTGGAGAACTACCGTAAAGCTTGTTAAAATTGGTTTGCATAATTGATCTCTCTTAAGGTCTAGATATTTTCTGGTAAAGTGTTTGAGCAACAAGGAAGACAGTGTAGAGTATTATAATGCTTGCGATATGTTCTTATGTAAGTTTTGCTGTACCGGTTCATACTTGTGTTTGCTTCAAACAACCTTGCTAGCCTAAGCCTTGTATCGAGAGGGAATACTTCTCATGCATCCAAAATCCTTGAGCCAACCACTATGCCAATTGTGTCCACCATACCTACCTACTATGTGGTATTTCCTGCCATTCCAAAGTAAATTGCTTGAGTGCTACCTTTAAACAATTCAAAATTTATTACCTCTGATTTGTGTCAATGTTTTATAGCTCATGAGGAAGTATGTGGTGTTTATCTTTCAATCTTGTTGGGCAACTTTCACCAATGGACTAGTGGCTTCATCCGCTTATCCAATAATTTTGCAAAAAGAGCCGGCAATGGGATTCCCGAGTCCCAAATTAATTAACCAAAATAGACACTCCTCCATGGTATGTGATTGTTGGACTGGCACCCGAAGGATTCGGTTAGCCATGGCTTGTGTAAGCAAAGGTTGGGAGGAGTGTCATCATAATAAAACTAAAATAAAAAGGCACTCCTTCATGGTATGAGATTGTTGGCGGGCACCCGAGGATTCGGTTAGCCATGGTTTGTGAAAGAAAGGTTGGAAGGAGTGCCACCCAAAAATAAAAATAATTCATGGGAGCCGCTCTTTGAAGGTTTGTTTGGCAAGGGGGTTAGTGTACCCATTACCATTCGTTGACAACAACAAACACCCCTCAAAATTTTACTTTTTATGCTCTCTTTATGTTTTCAAAACCAAAGCTCTAGCACAAATATAACAATCGATGCTTTCCTCTTTGAAGGACCATTCTTTTACTTTTATGTTGAGTCGCTTACCTACTTCCTCCCACCTTAGAAGCAAACACTTGTGTTAAGCTGTGCATTGATTCTTACATACTTGCATATTTGCATTCATCATATTACTTTGTGTTGACAATATCCATGAGATATACATGTTGAAAGTTGAAAGCATCCGCTGAAACTTATATCTTCCTTTGTGTTGCTTCGATGCCTTTACTTTGAATCTATTGCTTTATGAGTTAACTCTTATGCAAGAATTTTGATGCTTGTCTTGAAAGTACTCTTCATGAAAAGTTTTGCTATATGTTATCTACTTTTTAGCAATTATAGATCATTGCCTTGAGTCACTTCATTCATTTCATATGCTTTGTAATAGTATGATCAAGGTTATGTAAGTAGCATGTCACTACAGAAATTATTCTTTTTATCGTTTACTCGCTCGGGACGAGCGAGAACTAAGCTTGGGGATGCTGATACGTCCCCGACGTATCCATAATTTCTGTCGTTCCATGCTTGTTTTATGACAATACTTATAACCTTGATCATACTATTACAAAACTATATGAAATGAATGAAGTGACTCAAGGCAATGATCTATGATTGCTAAGTGAATAGACGTATATGCAAAACTTTTCATGAAAAGCTACTCAAGACAAGCATCAAATAGTCTTGCACGAGAGTCAACTCATAAAGCAATGGGTTCAAAGTAAAAGGCGTCGAAACTTGCACGAAAGGAAGATTTAGGTTTCGGCGGTTGCCTCGGCTTTCGGCATGTATCATCGTGGATATTGTCGGCGCAGAGTAGTGCATGGTCGCAGGCTAGTAATACAGTAGATCGAGTCACGCGATGCTGGTGTTATGCATTCTAGGTGGGAGAGTGGAGGTAATTTCAACATAAGCAAAGAAATGGTCTTCAAGGGAAAGCATCGTTATTACCTATTTGTCTTTAGCGAAGCTTTGGTTTAATGGCTGTAGAAAGCACAAAAATAGGTTTTGAGGGTGTTTGTTGTTGTCAAGCGGATGTTGACAATGCGCATCAGACGCTGTAGACGAACATTCAGACGCGGCTCCATGGGGTATTTTTTTATTTTTAGCGGCTCTTCAGCCAACAGCTATCGCAAAGGCCATGGCTAACATAACTACGGTTCAACCTACAGGAACAATCTCTCATGCCACGAACACGGTTTTAGTTTTATTGACGCTCCCCCGACACTAGCCGCAAGCTCGCTTCAACCGGGGCTACGGGTGCCCGAGCACAATCACATACCGTGGAGGAGGTGACCTGATTTTGTGTGGTGCCTGGGACTGGAGGAGTTTGACCTATTGCCATTCGTACCATTTGGATAGGCGGATGAAGGCCACTGGTCCGTTGGTGAAGCTTGCCAACTATAAACGAAAGATCGCACCATACACTCCTCGTGAGCCATAAAGCTGATTGACACAAATCAGAAGGTAATAAATTTTGGTGTTAAGGCAACGCTCAAACACTTTTGGAATGGCAGGAAATACCATAATGAAGCAGGTATGGTGGACACGTGGCATAGTGGTGGCTCAAGGATTTGGATGCATGAAGCTATTCCCTCGCCGATACAAGGCTTGAAACTAACTGAAAGTATTTGAAGCAAACACGAAATGAACGATAACAAGAGCATAAAGAGCATATGTAAACATTAATACTCTACACTAATCTTCATAATTTACTCAAACTTACTGAAAATATCTGGAACAACAGAAAGAGGATCAGTGTAAACAGTACAACAGCTTTCTGAAACGGACTCTCCATAATAGGTTTAAACTAATGATCTGCGAGGAAAACAAAACTGAACGCCCGAAAATGTCAAATCCCAAGACGCAATAATATTGTAACTTCAACTTTATCGTGAACATTAAAGCAAGCGAGAACAAGTGTTCATATGAACCATCGCTCTCTCAAGCAGAGATTTACTAGGGCCGAGCTATTCAAACACAAACAAAAATAAGAAAGCTTCATGAGCCCATCCAATATTTACATATGTGACGAATAAATATAGTTTCAGGGGCTGATAGAGATAATGAGAAGAAGGGGATGCCTTGGGTAATCCCCCAAGCAGACGCTTAATTCTTCTTCTTGGGGATGGTACTGCGGGGGCAATCTAGCTAGACTAAACTCTTCTCGATCGCCTAATAAATCATCTCTCTTGACATAGCTTCACATGGCTCTATAAGCACTCGTGGAGGGTTGGCTCTCAAAGAGTGAATCCTATGATCACAACCAGTGGCTTTGACCCTGAAGTCGATAAGGCATTGGCTGCGGCTCTTCGTCACAAATCGCTTAAGCTCCGCAGGGCGATACAAGCGGACGAATCTGCTTAAACAGAACAGCCAGCAGGCGGTACAATAAAAATAGCGGTTAACTCAAATCAAGGCAATGGTTAATTACATATCGGTCACTCGCGTGAAATTGGCATGAGCCTGAGTTACCTACGGAAAATTTTGCCGAATTCATGGAACAACAGAAAATCTGTTTCTGCGCGAAATCAATCTAGTATCGACGCTAGATTGAAGACTTTCACTAGCTACAAGCTGCAAAACAAGGTGATTGCTACGATATTAGGCGCTTCGGGTACACGGAAACAATGCACAACTAACAAAGCATGGGTGTCTCCCAAGGGTGCTTTCTTTATAGCCGTAGAATGGGCTCAGCAGTTTAATGATGCGCTACTGGCAAACCGGACGAAGCAAGAAAGGCATCAGAAGACGAAACACACGACTAATTGGCATCATATGCATAGAATCTTGTAAAATAGCAAGTTCATGTGAAAATAATAGCAGGAAGATAGAACAGATGTGATTTCGGCAGTTTCGGCTAGCAGGAAGTGTGTTGTACCGTAACCATATTTTCCTATATATAATATTTCGTAGCCTAATGAACAACTCAGCAACGCTTATCGCATGCAGCACCTTCATGATTTCAAACACTCAATTTTATCGAAATTCAGGTAATTGATTAAAACTTTCAAGCGTACATTAATGTATAACAAGGTAGTTGATCAATCTCAGAAGATATGGTTACATGATAAAGTCAATAACTCAATCCCGTTTCGATAATGTACAGTAATAGTATCAGAATAACATAGGACCATCATCTAGAACATCATAGACATTGCTAAGCATTCTTTGGTACCATGCATTTCGACATCAGAGCACAAATGGCGCATTATCATAAGATTTATCAAGCCAACATGGTTATCATATATAACGATGGCAATATATAGAGTTTGCTCATGGAAGTACTATTTCAAGAATCCACGAGAGCATAACATTCAACTGGCGCAGCGGAGGAACAATCGAAATAGTGTGAATGAAGTTACTCTCGTGGGTTGACATGGTATTTAATCATTCTTCCACATTCGTAAACTCTCTCTTTTTCATCAATGGCGGAGTTCATCGAATTTCGCCACTCTTTCATCCAATGGCTTTTCAGGATTAATCATTCTTCTTCCGCGATTTCTGGGAATTGTGAGTGCGTTCTTGTGCATTAATGTGTCTCTACTAATCCAGATGGGATTCCTACTGTAGCATTCTGTCGATTGGGATTGTGAGACATGTCTTTAAGACTTCCACAACGGCTTTAAACAAAATTCTCGAAACTTATGAAAGATCTATCTGAAGATCTCCAAATAAGACAATTATTCTACCTCTTCAGAACTCCCATAATGATATAGCAATTCGATATAATTCTTATTAAATTCACTCACTAAAGCCACATTGAAATTTAAAGATGTTAATATCTGTTGAGCAACGATTATAAGCTGGCATTCAACAGACTGGTGGTATTTTCTATCATAGCACTCGTTATTTGCAGTTCTTGATTTATACCAACAGTATAACGTTCTATGAAGCTCCGAAGTGGGTTGTTGATTCCTCCCATAGCGGCGGTTTATTTTGGTTTTCAAGTACAATACTTTTTTGGTATATGAACAAATAAAACAGACAATAAACTAAGCGAAATAAACTAAGCAAACTAATACTAGGCGAAATAAACTAACAAATAAACTGGAACAATAATCAAACTAAGCAAGCAAATAAAAATAAAACAGACAAAGATAGTGTACTCCCGGTGAGCATGAGCTATCACCTCGACAGCGGCGATGACCCACGAAGCAAGCAACGTCTTGAAGTAAACAGGGCAACGATTGACGCAAGGGGAGTAAAGAATACTAACAACTGAGTTATCCTTCAGGCACCGCCCTGAAAAGCACTAACGCGAAACGATGCAAAGTAGCAGTGAAACGCTGAGCAATAATAACGATGGCACGACAACTATGAGCAATGGCGCGAAGGATTGACATGTAAGGCTAAGTGTCAAATGATGAAGATGAACCAGGATTTCAATATCTACGCGGTAATAACTCTCCAACAACAAGTGTTAGTGAACTGCTGGTTGGGCAATTATTCAGGATTTGATAAGCATTAAGAAAGGAGCATCAGTCATTAATCATCATGGACATGTTTCGTATAAAATGCGTGCCATAATGGCATTGCGCAACTCTTTTTGTCCTACCGGCGATAACTGCGAAGAACTCTTGAATATAATAAGAGTGCTCCTTTAATAATTTGCAGACAAGCCCGACTTACACCGTGGCTTTATGTGATCCTCACGCGCATCCTCGGTTGTCGATTGTGCCGAGCGTGAGACTAAGACATTTATCTGTAGTAATCTAACGACAATGAAACTCGGAAATGTAGTAACGAAAGATTGCGGCAGCAATAGCTCGCCAAACTTTAGACAGGCCAATCGCCATCTCCATTGAATCGTAAGTAACGATTACATCGGTCGATCTCAATCGACCTGACCAATGCATCGGGGAAAATACCAACTAGCTTGCAGCTAGAGCCCGTGGTCGGAAGACTTCTCGCGGTATGATAAGCGTTGATGAGTAACAGGGCACTTCCAGTCGGCGGTCAGGGCAGTTCTGTCCCAGTGAGTTGCGACGTCTTCTGAAATCTTTGCGGGATTCGTCAGTGTCTTTGTGTTTTTAGATAGAAAGGACTATAGAAGAGAGAGCGGCGGCTACGAGGCGCCACTAGAAGCGGCGACTGGGCTGACACATATGCCATGTGTGTGGTAATACATTCTCGACATAACAACGAATATTCTGAAACTCAGGAGAGGTTTGGCGTGTTTAAGTCAGTTCAGAATGTCTTATTTGCTCTTCTGGGAGCAAAGCGATAACATCTTTGACAACAGGTCAGTTCGACACATAAGCATTATAGAGTGCAAGCAAACATGTATTGTCATAAAATGGCGTGACGGCGAGTGGATGCGTGAGCGTTCAATAAATCATAATCTGTCATGTAAGGCGCAGCTCATGAACCGGTATTGTTGGCATGAAGAAGATGAGCCACATCTTCGATTACAGCCGGCACTCCGATGGAAGAACACTCCTCTCATGAAACTACGTTTAACATTGAATGGCGTGGCCAGCATGTCGATGGAACGCTAAGGGGAGCACCGTTAAAGCGATCTTGTAACAGACTCTGTCCCCCAGGATGCTAACCAGCATGTGACACTGGAAAGAGTCCACAATCAGTTTGTCGTTATCATTTTAAGCGACAGGAGAGCACAAACTGGGGCGAGAGAAGCGGCAGCAGGCGGCAGTGGCCACACTGGGGCGCGGGCCACGCAGCATGTAGAGAGCTGACAACCTGTCTGCCCTGCGAATACCGTGTGTGATAAATGAACTTTGAAGCGATTTAGATAAGATTCGGAAATATTAGTTACTTACTTCGAAACCAAACAGCGGCGACTAATATAAATGTGTTAATAAGGCCCAGTTCGAGAAAATACGCGAATATGACATAAGTGTGCATGTATGTGAATATCATCAATAATGATGAACATAAGAGAGGTATCGATGCGTGGAGGCGTATCAGCGCTCAACACTGACACGCGGAATAATACATGTGGCTGGAGCGGGCTATGGTGGACACAAATGGCATGATGGTGGCTCAGTTTACGGATGCGTAAGTGTTCCCTGCCGATACGGAACAACGGAATTATTTGAAACAGGCTTGCAGAGTGAACGTCTCAGCGAAGACTTTCACATAAAGGCATATTGTAAACGATATAGACTCTACACCATGACAATTGAGCTCTTGCTAAAAATTATCTAGACATAGAAGACAGTAAACCCTCTGTTACAACGAAGCTCTATATTGTTCGTGTGCAAATATAGATGCAAACTTAAACATGAGCACAGCTTTTAATTTCAAGGAAGTATCAAACAATTAGACATTTAGGAAATTACCCATGTAGCATTTCGTTAACCATGTATTTAACTTGAAGAAGATTCAACGCTTAAGCCATAATGATGAAACAGGTTCATGTTGTCATCTGG
This sequence comes from Lolium rigidum, assembly GCF_022539505.1. Classification (NCBI taxonomy): domain Eukaryota; kingdom Viridiplantae; phylum Streptophyta; class Magnoliopsida; order Poales; family Poaceae; genus Lolium; species Lolium rigidum. The sequence goes on from NC_061512.1 coordinate 139,452,606, forward strand.
CTGGCGGGCGTGTCTCTCCCCACAATAATTGCTAGGATCCATTTATTCAGAGCAAAACAAGGCAAAATAAATAGGCATCAAGCAAGCACATAGTGTGATGGAATCAAATAGCAGTTTCGGAGAGGCTTTAATGTTATTAGATGAGAAAAGTTAATGTGGCATCCCCAACTTAGATAGCAATTCTCTTCTTCTCGGTGTTCAGGGGCATCCCCAGCCAGAACTCTTTCTTGTTCCTGTTGTGTCGTCTTTCTCTTCGATCGCGAAACTTTCCTCACCAAACTTCGAAGGCTGTTTGAAGGTTAGTGCATATTAAAATTCCGTATTCAGAGGTAACATAATCGCCTTCTGGACGTGCACAAATAACTGAGTTCGATAATGGAACAAGAAAATTCGTCAACATAAAGAAAACGATGCGTAAAGGCGAGTGTCAAGCGAGCGATCGTAGGCGGTTTTAACGGGCACCAGTGCTCAAATGAAAACTGGAAATTAGGGTGCGATGCATATCGGTACTGCGCAGAGTGGCATGTTACAAGGCTATCTGAAGGCGATAAATTAGGTGACGACGTTTATAGCGGTATCCAAACCTGGTAATATTTATCAGCGCTAACGCAACGCAATACGCAAACAAGATAAGGAGAGTTTGCCAGTAACGGCGCTCTCCTGGCCAACAAAAACATCGTTGTCTCCCCATGGCGCTTTCTTCAGCCTTTCCGACCAAGCGCCCGAAAATGTAATCAATGACCGAGATGAAGCATCAACATCATGATTTGTTCTAATAATAAGTCATAGGAATCATTCTCTTTCTAGGGAAGTGTTCCATACCTTTCTTGAGGAGAGTGATATTTAATATTGCAGCTTCCTTCATATCGATGGTAACCAGCGATTCGAAGAAAGTCTTCCCAATATAGTGGGGCGAAGATGCATTGCATTCAATATCAAGACAACAAAAATCAGCGGCTAGGTGTAATAGCGATAATCATCGTCAACTACTACCCCAAGATTTCTTTAGCATTATCGGCGAGATTACATCAGAATAACGATTCTTCAATGGTGACAAGTCAAGCATATCATAGACTTTCTTAGGCATAGCGAAATACTTGCGCCAAGATCACATAAAGCACTTACAATCAAAATCTTTGACTCTCATTTAATGATGGGCTCCAGCCATCCTCTAACTTTCTAGGAATAGAGTTTCAGTTTTAGTTTCTCTTCTCTAGCTTTTATGAGCATTTATGTATGTTTTGTAAAGGCACCAATTTGCGCACTTTAGCATTAGGGTTGAACGAAGTTTTGTAACTTTATAACTTCGAGAGATGACGATCATCGAAAGTCTAAACCGTATGATCTACAGCTAATGAAAGTCATTATCACAATATTTTGAAAATTTAAATCGAACTCGCTTTGATTTGCGGTTTAATTTCAATTTTGCGCTTACTAGGAAATAGTAACATTGCCAACACCAATTACACCGTTGTGAAGGAAGTGTATAACATAGATCATTAGTGGCGCAATTTTCATTTTCTTCTGCTTTCCCACACCTATGCAGCTATTGCATTAATTCAGATGGCATTGCTATAGTAACGGGTATTTCAATATCCTTATTAGGCATAACTTTGATTTTAAAGATCAGCATCAGGCTGATCTCGGCAAGCGTATATCGAGCTTTTCCTCAGCATTTGTTAAGCGCAGTTTAATCAATACTAATAAGCATAGCTTCAGAGTGTGTTCTAATATTGCTGTAGGAATATAAAAATACCGCCAACGTTACCATTGTATAGGTATGGCCTAAATTATTATGTGTATTTTAAATTCCGCATCAACATGTTCTTTTGAGCAACCAATGGTGTGTAGGATCGGCATTAGTCTACCATTCTGGCATAGACAACATCGATCTTATCACTCGAAGCAGAGGTTTCTTCGGCGAGTACGCTCTTGCTATTGAGCTACTACATATTGCCATTCGAATGTTAATCATCATGATATCAGAGATGCTGTTGCTTCGCCAGAGTGATGGATAAGGCTGCACTCGGCAGCTGGGTAATAGATTCCGCGAAGAAAAGTTCAGTCATAAAGGTTTGGATGATCATCAATGAATCCCGTAGGCGAGCGAACCTGACCAAAGATTTCATTCTTCCATGTGAGCAACGTACTCAAATTATCCATTTGTTCAAAGTCGTATGCTACTCTCAAGATACTAATTTTGGCGATATCTGCCAGTAAAGCGACATTGATCGTAGTCAATACTATTTCTGGGTAGAGATAACGACGTCTTTCTCTGAAGAGGGCGCAATTTGAACACATAATGTCACCCGCCTACATCCTTATCTTGCATTTCACATAGTTCAACAAGAGTATTTAGTGGGACGTATCATGTAACGCCAGTAACTCTCTTCATAACAGATTGATAATTTAACTCGAATTCTGCTGTAACTTTGATGTTTAATAGGTGTGTATAAGAAATCGTGTGTTTTAATGATTTGATAATCACACAACGTATTTTCAGGAATACCCGACTGATAATCAAACTAAAGCAAACTAGACAAAATAAATCAATGGCAATTTTGTATGTTTAGATATGAGAACAAGGCGATGATAAAGTAGGCAGCAACTAATTACGTGTTTTAGTTTAGTGCGGCAACAAGTAATAAATAAAATAAGCAAGACAAAAACAAAAATAAAGAAGACAATTTATTGAACTCCCGGCGTCTTGTCTCCACATTTAAGCATCATTTAGCGATGGCGTGTATTTGCGTTAAACGAGAACGAAGGAAGGTATGATAATCTTGGCAAGTTTTCCCTCGAAAAGGCCAGGTTTGCTCGAGCAAAGAAGGCCAAGCTGCGTTGGTGATGGCGGCGGGACTGAATAGCGTAACACCGGATGCGACCTCTAGCGTGAGATTTACAACACAACAAAGTACTTGCTATGCTGATGGTGTGTCTCGCGGCAACTCTTTGCAACAAAGATTAATGTATAGTGTGAGATGATGATATTTGTTGCAGAGGCGATGGCTAATAGCGTTTAACATATTTGAATGTAAAAATAGGGCCGAAGTCCGATTCACAAGTATATACATAGACCAAATGGCATGTTGGGTGAACGATACGATCAATGACAATTGACAAATAGGGCATGACATGCATACATGATATGATAAGTAGTGAACTGGTGGGCATTCGACTCAAGTCATGGGCATATCGCAATACATATGCCTATCACCCTTCGGTGCTCATCGACTTCCGGACAATTGCGTAAGTAGTAAATTGGGCAATGTAATCAGCTTCAACTACATCCTCCGGACATGGCATCAATGTTTTTGTCCCCAGTGCAGCATCCTGACGCTAGGAGCACTGCAATCGCTGTCAGATTTGGAGGCAAACCCTTATCGAGCATAAATACTCCTCTTGAGTAAACAAACAGACGACTTCTATATGGCGGAGGCACATGCAAGATCGCAAACAACATAGGTAATAATTGTCAACATAACATAATTATTCTCTATCCATCGGATCTATTAAACACAACATATGGCATTGCGAATAGATGATCTTGATCAGCCAGACGTAAAATCGACAATAATGGAAGAACAGCCATCCAGCTCGCTATGGACTTAGTCGGTGAACTACTCACTCTCGGAGCGTTATGTGACAAACTGAGAGAGATCCCCTCTAGAGAATGTGACTCACTAATCCCCCAAGATGAGATTGGCTGACAGCCGGCGTCTCAGTAGGTTTTCATATCTCGTCAAATGCTGAAGATCGCGAGGGGCCCCGCGGCGAGGCTGACGCGCCTGTGGCAAACATTGGCCCAGCTTTCATTTCCGCAACAAACTTCGATGTAAAATAACCACTGGCGTAATTTAGTCGAATATTTCACCACTAAGTTTCTGAAAAAATGAGCGGCTGTATCAACAACATCCATTAATGAGTTAGTCTTAGAAAATACGCAAATATGACATGGCGCTATGTAGATATCATCAATATAATAATGGCACATGAAACATAAGTATCGATGCGTGAGGCATCGCAGCAAGCATTCAGCTTAGCAGGTTAATATTCTCATGAGAATAGAGGAATTGGATCAGCCCAGGCTTCCACCATGCCAGTTAGCGACTAGTGTTTAACTGCTAACATTATGCATATGCCATTTGTTCATGAAATCTCCTTACTAGGGTTCAAGGCAGGCATGCATAGCAACTCATGATATTCAACAAGGTAAGTTGATAGGCGTCTAAGTATAGTTACAGCTCGGCAACAACGTAAGAAATAGGAACACCATAAATACATCTATTCTTCATCACCCATTCAGATTTAAGGCTATTTTGTCATGGCTTATATTGTGAGATAAGAATGGGGTACAGGTAACTTACTCAAGTAATGTACTTTGGAATGAGGCGGAGAAATACCATGTGGTAGGCAGGCGTGGTGGACACAAATGTGTAGTGAACGGCTCGGGACTGGATCTGCGAAGAAGAATTCCTCTGCTCAAGGCTAGTGTTTGAAGCAAACTCAACGGTGCGTAAACTCACATGTAACTGTATAAGACTTTACGTGTCTCCTTGTTGTTCAAACACCTTAACAAGCTAACAGACTCTGTCAGTAATACAAAACAAATTTTAACGAAACTATTCATTAATAGTACTAGTACGTGCAGAGCTTTTAAACATGATCTATATTTGCGCATTATTCAAGACATTAAACCATCTGCACCTCTTGATATTTCGTTTTCTTTAACATAACAATGAATGAAATAGTCCAACTTTAAAGCAATGGGCTATTAAGATGAAGCTAGAGTATCTTTGTTATCTGGCACAGCCGGCTCTCCCGCACAAAGTATTCAGGCAAAGGCAAAAATAAAGAGCAAACACGCGCTCAAGTAAACTTTATAGATAATGACTGATAAAATATAGTTTCACTTTAGAGTATTTATTCAAGTTGTCGATAGAAAGTATGTAGCGGGCATCTAAGCAGGTAGCGGGTCTTCAAAATATGCGAGGGATAATTTCAGGGGGGCTCCCCCAAGCAGGCCTTTCGCTGTAGCGATCATGTTAATCTCTTGACCTTGGCTTCACTCCGCACCAATCAAACAAACTCGTGAAGGTGTCTGCATGAGTAAAAATTCACATGTTCAAGGTGACATATTCTTAACATCGCAGACATTGCGCAAAGCTACTAGGCGTTAATGGAAGAAGAAATCCGTCAACACGGCAAAACATCGCGTAAGGCGGAATCTGTCATGAAGGCGGTTAAGTAAAGACGAATTTTGAGGCATAACAATAGTGAAATGCAAGCTTAATGAAGTTAACGTATATCTGAGGATCGCAAGTGGCGAGATTTCTGAATACCTACGAGGCAGGTCGAAATTCGGCGACTGCTGTAAGCGATGTCAAATCTAGTATTGCGCTTTGCTATCAAGGAAGCCTTACTTGGCAGCAATACGATAAAACTAAGATAAGGAGAAGGTTGAGTAGTAACAACTTCAGACTCAAATAACAAGACAAGGTGCAGAGAAATGAAATGTGGGTTGTCTCCATAGCGCTCTTTGCGCCTTTCGGCTAGGCGCTTATCAAGTATTATCGAGGCCGAGTATCAACAGCTAGATACCTAAATCGCCAAAAAATCAATTTTAGATAGTTTTGGCAACGCCCAGGCATACATAATTTTGTCACCTACATAACTATCGTAACAAGAGGAAGAAAGGTTGAACCCAAGGTTCCATAACCAGCTTCAGGATGCATATCATAAGTAACATAAGTTTACAAAACAGCAATTCTCATTAATTTATCAAGTTTATCGAATAGCGACAATATTCCAATTTAGTCTCAACTACTGGAAGTCTTTGTGGGCACTCAGCTTTTTCATGAGCATCTTCAGAGAGACTTCAGGCTTTTTAGTTTCATTAGCGGTATTCCAACAGACTGCAATGTGCAACCTTCCTGGCGAGTGCTCGCCTCCGCGGAAAATATCAGAACATATGTCCCGGCTAAATACTAACATAAAAGTTCTAAATAATATGGAGTGTTTAATGCACCTATGATGAGCATCATGAGACCTGCCGAAGCATCTTTGCACTGACTAACTAAAAGAGGCAGAACTCAGCTTCGGTTCCTCGTACGAATATTAATAAAACAAAGTAAACTAAAATAAGAAACAAAATATAGTAAATATTTTGTATTGTTTTTAATATGAAGAACAGAGACGATAGTGAAAGTAAGGCAACGGCTAATTTTTATGTTTTTGATGAAACAGTATAATCGATAAAATGAAAATGGTAACGATAGAACACGTGTTTTGTTTAGTGCGGCAAACAAGTAACAAATAAGAAACAAAGTAAAACAAGCAGAACGAAACAAATGAGAAGACTGAAGTGAGGAAGGCGCAACGGCGCTGGCGTCTTGATAGTATTATTAACATCAAAGATTGAGAAATTTGGAAGGTGTGATATCTTTGCGGCCCGGCTAAATTTTCACCGATAAACCAGTGCTCCATTTCGATGAAGGCAGAAAAGCACGTTGGCGGTGATGGCGGCTGAAAATATGTCGCGGCTGCTTTGGTTCGGCGTAGCACTGCACAACATCTGCTGCCCCAGCGTAACGATGGTGTCAGCCTCTCACCGTACCACTGTTTAAGATTAGATGGCTATAGTATTGATGATGTTGTTGCGGCGATAGGCTGGTAGGCGGTGTATTCGAATGTGATAGGGCGAGTCCAGTCACAGTGTGTCTCTTCCCCATAAGATAAACAGATGTTGAATTGATAGTCTGATTGAGCAATTATAAAGAAAGGCATAAGCTTTCATACATATCATGATGATACTATGAACTGTCGGCATTCATTTAGTAACAAACCAGACACGCTTATCAACATGCATCATATACTTCAGGTGTCATCGGTTCCCCTCCATTGTAAGTTGTAGGCAACGGAGACAATTGCATTAAGCTAATGATGGCGTGGCTCTTTAATCGGCACAATATCGCTAACAAGCATCGTCATTTTATCTAGTAACAGCGACGCACCATCCTGACCTTAGAGGCGCGTCAGCATCCCCCAGGCAACAGGCATCGACCCCGCTATCGGCATGAAATACTCCTGTAATTTTACAAACCTCTGCTAACTGGCAATCGTAATAAATATGATGGGTGATAATCAATTTGACATGATATTCTGGCCGCCGGATTCAACAAACACAACATGTAAAACTGGTGATCTTGATCATGATAGGCAGCTCAAAAATCTAACATGATTACTGTCGAGAGAACAACCATCCTTCGCTATGGACCCATGAGTCGGTGGACTACTCACGCATGCGTCGGCGATCGTAGCGTGAGATGATTCCTCTCCGGCAGTCGCGTCTCGAATCCCCAAAGATAGTTGGCGGCGCACCACGGAAGATATATCGTGGCTCACGATCTTGGAGTTTCGCGGCGAAACAGAAATAGTGGAGAAGGCAGGTCAGAGGGCTTCCCAGGAGCCCACCTGCTGGGCGGCGCGGCAAGACCCGGAGCACACGCCTAAGTGTGGCCACCTCGTGGCAACGTTTTCTTTCGAACTTCTGAAACAAATTGAAAAATGAGCGTTAATTTAGATCCAATTTGAAGGTATTTCCTTACTGAATTTACGAAACCAAACAGCGAAAAAGCGACAATATCTTCCAAACATCTGCGATCAATATTGAATGTACGAAAAAATGCATAATAATGACATTATATGTGTAAAATATGTGAGTATCATCATAAAAAGTGCATGGGGCTATAAAGTATAAATCACGTTGGGCGTATCGTAATGCGATGGCGGCAGGCTCGCCGGCATGGCGACGCGTGCAGCTGCCCGTCGGTAGGCGGCGTATGGTGGTGGGACATGCGCCACACGTGTGGGAGCATGCTGGCGTGGCGTCACACCGCATGTGGCTGTGCTGGCTGGTGGTAGGCACAATCTACGCCTGGCGTCAGGCCGAAGGCGGCTGGCGTGGTGATGGGCCATGTGGAACGCGGCGGCGTGGCGAGCTACGCGATCTCTGCGGCCTGCGCGCTGGCAACCTGCGGCGGCACCTCTGCCGCCTCGATCATCAGCGTGATGCCGCGTGACTTTGGCGGCATGCGCGCTGCGCCTAGTGTCCGCTGTCAGTGCTAAATTGGTCGCTACAGCAATTCCAGGAGAGCAGGGCGAAATCAGTCGCGGCAAAGAAAATACGATCGCGATGCTGGCAGCATAATATTTGCGGTATTCCGTGCGAAAGGATAAATACCCGGCCAACGGCTGAATTATGCAACGGCGTGGACTGCGCTACGCGATAAAGCGTGTTTACTGGTGATGAAATGCTGTCTGCCCATCTCTCGATAGCTATGTTTGATTCAACAGCTACCTCAGAAAAAAATAGATCCCGATACGATATTTTACACAGAGCAAATCAACTTTCAACAGACAAACAAACGGAAGCCAGAGTAACAAGCGGTAATTATGCATTTGCCTGATCCGAACTGCATCACTGGCACGAGCAGGGAATCGCGCCATCATTCATCACCAGCACCAGCAGTTCACTTACCGTGGCTTAGTAACATCGATACAGCAATTTACCAAGCCAGCACTACACTAACAACACAAAATCCATCGAAGAACGAGCGGCCTGCTCCCCACAGTTCCACCACAGACAGGCTTTGACGGGTATCAACGATTATTTTGTGACTTTATTCGACATGAGGAAGCCTCAGCAATCTTCTACTGAATGCACAGACAGTCATTTACTCTAACATCTCACACTAAGCCTAGCATCATAAATGACAATTGCTTCATCAATGTCTGTTTCTCAGCTCTTCATCAATCTAACAAGCAATTTAAGGTGGCCTCCACTACGTTTAGAAGTCGCAACTCTGACCTCCATGAGCGCTGCCAACTATCCAACACCACTGTAACCACGTACATCTGTCTAAGAAATACTCGCCCGTCGGAGCCGCTGGCACAGGAGCCAAGCTGTCGGAATACACTCCTTCCTTCTTGATGTAAGATCTATCTCTAGATCAGCTAGCGCAAGAGCATAGATAAAACTCAGTCAGAGCAACTGCGCCTAACGAGCTGTGGCGGTTGAAGTATGTTCATGCGGAAATGCCGCTGAAATGGCGTCATGATGCCTGAAAACAGTAACGAAAAATAGTATATTCATGCAAAATGCAAATAACGGTAAAGCGTCAAGTCATGACAGAAACTAAATCTGGTAGTAATATATGCGATCCTTTGCCTGTAATAATCTTTTTCAAGTGTTGAAGCTCGGTGAAAAGACCAAGCCTGCTTAATCCTTAATAAAACTTTCACTTCTTTAGCTATATCACCAAATTCTGAAAAGTTTCATCTAAAACAAAAATTTCTCTTTTCTCCCATTTCCATGTCGAGAGTGTGAAACGTATGTTGAATTACAGGGTAGTAACAAATCTGGATGTGTATTAAACAGGCAGTAACGCACTGTAAGTAGGAGCAATGAAGTCTATCGCTCGAAATCTCATCCATACGCGTAATTGAAAATACTTTCTATATTAATATATTTCAATGATCTTTTTAAGGTCTCACTGATATATCTTGGAAGTGAGGAAACATGATGAGAGTAAACAAGATGAAGCAAATGCGAAATACTAATTTTTGTGTTTTAATATGAAGGCGCGAAACAAGGCAGAAGTAACAGTTTTTACGACAGAACAAACAAGCGTAAAATAAAGTGAAACAAGCAAGACAAAAACAGAAATAAGAAGACGGACAAAGCGCGGCGACAATCTTGATCTCACGTGCTGGCGCACCGAAAATATCTTCTTTGGCGTGTAATTGTGCGTCTGTTGGGAACTAAAAGGGCGATGCGGCCTGCGGCGCAACAAATTTTCTCTCGATAAGAAGAATTAAGTTCGCTCGGCACCGGTAAGTCAGGAGCTGCGTGAAGGTTGTTGATGACGGAGGTGTGAAATGGCGGCATGGCTACCGAAATTCAATCAAGTAAGTCTACTGCTTTACAATCACAATACTTGCTAACAACTGATAGGTGTCAATCTCACCGGTAAGCATGTAAACAAAGGATTAAGCATATGGTGTGAGCGTATTTATTTCTTGACGATAAGAATGGAGACTGCTGATAGATGTATTTCGAATGTAAAAAGTGGACGGGGTCCACAGACCATAGTATGATAAGAAATAACATGTTGAAATAGGCACAAACACGGTGGAAGCAGTGACAGAGAGAGACAATGCGCGCATATCGCGATGACTACTGAGACTGTCGAGGCGTGCAGCGCATGGGCTCAGCTTATCGACATGCATCCCAGCAGCACAAAAGATCCGCGCCAGGACCAACTTTATCTGCGCCTTCGATGACAAGACGCAGGCAACTGAACAATTGCATTAGTATGATTGGCGTAATGCTGTCAACACAATATCTTGGACAAGCTGTGTTTATCCTAGTGGCGGCAGCATCCTGGCCTTAAAGGCTTTTCTGTCACTATCGGTTCAATGGGCGTGAACCCGCTATCGGCATAATCTTTCCATCTTCAGTACAATCAGCTTGGCCAGAGTCTCACGGCGACATAAGAATTTATAGCAACGCATATGGTAGATTGATAATCCGACATCAATTCCATATTCATCCGGATCCCCAAAAAATGGCATTACAAATAATTGATCTGATCATGATGGAAAGCAGCTCAAGATCTAATATGTGCTTTTGTGAGGAAGACAGCAACTGCGCTATGGACCACAATCCCAGGGTGGCTACTCGCGCATCAATCGGGCGATCATGTGATGGAATGTTCTCTCGGCGGGGTGCGGCGATCTGAGATCCCGATGGGTGGCGGCGTATCTCTGAAGGTTTTCATGTCGTGGCTTCGTACCCGGGAACACGCAATAATGGAAGAATTTGAAATCGAGGAAGCGCTTCCCACACCATAGGCGGCCGGGCTAATATGTCGCGCCAAGGCTCTTCGTGCTACTCGTATCACCAGATCTTCTGAAGCTCGTGAAAAAGCGTTATTCGCTGTAGGATTTAAGACCAAAGCGGCGACGCGTGACTCTTCGGCATAAATCAATAGATTGTGCGGCATCGTAATGGAAACCAAAGTATTGGCATAAAACATGTGAGTATCGTATAAAAGTAATGATATAAACGCCAATAAATCGGCGTGGCGTTGGCTATTCCCATTCTTGGCGCTGACCAACCTCGGCGCGTGAACGCTGCCAGTCTGCTACCGGCATCGCTGGGGCAGATTCAATCTACGGATCCGTCGTCTTAACGATCTGTCGTCGATACCAATCGCGGTACACTTTCGAAGTCGTTTAATCTTGAAGATCAGCGGATATCACCAATCAGATCCCTGTACAACGATGGATCGAATCGGCAAAAGCGAACCATTCCTGCTATCTCGACCACCGTCACCCTTGCATGTAGCTGTCCAATCCCAGGCTGCTTCTCAGCATGGAGGGGCGCGTGGGGGAGAGGAGAGAGGGAGGGCGGGGAGGGAGAAAGTATTGCAGCTGTTTGGTTAAATGGATATCAGTCGACTTCCTTCTCTTGTGGCTTTGGTTGGATTAGGTCTTCAGGCTGGACCTTCGGCGCTGCCGCTACTGGGCGGCCCATTGCCCCTCTTAATGTCCGACGGCATCTTCGGTGGCGATAATGGCGCACCCACGCCTGGGTGTGATGACTACCGGTGGGGTTCAACATGGTGGTGGAGTGATCGGCGTCTTCTTCGGCTTGCATCCTCTTTGATAACGCACGAATCAGCTTCACACATGATAAGAGGAAGGATGCATGATGGGTGCAGCCAAAAAGTTCATGACAAAATACGCCCTGCGCTCCAGATGAGCGACAGTGACGTACAACCATCGAAGACTGGATGAGTCTAATAAGCTAAACATGCGAAGAATTCTTCACACTGGAATATCACGGCAGTAACGACAACCATGCTGTTTGAATACTGCACCAATAAACTAAACGCAGAAGAAGATCTTCACACAATGCAGCTCGAACTCCACCAGATCTTTGGCTCAGGATGTTAATCGACATAGCGGCACAACGTCTGGCCTGGCAGGTAAGCTCGATACAATCCGGGTTCTCGCAGCGTGGCGCGCTCCGTCGTCCGGCGCTTCCACCGATCGTAACGGTTCTCGCAAATCTGGAAAATCTGGACGCACGAAATACTGATATCTTCGATTAAGCCTTCTCTCTAAATGTGTCTCGATCTCTCGAACCATATATCGTTTTAAGAAAGCCATCTCACAAGGAAGAACGCCTGTCATGTCAGTAACCACATGCATGTAACTCTTTTGAACGAGCAGGGTACTGAGCACTACAGCCGTAACAACGAGACCAAAATTCATTTGCGAGCAATGAAGGTGGAATGTGGGAATGACTGAGTATTCCTTCTATAAATGTTGAAGATTACCGATGACTTTCCAACTATCCAGAAGGGGCACATCAATCCTGAAGTGCTGATTCATCTTTAACACAGTAATTTTTACATCACTGTCTCGGCAGATTCGGTAATTTCTTTCTCCGCCCTTCGCTCGTTCCGGTTTGTGACGCTGGCTCCCGTCGCATGCTTTTGAACACTGGAGAACTTGAGGACCAATGAAAGAAAAGCTCAAGGTGAGCCTGGCCAACGAGCCTCTCTCTCTCAATCGATGCTACTCTTCACAATCCCCGGCTCTCCGAATCGCCCGCCTCCTCCTCCTCGAATCCGCCGCTCCTCTCGTTCTCTCCCAGCGATCATCTTCATGGAAGTGGCGGCGGCGCGCGCTGGAGGGTAGCGGCAGCCCAACTGCGAAAAGCGGCTCGAAGGTCGGCTGAGCTCTCTCGGCCATGTATCTTGAGCACGGCAGCATCTCTTTCAGCGAAGGAAGAAGTGTGGCATTCTGATCTTGAGGTTATCGCCGGCTTGGCGGGCGGATGAACAGCGGCCAGGCTACGCTATCTCTCCTGCCTTTGCGCGGCGACGACAGCAGAATACGGTGAACAGCGGTCGGGGAGCAGCATGGTGCTACGCCAATGCCTCATTCGTTTCTTCGCTAGATCGTCTTTTTAACAACTGTTCGCCTGCTCTGCTAAATGTCGGCGGCGTGAACACGGTGTTGTTCATTACTTTG
>NC_061512.1:139465812-139507324 GCF_022539505.1 Lolium rigidum
ACCCGGGTCTTCCCCCGACAATATGTAGTGGATGCAGCGATCAAAACAATGGTAATGACATGAGTAAACAAGTGAATCATAAAGCAAAGACTTTTCATGAATAGTACTTCAAGACAAGTATTAATAAGTCTTGCATAAGAGTTAACTTATAAAGCAATAAATCAAAGTAAAGGTATTGAAGCAACACAAAGGAAGATTAAGTTTCAGCGGTTGCTTTCAACTTGTAACATGTATATCTCATGGATAATTGTCAACATAGAGTAATATAACAAGTACAATATGCAAGTATGTAGGAATCAATGCACAGTTCACACAAGTGTTTGCTTCTTGAGGTGGAGAGAGATAGGTGAACTGACTCAACATAAAAGTAAAGAGAATGGTCCTTCAAAGAGGAAAGCATCGATTGCTATATTTGTGCTAGAGCTTTTATTTTGAAAACATGAAACAATTTTGTCAACGGTAGTAATAAAGCATATGAGTTATGTAAATTATATCTTACAAGTTGCAAGTCTCATGCATAGTATACTAATAGTGCCCGCACCTTGTCCTAATTAGCTTGGACTACGGGATCTTTGCAATGCACATGTTTTAACCAAGTGTCACAATGGGGTACCTCCATGCCGCCCGTACAAAGGTCTAAGGAGAAAGCTCGCATTTTGGATTTCTCGCTTTTGATTATTCTCAACTTAGACATCCATACCGGGACAACATGGACAACAGATAATGGACTCCTCTTTAATGCATAAGCATGTGACAACAATTATTATTCTCATATGGGATTGAGGATGTATGTCCAAAACTGAAACTTCCACCATGATTCATGGCTTTAGTTAGCGGCCCAATGCTCTTCTCTAACAATATGCATGCTCCAACCATAAAGGTGGTAGATCTCTCTTACTTCAGACAAGACGGACATGCATAGCAACTCATATGATATTCAACAAAGAATAGTTGATGGCGTCCCCGAAGCATGGTTATCGCACAACAAGCAACTTAATAAGAGATAAAGTGCATAAGTACATATTCAATACCACAATAGTTTTTAAGCTATTTGTCCCATGAGCTATATATTGTAAAGGTGAATGATGGAATTTTAAAGGTAGCACTCAAGCAATTTACTTTGGAATGGCGGATAAATACCATGTAGTAGGTAGGTCTGGTGGACACAAATGGCATAGTGATTGGCTCAAGGATTTTGGATGCATGAGAAGTATTCCCTCTCGATACAAGGTTTAGGCTAGCAAGGTTATTTGAAACAAACACAAGGATGAACGGTGCAGCAAAACTCACATAAAAGACATATTGCAAATATTATAAGACTCCATACCGTCTTCCTTGTTGTTCAAAACTCAATACTAGATATTATCTAGACTCTAGAGAAACCAAATATGCAAACCAAATTAGCAAGCTCTAAGTGTTTCTTCATTAATGGGTGCAAAGTATATGATGCAAGAGCTTAAACATGAGCACAACAATTGCCAAGTATCAAATTATCCAAGACATTTTAGAGTTACTACATGTAGCATTTTCCAATTCCAACCATATAACAATTTAACGAAGAGGAAACTTCGCCATGAATACTATGAGTAGAGCCTAAGGACATATTTGTCCATATGCTACAGCGGAGCGTGTCTCTCTCCCATAAAGTGAATGCTAGGATCCATTTTATTCAAACAAAACAAAAACAAAAACAAACCGACGCTCCAAGCAAAGTGCATAAGATGTGACGGAATAAAAATATAGTTTCGGGGAGGAACCCGATAATGTTGTCGATGAAGAAGGGGATGCCTTGGGCATCCCCAAGCTTAGACGCTTGAGTCTTCTTAAAACGTGCAGGGGTGAACCACCGGGGCATCCCCAAGCTTAGAGCTTTCACTCTCCTTGATCATATTGCATCATACTCCTCTCTTGATCCTTGAAAACTTCCTCCACACCAAACTCGAAACAACTCATTAGAGGGTTAGTGCATAATAAAAATTCACATGTTCAGAGGTGACACAATCATTCTTAACACTTCTGGACATTGCATAAAGCTACCGGACATTAATGGATCAAAGAAATTCATCCAACATAGCGAAAGAGGCAATGCGAAATAAAAGGCAGAATCTGTCAAAACGAGAACAGTCCGTAAAGATGGATTTTATTAGGCCACCAGACTTGCTCAAATGAAAATGCTCAAATTGAATGAAAGTTGCGTACATATCTGAGGATCATGCACGTAAATTGGCTTAATTTTCTGAGCTACCTACAGGGAGGTAGACCCAAATTCGTGACAGCAAAGAAATCTGGAACTGCGCAGTAATCCAAATCTAGTACTTACTTTACTATCAAAGACTTTACTTGGCACAACAAAACATAAAACTAAGATAAGGAGAGGTTGCTACAGTAGTAAACAACTTCCAAGACACAAATATAAAACAAAAATACTGTAGTAAAAACATGGGTTTTCTCCCATAAGCGCTTTTTAACGCCTTCGCCTAGGCGCGTAAAGTGTATCAAGTGTTATCAAAGGGTGGTGCATCTACAGCGGGGTTTGGTGTTTTCTCAACCATGCATAGTATATTGGATACATAAGTTTCAGCGTCTCCCTTCTCATTAGTCTTGGGCTTGCTACTCTCGTCGAACAAATTTTCAGGAACAAGCCAAGCATAATTATGTTCTAGTGCATCATTCATAGCTAGGAGTTTACATGGTATTGGTGCTTTGATCTCCCCACCTTCATTAGCATTATTAGTGTACCATATCCTATCTATATCCATTTTTTCAAGGAGACCAACAAAATTAGTATGAGAACCAAGCGTATTAAATTTAGCAAAGACCTTTCTAGCCTCTCTTGCTAGACCACCAAATTCTCTAAGAAGGGTTTCTAAAACAAAATCTTTCTTTTCCCCCTCTTCCATATCACCAAGTGTAAGAAACATGTGTTGGATTATAGGATTGAGATTAACAAATTTAGTTTCCAACATGCGAACTAAAGCAGCAGCAGCAATTTCATAAGTAGGAGCAAGTTCTACCAAGTGTCTATCTTCAAAATCTTCAACGGTACTAACATGGGTGAAAAATTCTTCTATATTGTTCCTCCCAATTATAGACCCACGTCCTACCGGTATGTTTTTTGTGGTAAAATTAAAAGGAAACATGATGAATCAAGTAAAGTAAATGCAAGTAACTAATTTTTTTGTGTTTTTGATATAGCAAACAAGACAAGTAAATAAAGTAAAGCTAGCAACTAATTTTTTTGTGTTTTGATATAATGCAGCAAACAAAGTAGTAAATAAAATAAAGCAAGACAAAAACAAAGTAAAGAGATTGAGAAGTGGAGACTCCCCTTGCAGCGTGTCTTGATCTCCCCGGCAACGGCGCCTGAAAAAGAGCTTGATGGCGTGTATTTCACACGTTCGTTGGGCAACCCCAAGAGGAAGGTATGATGCGCACAGCAGCAAGTTTTCCCTCAGAAAGAAACCAAGGTTTATCGAACCAGGAGGAACCAAGAAGCACGTTGAAGGTTGATGGCGGCGGGATGTAGTGCGGCGCAACACCAGGGATTCCGGCGCCAACGTGGAACCTGCACAACACAACCAAAGTACTTTGCCCCAACGAAAAAGTGAGGTTGTCAATCTCACCGGCTTGCTGTAACAAAGGATTAACCGAATTGTGTGGAAGATGATTGTTTGCAGAGAAAACAGTAAAAACAAGTATTGCAGCAGATTTGTATTTCAGTATTAAAAGAATGGACCGGGGTCCACAGTTCACTAGAGGTGTCTCTCGCATAAGATAAAAGCATGTTGGGTGAACAAATTACAGTCGGGCAATTGACAAATAGAGAGGGCATAACAATGCACATACATGTCATGATAAGTATAGTGAGATTTAATTGGGCATTACGACAAAGTACATAGACCGCCATCCAACCGCATCTATGCCTAAAAAGTCCACCTTCAGGTTATCGTCCGAACCCCTTCCAGTATTAAGTTGCAAAGCAACGAGACAATTGCATTAAGTATGGTGCGTAATGTAATCAACAACTACATCCTCGGACATAGCGCTAATGTTTTATCCCTAGTGGCAACAACACAACACAACCTTAGAACTTTCGTCACTCGTCCCGAGTGTCAATGCGAGCATGAACCCACTATCGAGCATAAATACTCCCTCTTGGAGTTAAGAGCAAAAACTTGGCCAGAGCCTCTACTAATAACGGAGAGCATGCAAGATCATAAACAACACATATGTAATAACTTGATAATTAACATAACATGGTATTCTCTATCCATCGGATCCCGACAAACACAACATAGAGTATTACGTATAGATGATCTTGATCATGTTAGGCAGCTCACAAGATCCAACAATGAAGCACAATGAGGAGAAGACAACCATCTAGCTACCGCTATGGACCCATAGTCCAGGGGTGAACTACTCACTCATCACTCCGGAGGTGACCATGGCGGTGTAGAGTCCTCCAGGAGATGAATCCCCTCTCCGGCAGGGTGCCGAGGAGATCTCCGTAATCCCCGAGATGGGATCGGCGGCGGCGTCTCGCAAGGTTTTCCGTATCGTGGTTTTTCGCATCGTGGGTTTCGCGACGGAGGCTTTAAGTAGGCGGAAGGGCAGAGTCGGGGGGCTGACGAGGGGCCCACACCACAGGGCGGCACGGGCCCCCCCTTGGCCGCACCGCCTTGTGGTTTGGCCACCTCGTGGCCCCACTTCGTATGCTCTTTGGTCTTCTGGAAGGTTCGTGGCAAAATAGGCCCCTGGGTCTTTGTTTCGTCCAATTCCGAGAATATTTCGTTACTAGGATTTCGAAACCAAAAACAGCGAGTAAAACAACAACCGGCACTTCGGCATCTTGTTAATAGGTTAGTTCCAGAAAATGCACGAATATGACATAAAGTGTGCATAAAACATGTAGGTATCATCAATAATATGGCATAGAACATAAGAAATTATCGATACGTCGAAGACGTATCAGTTACATTAAAATAAGGCTCAAACAGGTGCACCGTGTGACGAAGCCGAACTTTCGCATAAATTACATATCGACTTCGCAATAACATTGCATAAAATATAACGAAGTCGTCGAGTAAGCGAGTTGAAGCTGATCACTCAGCCGCACTCGACAATAAAGTATCAATCAAATAAACATAAGCGTACAGCGTACGCAGCAAACAGTCTTATGCGAAGTACAAGACTATTACGTTCATAATCGGGATCCCCGGTCCCAGTGGGCCTTCAGTTCCTTTTCCAGACATGACTCCATCCGAGAAACAATGGTGTGAGCAGGACCTCTGGCAACATCATAGTACTGGCCTAAATCCCTTTCAGTGTTTGCCACGGCTCCTAAGTCTAAAGATGGATGGCATGCCAATATTGAAGCAAAGGCAAGCTCAGCACCAGCTAGAAGCTCTTTCCGCACCGCAGCACGAATCCTTTCCGGAGACTTGAATCGGGTGAACAAGCCAGACAAAGTATCGGGTGCCCGATCCAGAGGAAACAAGGTGTGCCAAACCATCGTAAGAAGGGCATAGTATTTGTCAAAGTAATAGTGTGCCTTCATCACCCGGTACTTGAACTTCGCCATGATGACGGCCTTCGGACGATGCAGCCATAAACCATGTGTTGGGTGTGCAACATCGGTCATCGCCTCAACCTCGTCATGAATTTTTCTGTCCTCTTCAGCTGCATCCGAAGCCACGACTGAAAAAGGAACGAATGTGAGAACATTCAAGCTGTACCTAGAATCAGAAGGCAGGCTAACACTCACAGTTCAAACTTTCGGTAGCAACATGAAGACCATCAAGAGCGTATTGTTCAATGGCAGTCGCTATTTCTCCCTTCTTCTTCACCAAGGCAGCCATTGCACGAAGGGAAGTAATATCTTTATTTAAACTAGACACCGGTCACGTAACTGACGAACAAGGCCTGATTCATCATTACCCGAAGGATTCGGAAAGAGCTCGGCACGGGAAGAAGATGAGGGAATCTGCAACACGTCCTCACTTCATACCAAGCATTAATATAAAAAGAAACTCCCATCGGGAGCATTGAGTGCACATCATACAGGCAAAAGGATGTTTGGCAACAAAGCCGAATTTAAAAAGAATTACGAAAGTATCATGTACAACAACAGTTCAAGGATTAGCCGACGTTGAACCGGGGCTGACTCGAGAGCGGAGCTCGGCTTGTGCTTCAGCCACCAACTTCGAAGCTCGGTTAGCGCAAGTTATTGCCGATCTCTTGAAAGGCTCAAGGTCGACTAGATGATTTTCATCATCAACGAGCAGCCGCTTTAGAGAACTCTTCCAATTCCGACCCCATCTCGTGGCCCATAAGCAACTGGAAAGTAAGAACCGCACCAATCGAGCGGCTGCGACGTTTGATGCCTCTATAGGTTCGGAGGGATCAACAAGGAAGGCTTCAGCCATCTCATCAAGAGTCTTGTCCAACTTCGCCTTAGGGAAGATCATCGAGTATAACTTCGACAAGTGCTCCCTTGGACTTCTACAATAATCTGAGGATCTGGACATTTGACTCAGCAGCAAGTGACAAGGCGTCAGCCGTAGAATCTTCCCGAAGCTGGTGGCATCGGCTGACAGTTAAATTGGCGGCCTCTGAAAAAAAAAGAGTATTAGTAATCAATGGAGAAAGCATCAAGAAAGGGACGGAGCACCGTAAGGATTTCTACCCAATAAATGCTTGATGGATTCACGGAGGATACCCTCCTTCTCATCAATCGCAGCCGCGGCCGCACGCCCGGCATCTTGGTCATCCTTCATTTGACGCTTCGAGCCGATTCACTTCTTCCTTCAACAAGGCATTCTCACTTTTGGCATCGGCAGCAAGCCGGTTGGCTTCGACCACCTGATCAGCCGAAGATTTGACGGCCTTCCGAAGTTGGGAGTTTTCGGCTTCAAGGTGAGTAAACTGTTCGCAAAGTACTGCTACGAGCATCGACCGTAGCATAAATTGGCTGCAGCCAGGAAAAAGTCAAGAGGAGTCGAGTGATGGAAATTCGAGCAAAGCTTGACGGATTAAAATACTTACGTGATCACGGCCAGCCGGCGGGGTGGGAGCACCATCGGAAGGAATAACTCTCGACACTGGGACCTTCTCTACACCCGTTCGGGATGGAGGTGTTGACTTGGCAGGAGAAGGGTTCGATTCCTTAGCCGATGCTACTCTTTCAGAGGCTAGTTTAGCCCTCTTTGCAAGAGGAATATCGTCATCGTCATCGGCAGAGCTGTTCAAGTATGGGGAGCAGTTAGTATACAAGGTGACAAGAAATAAAAGTAACAAAGAGTATAAATGCTCACAGGTCCAGATCATCTTCGTCCACGAAGAAACTTGTTGAACCCTTCTTAGCAGGAGGAGGCGAAGCAGCTTCGTCGGCATCATCATCTCCTTCCGAAGAACTTGATTCAGCCGAAGCGATAAGATCATCATGTACCTGCTTGCGACGTTTGCTCCTGAAGAAGGCGTCATCTTCGGCAGTTTCCTCCTCTCGGACATCGCTGTCCTCAAGGGCATGCTGAGCATCCTCGGTTCCCTCATAATTGTCATCATCGTCTTCTAATACCACTCCACTCTCGGGAGAGGGAGGATAACATTGGGCGACAGCAGGGACCTGCGAAAGGATAGAAAACATGTAAGGCACAAAAAAAAGGGGGTAATGACAGTAAATGAAGAACGATAAGATTACCTCGGACGGAAGATGCTTGAAATCATAAGGAGGGCGCGCCGATGTCAGGACAATGGTGTCCTTGGTACTGAGGCATGTCGGCGACGAACTTCGTTCGGAGCTCATTTGCCGACGAGTCGGCAGAGTTGACCCTTGACTTGTCGTTTTTGCCGGTGAAAAGCCACGACTGGTGAGGGCGAGACATCGGCGGCCGCACTTGACGTTGTAGGAAAACTGAAACTACTTCAGTACCACACATCGTCATGCCTCCTGAATTCTTCAAAGTGACAATTTGCTTGAAAAGCTCGTCGGCTATCGCCTTTTCTTCGGGAGAAAGGGCGTTGTTCCAAGACTTCTTCTTGTGAGCCACCAAGACATCGTCAAAAGGAGGCAGATTTGAACGCCGCCCAGAAACGACAGGGTCCCGAAGGTAGAACCATTTGTTGCGCCAGCCCTGGACGGATTCCTTCATCGGATAGTCGAAGTAATCGACCTCCTTCCTGACAACAAAGCCGACGCCACCAACAACGGGGGGGGGGGGCATTGCTATCATTCTGACGCTTCACATAGAAAATCTTCCTCCAAAGGCCCCAGTGAGGCTCAATGCCGAGGAAAGCTTCACAAACGGTGACAAAAATGGAAAGGTGGAGGATGGAATTTGGGGTCAGCCGCCGAGCTGAATCCCATAGAAGAAAAAAAGGGAGCGAAGGAACTCGTGCGCCGGAAGAGAGAGGCCACGGAACGGAAAAGCGACGAACATGACGGTGAAGCCCTTTGGGGGACTCGGGCGAGAAACCTGACTCGGGAGACGAACGTCATCCTCAGATGCGGAGATGAAGCCGAGGGCGCGAAGTTTGTTGATGTCACGGTTGGTAATGGCAGAAGCGCTCCAGTTGCGGCTAACTTTGGCCGCGTCCGATGTGCTGCCACTCTTCTTTTTGCCCATGATGAACAAAGCTTTTGATGAGAAGGCGGAGGAGTAGGAGGCTTGAAGGAGAAGATGAGCAGTGAACGGGGTAAAAGGTAAAAAGAAAGGAGGCTCCCTATTTATCTCGAAAGAATTTGGGCACAGACGTGGCCATAACTCCACAAAGCATCTTGGGGAGAGGAGCAGATCTGACTGTACACGTGGCGCTAGAAGAAAGAATGGAACCGGCGGCCCATTATTCCCACGACGCGCGAAAAATGAGGAGACGCCTCGATCGCCGCGCGTGCACTAGTTAAGACCTAAAAACTGCCCGCGCAGAACTAGGGTGGGCCCGTCAGGCCAAGTCCCATCAATTGGCCCACAGCAGTTACACGTCAAGTCAAATCCCGTCAATTGGCCCACAACTATGACGTCATAATTTGGAAGCATTCGAAGGAAACATAAAAAGTCATCGGATGAAGAATTTGAGTCCACGCACGGATTGCGAGCATCCGAACTTGGACTCGGGGTTACTCCCATCGGGAGCGCTGACGCGCACCCGATAAAAAGAAGATTCGACAAACTTTGTTAATTACTCCCATCGGGAGGACGCGGTGCACACTCGGTGAAAGTTTTTTGCACTCCAGGATCATGCCCGGGGACTTGATTCTGTGTAGAGTAACGCTGTTTTGCCACCGGTAGTTAACCAACAAAAGTTGGGCACGTTACTCATTATCCTTTGCGAAAAGAAAATGTATCGGATGATCAATGAAGACTTGTGAAAAACTTGGCAGAGGAAAGTATTCGAGTAGTACAACTTGAGTCTACGCACGGATTGCAAGCATCCGTACCTAGACTCGGGGTTACTCCCATCGGGAGCGCCGACGCGCACCCGATAAAAAGAAGATGAAGCATAATCAAGATGAACAAGAGCAATGAAGAAGAAGAATGTCGGAAAAAAACATGCATCGGTCTCTACCCGAATTATTTTCGGCTAGACACTCGGGGGCTACTGACGTGGGCATTACCCTTCGGGTAACCAGTATTGCCCTATCTGGTATTGACAAAGTCAGAGGCCCATAAAGCTACCAGAAGGCGAGATGGGCCACTAGGTCGGTGCGTCGAAGATTCCTTGGCGGACAAGATCGGGAAACGGACAAACAAGGAAAGATTAGATCTAATCTACCGTAAACCTAGTCGTACTCGGTTAGGACCCTTGAGACCCGGCCTCCTATATAAAGACCAGGAGAGGGCCCTGCCGAGGGACAATCAATCTTAGCCATCTTAGCCAGAGAAAGCTTAGAGCTAGGGCATCTTAGTAATAGCCATCTCGACGAGATCTCAGCCGAACTATTCGGCACCCCATTGTAACCCGTTATCATCATAATCAAGAACAGACAGGCAGGACGTAAGGGTTTTACCTCATCGAGGGCCCCGAACCTGGGTAAATCGCTCTCCCCGCTTGTCTGTGAACCGATGTCTCGTGTCAGCTTACAGGATTCCGTCAACCCTAAGCCCCTATCGGAGGGCATTGGCGAGGAGTACCCTCGACAGCTGTCGTATAGATTAGTCTTGGGCGTGGATGCGTGTTGTCCTTGCTGCACACGGCCAGTCGGGCCAGAGAACCTCCGTGGCAGGGCAGGTCGACTATGTGAAAAACGCCACCAGCCATGCTGGTCGGAATTCGAGGCCATCCCTTGCCGCATTTTTTTTCTAGTCCCGTGTTGATGAAGAACTCGCTTAGATGCGATCAGCGCCCGACCGCTGCACAAGGCGATATGTAAAACGGCGATGCTGTCTTCCACCACTGCATCGAGACCCGCAGATTGGAGGCGATGCCGGCGAACAAATCTTCGTCCCGTTGAAGTCGAACGATATTGAAGAAGATGTGTTGACGCCATAGATGATGATGCTGAAAATTCTCGCCCGGATAACAAAATCCACTCGCCGCGATTTCCCACAGACGGCGCCAATTGACGAGGGATCACCTCGGCAATGCCTACGTATTGTAGACTTGGGTTTCGGGAGAGAGCGACGATGGAGATTCCGGGAGCGAGATTAGGCACACGACGTACCCAACTTCGGGTCCCCTCGGTGGAGGATCCCTACGTGCTCGCTAGCAATCCAAGTATATGATCATAGATGTGTTTACGTGGTGCCGCCGTAGGCGGAGCTATGTTGTCTATCTATTGTCCCCCTTATTTCGGGTGCCCTGGCTAGCTTTATATATGCATCCAGCCTAGGGTTTTACAAGAGTCCTAGTCGACTACTTCTTCGGGTTGCCTTGTTTGGCCTTCTCCATATTGGGCCGAGCCAAGCCAGGTATACTAATAATGGGTACCCGAAGGGTATACCCATGTCAGAGGTTGCTACAGTAGTAATACCTTCCAAGACTCAAATATAAAATAAAGTGCAGAAGTAAAATAATGGGTTGTCTCCATAAGCGCTTTTCTTTAACGCCTTTTAGCTAGGCGCAGAAAGTGTGTATCAAGTATTATCAAGAGACGAAGCATCAACATCATAATTTGTTCTAATAATAGAATCATAAGGTAACTTCATTCTCTTTCAAGGGAAGTGTTCCATACCTTTCTTGAGAGGAAATTGATATTTAATATTACCTTCCTTCATATCAATGGTAGCACCAACAGTTCAAGAAAAGGTCTTCCCAATATAATGGGACAAGATGCATTGCATTCAATATCCAAGACAACAAAATCAACGGGGACAAGGTTATTGTTAACCATAATACGAACATTATCAATTCTCCCCAAAGGTTTCTTTATAGCATTATCAGCAAGATTAACATCCAAATAACAATTTCTCAATGGTGGCAAGTCAAGCATATCATAAATTTTCTTAGGCATAACGAAATACTTGCACCAAGATCACATAAAGCATTACAATCAAAATCATTGACCCTCATCTTAATGATGGGCTCCCAACCATCTTCTAACTTCCTAGGAATAGAAGTTTCAAGTTTTAGTTTCTCCTCTCTAGCTTTTATGAGAGCATTTGTAATATGTTTTGTAAAGGCCAAATTTATAGCACTAGCATTGGGACTTTTAGCAAGTTTTTGTAAGAACTTTATAACTTCGAGAGATGTGACAATCATCAAAATCTAAACCATTATGATCTACAACAATGGGATCATTGTCCCCAATATTTTGAAAAATTTCAGCAGCTTTATCACAAGCGGTTTCAGCAGTTTTAGTGAGTTTCAGGCAATTTTGCACGCTTTGCACTAGGAGTAGAAACATTGCCAACACCAATTATTTTACCATTGATAGTAGGGGGTGTAGCAACATGTGAAGCATTATCATTACTAGTGGTGGTAATAGTCCAAACTTTAGCTACATTATTCTCTTTAGCAAGTTTTTCGTTTTCTTCTCTTTCCCACCTAGCATGCAATTCAGCCATCAATCTAATAATTTCATTAATTCGAACTTGGATGGCGTTTGTTGTAGTAACAATTTTATTATCAATATCCTTATTAGGCATAACTTTCAATTTTAAAAGATCAACATCAGAGGCAAGACTATCAACCTTAGAAGCAAGAATATCAATTTTATCAAGCTTTTCCTCAACGATTTGTTAAAAGCAGTTTGTGTACTAATAAATTCTTTAAGCATGGCTTCAAGACCAGGGGTACACTCATATTATTGTTGTAAGAATTCCCATAAGAATTACCATAACTATTACCATTAGCAGCAGGATATGGCCTATAGTTGTTACCAGAATTATTCCTATAAGCATTGTTGTTGAAATTATTACTTTTAATGAAGTTCACATCAACATGTTCTTCTTGGGCAACCAATGAAGCTAAAGGAACATTATTAGGATCAACATTAGATCTACCATTCACAAGCATAGACATAATAGCATCAATCTTATCACTCAAGGAGGAGGTTTGTTCAACAGAATTTACCTTCTTACCTTGTGGAGCTCTTTCTGTGCGCCATTCAGAGTAATTTATCATCATATTATCAAGAAGCTTTGTTGCCGCCCCTAAAGTAATGGACATAAAGGTACCTCCAGCAGCTGAATCTAATAGGTTCCGCGAAGAAAAATTCAATCCTGCATAAAAGGTTTGGATGATCATCCAAGTAGTTAGTCCATGGGTTGGGCAATTCTTTACCAAAGATTTCATTCTCTCCCATGCTTGAGCAACATGTTCATTATCTAATTGCTTAAAATTCATTATGCTACTTCTCAAAGATATAATTTTAGCGGGAGGATAATATCTAGCAATAAAAGCATCTTTACATTTAGTCCATGAATCAATACTACTTCTAGGCAGAGATAGCAACCAATCTTTAGCTCTTCCTCTTAAGGAGAAAGGAAACAATTTCAATTTTATAATGTCACCATCTACATCCTTATACTTTTGCATTTCACATAGTTCAACAAAATTATTAAGATGGGCAACAACATCATCAGAACTAACACCAGAAAATTGCTCTCTGATAACAAGATTTAGTAAAGCAGGTTTAATTTCAAAGAATTCTGATGTAGTAGCAGGTGGAGCAATAGGTGTGCATAAGAAATCATTATTATTTTGTTATCACCAGAATTTGACCGAGTCAGAGGTGGGCCGCGATCGAGAAGGAGTTAAAGATTATATATGGAAGAAAAACATGAATCGGCCTTTTATACCAAGTTGGGCTTAATTGCCCGTGTATCTGTAACATATTAGATCGCATCTTAGTTTAGAAGTTAGAATCTTACTCGTGCACGGTTTGGTGCACGCCCACATTAGAAAGTCCCCTGGACTATAAATATGTATCTAGGGTTTATGGAATAAACAACAACCAACGTTCAACCACAAACAAATCTCGGCGCATCGCCAACTCCTTCGTCTCGAGGGTTTCTACCGGTAAGCACCATGCTGCCTAGATCGCATCTTGCGATCTAGGCGGCACTAGCCTGCCCACGTTGTTCATGCGTTGCTCGTACTCGAAGCCTTTTTGATGGCGAGCAACGTAGTTATCTTAGATGTGTTAGGGTTAGCATTGTTCTTCGAATTACATGCTTTCGTTATGCGACCCTTGCACATCTAGCCGCCCTTACACCTATCTTAGGTGTAGGGGCGGCACCCCGCTTGATCATAGTTTAGTAGATCTGATCCGTTACGGTTGCTCCTTGTTTCATCAAGGATTAGTTTAACATCCGCAATAGTTAGGCCTTACAAAGGGTTGGAGGATCCAGCGGCGTGTAGGGTGGCGTTTGCTAGCCCTAGAAAGGATGTTCCGGGGATCAACCTCGTGTTGGTTTTTAGGCCCTGTCTAGGATCGGCTTACGGTCACCGTGCGCGAGCGCGAGGCCCAATCGTGAGTAGGATGATCCGATTATGCGGTGAAAACCCTAAATCGTCGTGGATCTCATTAGCTTCATCTTGATCAGCGGGACCACCATATATTCGGACACCTCGTCCGAATCATGGGTGGATCGGCTCTTTGAGCCGATTCACGGGATAACCCGAGAGCCGATCGAGGCTCGTATTTAATGTTTACGTGTATGCCATGCGAGGAAACTAAGCGAGGCATCATCCACACCTTCCCGACCAGGTATAGGTCAGGTGGCACGCCCTTGCGATTGGCATCGGCGCGTGCGACCGGGAGGCTTTGCGGGCCGTCGCTGCGAGGGACTGGGGCCAGCCGCAGCCCTAGTTGTTCCCGGCTCTACCGTGTTGACCGTCTCTGCCCGCCAGGGGGTTTCTGACGCCAACACATTCTGGCACGCCCGGTGGGACAACCTTCGACATCCACGACATCGCCGTCTGCATCCGAGATGGCGGAAGGCACTCCGGTCAAGTACGAGGATCTGCCTGATGAGCTCAAGAAAAAGCATGACGAAATCAAGGCGGTCCTCGAAGCCGAACTCATCGGCTCTTTCCACCGAACCCGCTCCCATGGCGTCGGGTGGAAGGGTTTCACACCCGAAGGCGCGCTCGATGGAGTGGATCCGTCCGCCCCGTCGGAAGAACGCACCGGGTCGGCTGCGGCGGAGATCAACTACATGGTGGCTCATTCGCTGCACCACCACTCGAGAGCCCGGTGAACACTTTGGAGCGTGTCGCTCGCGCGTCGTCCAGGAAATCATGAGCCACCGGTATTCTCCGTCGGGACCAGCTCCGGGGACTTTCAAGGGAGAGATGCCACTCCGGCCCCGGCCGTTCGCATGGGCAGCACCGGAACTCGCCGAACTCATCGGCATACGTCGTCTACAAGATTGGTGGTGATCCCGGTGACTACCAATTCCTACCCGAGGCACCCAAGGAGATCCCGCACGGATACGCGTGCGCATACGTACCGGACCGCAACGCTCGGGCACTCTCGAACCGAGGCTGCAATATCGGGGGCCTCCGGAACGGCGAGGAGGAACGTCGGAGCCGATCCTCGAGAAGCAATCGTGGCTAGCTAAGTACGCCACTCCGACAAACCTCCAAAGCCCAGCTCCCGCGGTTGGCTTAGAACCGGAAAAGCAAGCATGGCTGGTTAAGTATGCTACCCCGGCGAATCCTCGGGGTTCGACACCTTCAGCCATCACAGCGGATCAGATTTGTGCAATTCGAAAGATCGGTTCGGCATGATGCCGAAAAGGAAGACGTTCGGCTACACCAAGCCGTACCCCAACGACTACGAACTGATCCCGCTACCACCCAAATATCGGCTCCCGGACTTCACGAAGTTTAGTGGATCGGATGGTTCCAGCTCCATCGAGCATGTGAGCCGGTATTTGGCACAGGCTGGGCACGATCTCAGCATCGGACGAGTTGCGCGTGAGGTTCTTCGCACGGTCCCTCACGGGATCGGCTTTCGGGTGGTACACATCGCTGCCACCGAACTCCATCCGGACTTGGAAGCGAGTTGGAAGAGCAGTTCCATGAGCGAGTATCACTCGGAGGCTTCCGATGTTGGTATTGCCGATCCGGCGCAAGTACGACGAAGCGCGGGGAAACAGATGTCGGAATACGTCCGGCGCTTCAGGACCATTAGGAACCGATGCTTTTCGGCTCATATAAGTGAAAAAGAAGCGATCGAGTTGGCGGTGGTGGGTCTCTCATCATCGATTAAGGACGTGGCCTCCCAAGCGAGACTACCCTTCATTGGCGCACATGGTGCGAAGGCTGTCGGCATATGAGCGGCGCCACCCGGATGTTTACCGAGGACAAATTCAAGCGTGCGGTGACCCCGGTTGAGGCGGACGAGGATGAAGGTGCTGCGGGAGATCGAGAGGTAGCGAGTGGCTGAATGGACTCGAGCGACGAGGCCCCGTGACCCGCAAATGGGTGAAGCCACAAGGCCCTCCAAAAGGGTTCGACTTCGACGTGACCAAGGCTGAGCAGATTTTTGATCTCTTACTCACGGAGAAGCATATAAAGGTGCCCGAAGGCCACAAGATCCCCACGGTGCAAGAGCTGAACGGAAAGCCATACCGCAAGTGGCATAACACGTTCACCCACACCACCAACGACTGCAGGGTGTGGCGGCAGCGATCCAAATGGCGATAGAAAACGGACGGTTGATTTTCAACCAATACGCCATGAAGGTCGACACACACCCCTTCCCCGTCGTAAACATGGTGGAGTATACTTACCATGGAGGGTGCCAGCCGGATTTCTCGTGCAAAATCAATATGGTAGATCTTGGACACCACGCTCGGCAAGGATGGAGATGAGGGCAGCTGCTCTCATAGCAAAGATACGAGAGGAAGCCGCTCCACGCGATCGGCTCCGCCAAGACGGCAAGCGCTACGTCACAGAGGGAGAGGTGAAAAACATAAGGTATCAACGACCTCTCTCTGATCACCTCCTCAACAAGTACGTGAGTCAGTATGACCAACGCCGGCGATACGATGGCGATGATGAAGAAGATCGTCTGGCTAGGGACGACAGGAGACGTCGTCGGCACGATCATGATGAGGAGGAGCACGAGCGCCGTGCCAAGGAAAAGCTGGGGGAGCAAGTCAACAAGGATAGGCACTGGGACTGTCCCTTCTTCGACACCTGCTTGGGATTCAGGAATGAGCCGATTGCCCACAATCGGCAATTGCCCGAGTGCAACCGGAAGAAAAAGGAGGCAGCCAACGTGTCCGTATTCAAGCGCCTAGGGCCTCTCCCGCCACGAGCAAACGAGCTGAGTCCCTCGGTTGAAAGATCTCGGAGATTCGGAAGACAAGGGAGAAGAAGAAGACAGGTATCACCGGCCAAGGTGGTGCCCCGATGGACTCAGCCGTTCCCGAAATGCGGGGTTCAACGATTGCGCGGCCCGGAGGAAGCCGAGAGGTTATACTTGCATACATTGAGGAAGGCAAGGCCCGATCGGCTGCGAAGGTTCGGCGAACCCCGGATGAAGAGGGTCGTCCACGGAAAATGGAGTGGCGCCCCAAGCAAAGGAAAGCCGATGATGAAACATCGGTGGCACAAACATGGTGCTCGTTCTTCCGACAAAGCTTAGTGCTCCACGATTACACGATGCACTCAAGGTGGGCGACAGCAAGTGCACCAACATGATAAAGTCAGAGATTGGGCTGGTTTTATCTACCGGCCTGAACGAGTAGCAAGAGCACGTCAATGAGAAAACGCGGCGAGGCTGATCCTTGTCATCGGCCCCAAAAAATACAGAAGGGACATCACAAAACCTTCACCGAGCAAGCAACGTGGAGGCCGATTCCAGCAATCGGCCAAAAAATTATCCTCACCATCCATTCTGCCTGGGTTCAACATGTTATCCAACAGAGCCGATACCATCAAATTCTCTTGACGAGAATCGGCTCGGGCGGCACCAGTGTGGATAAAACACGAGGATATGCGATAGAAGTGTCTCATCCTTTGGGGATGGGTATTGAAGTATGGGGGCCGATGCACAAGTCGGCCGTAAAAAATCCTGAAATTCGAAATTTTTTGAGCACAGCCGATGCAGCAGACATCGACTTAAGGATATAAAAGCCGATGCATGGCCATCGACTCAAGAGGAATAAGCTGTTACGATCGGAGGGTCAATGGAGCACGAAGGGAGATTTTAATGGAAGAACTCCTCAATGGAGTAGTTTAAGGGCTCGGATCCTCTCTTCAAGAGCAATGCCAAGAGCAGCCTCGGACGTGCGAGATCGGGTCAAGGATGGATTGCCTCGGATCCACCGAAGGAAGGGAGCCGATCTAATCAACAAGGCACAAGGAGTAGGCCGAAAAGCTCGGGGGGCAGCTCACCTCGAAGGTTCTGCTGCTGCGGGGAGCCGATTTTGTTGGAATCGGCGGCTCGCATTGTGGCGTGAGGTCAATGGCGACTCGATTGGCTATTTCGCTACCTTTCTCGCCTTGACTAAGGCTCGGAGGGCCACTAACTTGGGAGGTGCTCTATTTTTGAGAGCCGATTGGAGTTACCTCGGCTGTCACTGCATCATGATCTTCTCAGGGAGGAGCCCGGGAAGGAAAAGCCGTCGTCTTGTACGAGGTTTGGACCGTCTTGGTCTTTGCAAGAAAAGGAAGAGACTGGTTTCTCAAATTAGCCGATGAACAGTCATCGGCTGCGGGACTGCAAAACGCCACGGTCAAGAAAAACAATAATAGTCCGATTCGTTGCTATCGGTCTTGGTGTGGCAAGCGGGAGGATGGAAATTGGATTAATGAAAGGAGAAATTGGAAGAACAATTCTCATTAATTCAAAGGAGCGGCTTTACAAGAAGAGCCGATGGCTCTCAAAAGAGGGATCTGGTGCCTAGTGCACTGCTACTGCTAGTCCTACTCTACTAGTCGTCGCTGTCCTCATCATCGCCGTCGTCGAGGTCGTCAGCGCTGCTCCCAAGAAGCTCCTCGCCGTTGCTGCCCCAGCCGTCGGCTGGAGCTTCCTCCTCCTCCTCGTCATCATCATAATCCTCGCTATCCGCCCAGCTGCGGAAGCGCTTCGTTGGAGGATATCCAGCGGAGGAGGAGGAATCATCTTCCTCCTCCTCATCTTCTTCTTCCTCGTCGTCATCGTCGTCCTCGCTGTCCGCCCACATGCGGGAGCGCTTCCTCGGCGGAAGCCTGGCGGAGGAGGAGGCCTTGGTCCTCTCCGCTTCTCCTTCTTTCTTCTCCTTGTCAGAGGAGATGGGGTTCGCCCCGGAGCGGGGATCGTCCTCTTCCTTGTTCTTCAGCGACGAGCGGAGAGAGAGGCTGGAAGCGGAGGAGGAAGAGGAAGACATGGCTGCAGGGGGAGAGGGTTTTTTTTGGTTTGGTGAACAGAGTAGAGCAAGGGGATGGAGCGGTGAACCGTTTGGCAAAGATAAATAAAGAGAGTGAAGTGGAGATTTAATGCCATGACGGTTCTCGAGGGTGTGATGCTGAAATTGTCAATTCATACAGAGAAGCCCAGGAGGCGAGGCGTAACGATGGAAGATTCTGCGGTAGTTACGCTCGCCACGACATGACCCGACGAAAGAAGAGCATAATGATTTTGGAAATGTCATTTCCAAAACCAGGGGGGCATGTGTTATCACCAGAATTTGACCGAGTCAGAGGTGGGCCGCGATCGAGAAGGAGTTAAAGATTATATATGGAAGAAAAACATGAATCGGCCTTTTATACCAAGTTGGGCTTAATTGCCCGTGTATCTGTAACATATTAGATCGCATCTTAGTTTAGAAGTTAGAATCTTACTCGTGCACGGTTTGGTGCACGCCCACATTAGAAAGTCCCCTGGACTATAAATATGTATCTAGGGTTTATGGAATAAACAACAACCAACGTTCAACCACAAACAAATCTCGGCGCATCGCCAACTCCTTCGTCTCGAGGGTTTCTACCGGTAAGCACCATGCTGCCTAGATCGCATCTTGCGATCTAGGCAGCCAAGCCTGCCCACGTTGTTCATGCGTTGCTCGTATCTGAAGCCTTTTTGATGGCGAGCAACGTAGTTATCTTAGATGTGTTAGGGTTAGCATTGTTCTTCGAATTACATGCTTTCGTTATGCGACCCTTGCACATCTAGCCGCCCTACACCTATCTTAGGTGTAGGGGCGGCACCCGCTTGATCATAGTTTAGTAGATCCGATCCGTTACGGTTGCTCCTTGTTTCATCAAGGATTAGTTTAACATCCGCAATAGTTAGGCCTTACAAAGGGTTGGAGGATCCAGCGGCGTGTAGGGTGGCGTTTGCTAGCCCTAGAAAGGATGTTCGGGGATCAACCTCGTGTTGGTTTTTAGGCCCTGTCTAGGATCGGCTTACGGTCACCGTGCGCGAGCGCGAGGCCCAATCGTGAGTAGGATGATCCGATTATGCGGTGAAAACCCTAAATCGTCGTGGATCTCATTAGCTTCATCTTGATCAAGCAGGACCACCATATATTCGGACACCTCGTCCGAATCATGGGTGGATCGGCTCTTTGAGCCGATTCACGAGATAACCTCGAGAGCCGACCGAGGCTCGTATTTAATGTTTACGTGTATGCCATGCGAGGAAACTAAGCGAGGCATCATCCACACCTTCCCGACCAGGTATAGGTCAGGTGGCACGCCTTGCGATTGGCATCGGCGCGTGCGACCAGGAGGCTTTGCGGGCCGTCGCTCTGAGGGACTGGGGCCAGCCGCAGCCCTAGTTGTTCCCGGCTCTACCGTGTTGACCGTCTCTGCCCGCCAGGGGGTTTCTGACGCCAACATATTTGTGCTAGTGAAGTCACACAACTTAGTATTCTCAACAGTACCCATTTTAGCAGTAGTAAATAAAGCAAACTAAATAAAGTAAACGCAAGTAACTAATTTTTTTGTGTTTTGAATATGGAGAACAAGACAGTAAATAAAGTAAAACTAGCAACTAATTTTTTTGTGTTTTTGATATAAGAAGCAAACAAAGCAGTAAATAAAATAAAGTAAAACAAAGCAAGACAAAAACAAAGTAAAGAGATTGGATGTGGGAGACTCCCTTGCAGCGATGTCTTGATCTCCCCGGCAACGGCGCCAGAAAAAGAGCTGGCGCGTAGTTGACGTGGGAGTTAGAAATCTTTGTGGTGTAGCTTTTCTTCAGTTCCCCGGCAACGGCGCCCGAAAAAGAGCTTGATGGTGTGTAAGCACACGTCCGTTGGGAACCCCAAGAGGAAGGTGTGATGCGCACAGCAGCAAGTTTTCCCTCAATAAGAAACCAAGGTTATCGAACCAGTAGGAGTCAAGGAAGCACGTGAAGGTTGTTGGTGGCGGAGTGTAGTGCGGCGCAACACCAGGGATTCCGGCGGCAACGTGGAACCTGCACAACACAATCAAAGTACTTTGCCCCAACGTAACAGTGAGGTTGTCTATCTCACCGGCTTGCTTTAAACAATGGATTAGATGTATGGTGTGGATGATGATGTTTGTTTGCGAAGAACAGTAAAGAACAATTGCAGTAGATTGTATTTCAGATGTAAAGAATTGGACCGGGGTACACAGTTCACTAGTGGTGTCTCTCCCATAAGATAAACAGGTGTTGGGTGAACAAATTACAGTTGGGCAATTGACAAATAAAGAAGGCATAACAATGCACATACATATATCATGATGAGTACTATGAGATTTAATCAGGGCATTACGACAAAGTACATAGACCGCTATCCGACATGCATCTATGCCTAAAAGTCCACCTTCGGGTTATCATCCGAACCCCCTCCAGTATTAAGTTGCAAACAACAGACAATTGCATTAAGTACGGTGCGTAATGTAATCAACACAAATATCCTTAGACAAAGCATCGATGTTTTATCCCTAGTGGCAACAGCACATCCACAACCTTAGAACTTTCATCGCTTTGTCCCAGATTTAATGGAGGCATGAACCCACTATCGAGCATAAATACTCCCTCTTGGAGTTACAAGTATCAACTTGGCCAGAGCCTCTACTAGCAACGGAGAGCATGCAAGAACATAAACAACATATATGATAGATTGATAATCAACTTGACATAGTATTCAATATTCATCGGATCCCAACAAACACAACATGTAGCATTACAAATAGATGATCTTGATCATGATAGGCAGCTCACAAGATCTAGCATGATAGCACAATGAGGATAAGACAACCATCTAGCTACTGCTATGGACCCATAGTCCAGGGGTGGACTACTCACACATCGATCCGAAGGTGATCATGGCGATGAAGAAACCTCCGGGAGATGATTCCCCTCTCCCGGCGAGGTGCCGAGAGCGATCTCCTGAATCCCCCGAGATGGGATTGGTGACGGCGGCGTCTCTGGAAGGTTTTCCGTATCGTGGCTCTCGGTACTGGGGGTTTCGCGACGAAGGCTTTAAGTAGGCGGAAGGGCAGGTCAGGAGGCATCACGGGGGCCCCACACAACAGGGTCGCGCGGTCCCCCTCTAGGCCGCGCCGCCCTAGTGTGGCGGCGCCCCGTGGCCCCACTTCATAACTCCTCCGGTCTTCTGGAAGCTTCGTGAAAAAATAGGCCCCTGGGCGTTGATTTCGTCCAATTCCGAGAATATTTCCTTACTAGGATTTCTGAAACCAAAAACAGCAGAAAACGATAGCGGCTCTTCGGCATCTCGTCAATAGGTTAGTGCCGGAAAATGCATAATAATGACATATAATGTGTATAAAACATGTGAGTATCATCATAAAAGTAGCATGGAACATAAGAAATTATAGATAAGTTTGGGACATATCAGAGGCCAATCCAGAAAAAATTCAAGCTATTGTAACAATGAGGAAGCCAACAAAGTTAAAAGAAATACATCAATTAACTGGGCGAGTTGCAGCTTTAAGCAGATTCGTCGCCAGGCTGGGAGAAAAGGCGTTACCGTTTTATGCTTTGATTAAGCAAGGAGAGAAGTTTCAGTGGAACGAAGAGGCGGACAAAGCTTTCGAGAATCTCAAACGAACAATCTCGACACCACCAATCTTGGTGGCGCCTAAGGAGAAGGAACCCCTCCTGCTATACATTCCAGCCACACCTCAGGTGGTCAGCACAACACTCGTAGTCGAAAGAGAGGAAGAAGGAAAACTCCATGGAGTACAAAGGCCAGTATGTTTCATCAGTGAAGTATTATCGCCTTCAAAACAACGGTACCCGCAGTACCAGAAGCTAGCATATGGAGTGTTTTCAACCGCAAGAAAACTGCGGCACTATTTTTCGGTGCATCCGATAATAGTGGTCAATGAGGCACCTTTATCCAATATACTAAACAATCCAGAAGCTACGGGTCGTGTCTCCCTGTGGGGAATAGAGCTTTCCCCTCGGGACATCACGTATGAAAAAAGAAAAGCAATAAAGTCGCAAATTCTACCAGACTTCATCGCAGAGTGGATGGAGTTACAAAATACAGGACCCCCAGATTTATCGAGAACCTGGACTATGAACTTCGACGGGTCCAAGAGATTAGAGGGAGCTGGAGCAGGCGTGATACTAATATCACCTGAAGGCGACAAATTAAAGTATATCTTACGGATGACGTTTTCAAACGCATCTAATAACGAGGCGGAATATGAAGCTCTCATACACGGGATGAAGATGGCGAAGGCTTGTGGTGCAACTCGATTAAAAATCTTCGGTGACTCACAGTTGGTGGCTCAGCAAGTAATGAATCAGTGCGATGCAGTCAATGATAGTATGATATCATACAAGGAAGTGTATAATGAGCTAGAGAAACTATTTGATGGATGCGAGGTAAATCACATCAGCAGGCTAAGCAATGATGAAGCCGATGTTCTTGCAAACATTGGGTCGCAGTGTCTTGCGATTCCACCAGGCGTATTCTGGGAAGAGATAACAGAGAGATCTACAAAACTGAAGAAACCAAAGAAGAAGGAGAAGGATGAGAAACCCTCGGGGGCTACAAAAGCAGCATTGGAAGAAGAAGAGGAACATGACCTAGTAATGATGGTGCAAATTCCATGGATGCAGGCGTACATATCATACATCCTAAGGAAAGAAATACCCGACGATCCAGTTGAAGCAAGGCGAGTTATTAGACGTTCTAAAGCCTTTTTTGTGGTCAAAGGGGAGTTATACAAGCGAAGTATTTCGGGAGTGTTACAAAGGTGCGTCACACCCGAAGAAGGAAGGATAATTTTGAAGGATGTACACGAAGGAATATGCGGTCATCATGCAAGCAGCCGAGCTATAGCAGCCAAGGTTTTTAGAGCGGGATTTTATTGGTTGACAGCTGATGACCCACAAGTATAGGGGATCGCAACAGTCTTCGAGGGAAGTAAAACCCAATTTATTGATTCGACACAAGGGGAGCCAAAGTATATTTGTAATCCTTAACAGCGGAGTTGTCAATTCAGCTGCACCTGGAAACAGACTTGCTCGCAAAAGTTTATTAGTAGTAACAATTTTATAGCAGTAGCAGTGGTGAAATATCAGCAGCAGTGTAACAAAGACAGCAGTAGTGATTATAGTAAACATCAGGATTAAAATACTATAGGCACAGGGATGGATGAACGGGCGTTGCATGGATGAGAGAAACTCATGTAACAATCAAGATAGGGCATTTGCAGATAATAATAAAACGGTATCCAAGTACTAATCAATCAATAGGCATGTGTTCCATATTTAGTCGTACGTGCTCGCAATGAGAAACTTGCACAACATCTTTTGTCCTACCGGCCGGTGGCAGCCAGGGCCTCTAGGGAATCTCTCGGAAATTAAGGTACTCCTTTTAATAGAGCACCGGAGCAAAGAATTAACACTCCGTGAACACATGTGATCCTCATATCACCGCCTTCCCCTTCGGTTGTCCCAATTTCTGTCACTTTGGGGCCTCGGGTTCGGACAACAATACGTGTATACAACTTACGAGTAAGATCATAAAACAATGAATATCATCATGAAACAATAACATGTTCGGATCTGAGATCATGGCACTCGGGCCCTAGTGACAAGCATTAAGCATAACAAGTTGTAACAATATCATAAAAGTACCAATTACGGACACTAGGCACTATGCCCTAACAATCTTATGCTATTACATGACCAATCTCATCCAATCCCTACCATCGCCTTCGACCTACAGGCGGGAATTACTCACACATGGATGGGGGAAACATGGCTGGTCGATGGAGAGGCGTCGGTGGTGATGATGGCGATGATCTCCTCCAATTCCCCATCCCGGCGGAGTGCCAGAACGGAGTTTCTGGTCCCGAGACGGAGTTTCGTGATGGTGGCGGCGTTCTAGATGTCTTCTGGCGATTTCGTCTAACCCCCCGTGCGTTTTTAGGTCGAAGACGTTAAGTAGTCGAAAAGGGGGCGTCGGAGGCTAGCCGAGGGGGCCTCACCATAGGGCGGCGCGCCCCCTCTAGGCCGCGCCGGCCCATGGTGTGGGGGCCGTGCGCCCCACAGCCTGCCCTTCGGCTCAGTGAATCTTCCGGAAAAATAAACACTTGGGCATTAATT
Source organism: Lolium rigidum (assembly GCF_022539505.1). Taxonomy (NCBI): domain Eukaryota; kingdom Viridiplantae; phylum Streptophyta; class Magnoliopsida; order Poales; family Poaceae; genus Lolium; species Lolium rigidum. The sequence continues at coordinate 139,490,753 of NC_061512.1, forward strand.
CCGGGGATTTTCCTGAAAGTTGGATTTCTGCACAAAAACGAGACACCAGAGCAATTTTGCTGAAAACAGCGTTAGAGCGTGTTAGTTGTATCCAAAATACACAAATTAGAGGCAAAACAATAGCAAAAGTGTTCGAGAAAGTAGATACGTTTTGGACGTATCAACTCCCCCCAAGCTTAGCTTATTGCTTGTCCTCAAGCAATTCAGTTAACAACTGAGTGCGATAAAAGAAATTTCACGAACACATTTGTTCATATGATGTAAATATTCAAATGATATGGCAAATTCTTGGAACGTGGCGCAACTCAGGCGTTTCTACGCCTAGAGTCGAAATATAGTCCTCCTTGTAAAAATACAATGTACTGAAACGCCCGCGAGTTTTCAGACGCACTCTTTTCCTTTCAGGGCACCGAGTGGGGCTGAAAGGTTTTTAATGAGGCGGGCTCGCGGTGCTGCAATATAGTAAAAGATATTGGTGACATACATCTTTTTCGTCGACAGGCTCGGGGGCTTATACCCGTCAATATAGTATACTATTATTTGCCTTGGTTTAACCTCGCAAACACAATAAAGAAATTAGCCACCGAAACACTCGGGGGCTAGGCAAAAGAAAATATATATATATATATATGTCTTACAACCTACATACAGAAAGTTACAATTTTCTTTCGACAACATAAGCTATTTACTGAAAAAATAAACTCAGTCATGACCTAAAAGGTCGTCAATGTTTACTCTATCTTCTTCGGCAGAGGCACCCAGAAAATCAGCGTAAAGGCCATCTGCAAAAAAGTCGGCATCCATCTGAAGAAGGTCACTAATTATCTCTTCAGCCACTGGGGTAACCACTGCATCGATTTTCTCGACACCTCCTCGCCGTTGCCTCAGCTTGGTATGGACAGTTTCCACTACCTTTGTCATATTAAGTTTGGAGTGGCAGATCTGAAGCATAATAAGGGCAACCCTGGCGCCAGCTACCAGTTGAGCTCTTACAAAACCATGGATTTTGTGCGAATCCTTAAATTTCTGCGTCAGCTCAGGAAGAGACTTCAGTTGAACATTTCGAGGAAACATAGAATTGTAAATCATGGATAAAGTTTTGGAACAAAACTCAAGGAACTCACGAACTTGGCTTGAGCGGTCTTGGAAATCTGATGATTTGTCGGGTTCGTTCCGGGGTAGCCCAAAAAAGAGAACCATGGTCAAGTGTCAAATTTAAAAGGAAATTTGCCCTTGTGTCCACCCGTTGATCTTCGGCAACGGCGTCTAGAAAGGGACCTATTTGGTGACAGCATAAGAATTATAAAGGAGAAAACAAGGAAAAAATAGAGGAAGTTTAGGCTTAAGAAGTATACCTGCCATTTCCAAACTTGCTTCAGTCATCAATTCGAGCATAAAATTCTCTCGGGAGGTAGCCTGCGTAGCTTCAGCTACAACGGTTTCTTTGGCAGCTATAGCCTCCTGAGCTTGCTGTAGCGCAACCTTTTCCCTCTCCGATGATTTTCGAGACTGCTCCATTATTATAAGTGCCTGCTTCTTCATAGACTGAAGCTGTTGGCGGAGTTCTTCCAAGTCTTGTGCTGAACCCTTACTCGAGGAATCTTCAATAAATTCATCATCGACAGGCGTTTTCTTCGAGTAGGAGGAAGCAAGAAAAGCATCGGCAGGATGAGGAGTTGAAGTGTAGTTATCAAATACCAACTGGAAATAAAAGTTTCGACATCAATCATCAAGCAAAATAGATTTACATTGATTTTCAAAGTATTTACATGGCTATTACAAAAGGAGGGTTCCTAATGAACTAATGGGGCAGTTGTCGTCAAGGCTACTATAGCGACAGCATCAAAAGAGAAAACAACACAAAAGGGAAGATAAGGTGGTCTACTTGACCTCCGGCTTCGATGAACTAGGAGCGGGAGTTGGCTTGCATCCGAGGTAGGCGAGGATTTTCTTTGAGTTTGGCTTGGCAGCCTTAATCAAAGACTGCCACCTCTTCGTTTCCATCTCCTTCGTGTCACCAACTCTCGCCCAGTCGACATCTTGTTGGTTATCAGCAACCAAGGCAATAGTGCCTTCAACACCAACTTTCAAACCTTCTTGGCGAAGTTTGAGCCCAAGATCTTCTTGAGAATTGAAGCATTTGGCGAGAGCTGTAAAAGTCGTGGGTTCTTCCTTCTTCGGGAAGAAGTAGGGAAAAAGCCGCGACAGACCTGTTCTTGCATCGGCAAGGCCTTCGCGCGCCTCATCTCCATGGATCTCAAGGAGGGAAAGCGCGTCGAGAAGGCGATCACCTTCAGGATTCTCCAGATCATAATCCTGCTGTGTTTTCCCTAAACGAACAAGAAGCGTGTCAAGAAAAAGCAATCAAGGACAAACATGAGGACCCGAAGAAATAGCAATGATCTGAGTACTTACTAACAAAACATCGACTCTGCGACTCCAAGCAAGTAAGGATTTCTTTTTCACGAGCAGACTGTTGAGCTATGTTGTCGCTCAAAGAAGTTTCCGCGTCATGAAGTCTTTTTTGAAGATCTTCGACAGTGGCAGCATCTGCTTCAGCTTTCTTGCGAGCTCTTTCACTTTGTTCTAACTTGTAGCAAGAGCGTCAGCGCGTTTCTTAGCTTCCGCAAGAGTCTCTGGCAAAATAAACGACAGTAAATGTCATGACAAAATAATGAAGGAGTCTATTCAACAGAAGAGGCAGAAAAAAATAGTACCTTCAAGCTTCTTGCATGATCACGGTACCCGATGAATTGGGTACCGAGATGGATAAATTCCTTCAACAAAGGCTGCAAAGAAAAAAAATAAAAAGAAAAATCAGCATAGGAAGCGAAAAAGTTCGATAGCACCAAGCAAAGGAGAAGCAAAAAACAAAGGAGAGTCGAAAGCATTGAAATATTAGGGACATAAAAGAAGTGAACAACTTACACCATCCATTGAAGGAGTCGTGGAACTACCAATTAGCAAGGAAGGCTCCTTGGCCGGCTCGACCCTAGCCCTCTTTGGCGAAGGGGCACGGGGGCTTGCAACTGGAGTTGGGTGCTCGATGTCTTGATGAGGAGGCGAGGTTTCATCCCCATCAGGCTGAGCTTCAGAGACAACTAAAGTACACGACGTACTCGTTCAAGCAGTCGCGTCAATAGGTGGATTTTCATCCTCGTCACCACTACAACAAAAAGGCGACAATATAAGAAACAACATAGACAAGATATCGAGAGTAAACAAAAAAGAGCAGCAAGAACTTACGAGCTGACAAGGGCATCTTCGTAAGGGTTGAAAGTTGTCCTTTCTTCAGTAGGAACAACTTCTTTGGCAGGAGATGCGCCGGCTTTGGAGGTGCCAGAATCGGCAACTTCGTCCCTTTTTCTCTTGTTCCTTGGAGAAACAGCGGAAGGGAGAGAGTGTGTCGATGCGGTAGCCTCGGATTCAATTTCCTTTTCAGAGGAAGCCGCGGGTTTGTGAGAAAACGCGACTTCGCTCTCAGGATGAGGAGGAACCTGGGTGTCTTCGGTAATGATTGCGCGATCTTTGACTTCTCCATCTTCGGAAAGAGGAGGAAGAGGCGACGCAATTTTGTGGTTCTGAACAAGATAGAAAAAGTATCGGCAGGAATTTGTATCAATAACAGCAGTCGAAGAAATAGCAGTACAAAAAGAGAAAAGAAGAGAATGAATGAACAAGCAGACGATAAAAATATATTACCTGCGGGAGCGCGTTGGTGGCGCTATATGGTGTCACGCGGCAAGATGATGGGACGGGGTCTTTCTTGCTAAGCGACGAGATTTTCCGGATAAGTTTTTCTAAGTCCTTTACCGGTAAATCTATCGACAGGCGGTCCACATCCTTGTCGCCAGTATACATCCAAAGGGGGTTTTTGCGAGCTTGCAAAGGCTGCACCCTAATCCTAAGGAAATATGCCGTGATTTGGATACCCGACAATTCTCGTCCACGGGTATTTTGAAGCTCGTGGATGCGTGTCATCAGCGCCTCTGTCGCCGCTTTTTCTTCGTCGCTAGCCTCTGCATCCCAGGACCGGCGGCGACAGATTTTTTCGTTGCCATCGAAAGGGGGAATGTTGTGTTCTGCTGAGTCGAGGCTTTCCTCATGGATATACAACCATTTTTTGCGCCACCCTTGAACTGAGTCAGGGAATTTGACGTCAAAGTATTCGACATCAGGGCGGACGCAGATAACAACGCCACCTATGTTATAGGCGACATTGGGGGAGCCATTACGGCGGAGAAGAAAGATGTGTTTCCATAGAGCCCAGTTCGGTTGGACCCCAAGGAAAGACTCGCAAAGAGTGATAAAAATAGAGATGTGGAGGATGGAGTTGGGAGTAAGATGGTGAAGTTGCAATCCATACACAAAAAAGCAATCCACGCAGAAAATCGTGAATGGGGAGGAAAGGCCGCGGATGAGGTGGTCAACGAAACTGACCCGATACTCGATAGGAGGGGATGGATAGCTATCCTCGCTGTGGATATCTTCTTGCTGATCCCAAGCTTCTTCAGCAAGTTGATATCTTGGGCGGAGATTTTGGATCTCTCCCACTCAGTGTTCCCCAGATCTTCCGCCGCCATCTTGGACTCGGGGGTGTTGTGCCTAGTGAGTCGCGCGCGCAGTGGCATCAACAATGGCGTAGGCGAAAAGTGCGAGTGTGGCTGAGCTCAAGAAGTGTTGGGAGCAATGGGGGATTTTTGCAGAGGAGAGCAGAGGTGCGGCGCGAGCGAAAGGGCGACCGGAGGAAGAAGATGACCTTAAATAGAGAATCGGCGAATCGATGCACCGTTGGATGGAAAAATTGTGAGATGGATGATGTACACGTGGATAAGGGGTAAAAGCGTATTTTCACTGCGAAGGAAAGGAACAGGCGCTACAGCACGTGCGCCAGGAAAAGTGGAGACGTGTGTCCCCCACTTGTACGACGTGTCAACTTGATAAGGATTTTGGGCCCGCAAGGCAGAGATAGCAATACTCGCGTCTTCCCGATACAGTGATCGTGGCTATCGTCAGTGATGATGTCACCTTGCCAAAAGAAAAATCTCGGCTATAAAGATTAATGAAATTGGCGGCAGACAAAGACTATTGATTATTTCGAGAAGCTTTTGATCAAATACAAGTTTTTGCTCAAATGCTCGGGGCCTACTTTGGGAAAAAAGAAAAATTCGAGTATGACAAAATAGAAATGGCGAGAGCCTATGACCAAATACAAGCATTTGTTCATAGCCTCGGGGGCTACTACCATCGGGAGCGCTGGTCGCGCACCCGATAGATATGAAAAGCTCGAGAAAGAATAAAAATATAGTGATAGAAGGTATTAATCTGTTGAGCCTACAACCAAGTACAAGTCCTTGGGTGTAGCCTCGGGGGCTACTCCCATCGGGAACCCTATTCGCGTGCCCGATGAAGTTATAAAAAAAAGAGAAAAGAAGAAGTGAGTATATTGCGAGTTATATAAATAACTCTGCATATACTCCCATCGGGAGGGCAAGATAAGTCATCCGATTGACTCAATAAAATGTGCTATTCCAACAGCCGAAAAAGCACTCGACAATATATTCTCAGAGCGCCAATGTCGCGAATAATCTCTGAATGCCGCAAAACTCTGCGAAGGTAAGACCCCAGATCCGTTCTGAGCGGTGTGGCACCATCTCTGACGTCGGTTTGCTACTTTCTTCCGTATCAACAGATACGAAGAAAAATCCTAACGGGCGCGTTAGGTACCCGATAAAATATGACTGGGACTCGATAGAATGGTAAGACCTTAAGCGGCACCTGTCGAAGTTAACACCGGTATCCGAGATCATGTCCGGGGACCTGATCTTGAAGTAGGTTTTTGCGGATTGCCACTAGAGCGATTAACTAGTACACGATCCATCGGATGAACTAGCCCCGGCTACCATTATCCTGTACAATATAGAATTGCGTGTCCAAAGATATGTGATAAATTCGATAAAGTTATTGAATGATTATAAAGTTGGAGATTTTCCACGATTCTTCGATTCAAGCAAAATCTCGGGGCTCTCGACATAGGCATCCCCAAATGGGCACTGCCGAAGGTGGTACCGGGGTTTATTGAAGGTCCACGACTCGATGAATATGAAGATTCGGAAGCCCAAGTTAGTACTAAGGAAAGCTAGAGTTGTATTAGAAAATATAGACTTGTAATTTCACGGGACGGGTTAGAAACCCTCCCGGACTCTGTAACCTGTGTATTACGAATCCCTCGGCTCCGCCTCCTATATAAGGGGAGTCGAGGGACAAAGAGAGGATCGATTCATTGTTTCACGCAACCCTAGTTTTTACATCGTCGAGTACTTTTCGGCTGAAACCTTCGAGATCTACTTGCCCTCTACTTCCGACTAAAACCCTAGTCTACAATCTGTAGGTATTGATAAGTTAATCCCTTGTCAATCAGTGCGTAGACTTGATACGTCTCAAACGTATCTATAATTTCTTATGTTCCATGCTACTTTATTGATGATACTCACATGTTTTATACACATTATATGTCATATTTATGAATTTTCCGGCACTAACCTATTGACGAGATGCCGAAGAGCCGATTCTTTGTTCTGCTTGTTTTTGGTTTCGGAAATCCTAGTAAGGAAATATTCTCGGAATTGGACGAAATCAACGCCCAGGGGCCTATTTTTCCACGAAGCTTCCAGAAGTCCGAAGAGGAAACGAAGTGGGGCCACGAGGCGGTGACACGCCAGGGCGGCGCGGCCCAGGCCCTGGCCGCGCCGGCCTGTTGTGTGGGCCCCTCGTGACGCACCTTGACCTGCCCTTCCGCCTACTTAAAGCCTTCGTCGCGAAACCCCCAATACCGAGAGCCACGATACGGAAAACCTTCCAGAGACGCTGCTGCCGCCGCCAATCCCATCTCGGGGGATTCAGGAGATCGCCTCCGGCACCCTGCCGGAGAGGGGAATCATCTCCCGGAGGTCTCTTCATCGCCATGATCGCCTCCGGATCGATGTGTGAGTAGTCCACCCCTGGACTATGGGTCCATAACGGTAGCTAGATGGTTGTCTTCTCCTCATTGTGCTATCATGTTAGATCTTGTGAGCTGCCTATCATGATCAAGATCATCTATTTGTAATGCTACATGTTGTGTTTGTTGGGATCCGATGAATATTGAATACTATGTCAAGTTGATTATCAATCTATCATATATGTTATTTATGTTCTTGCATGCTCCCGTTGCTAGTAGAGGCTGCGGCGAACTTGATACTTGTGACTCCAAGAGGGAGTATTTATGCTCGATAGTGGGTTCATGCCTCCATTAAATGCTGGGACGGTGACGAGAAAGTTCTAAGGTTGTGGATGTCTTGTTGCCACTAGGGATAAAACATCGATGCTTTGTCTAAGGATATTTGTGTTGATTACATTACGCACCATACTTAATGCAATTGTACGTTGTTTGCAACTTAATGCTTGGAGGGGTTCGGATGATAACTCGAAGGTAGACTTTTTAGGCATAGATGCATCGTTGGATAGCGGTCTATGTACTTTGTCGTAATGCCACTGATTAAATCTCATAGTACTCATCATGATATATGTATGTGCATTGTTATGCCTTCTTTATTTGTCAATTGCCCAAGCGTAATTTGTTCACCCAACATCTTGTTTATCTTATGGGAGAGACACCACTAGTAAGCTGTGGACCCCGGTCCTATTCTTTACATCTGAAATACAATCTCTGCAATTGTTCTTTCTTGTTCTTCGCAAACAATCATCATCATCCACACTATACATCTAACCCTTTGTCTACGACAAGCCGGTGAGATTGACAACCTCACTCAGTTACGTTGGGGCAAAGTACTTTGATTGTGTTGTGCGGGTTCCACGTTGGCGCCGGAATCCCCGGTGTTGCGCCGCACTACACTCCACCACCAACAACCTTCAACGTGTTCCTTGACTCCTCTCGGTTCGATAAACCTTGGTTTCTTGCGAGGAAACTTGCTGCTGTGCGCATCACACCTTCCTCTTGGGGTTCCCAACGGACATTTCAACTACACGCATCAAGCAAATTTCTGGCACCGTTGCCGGGGATATCAAGACACGCTGCAAGGGGAGTCTCCCACATCCAATCTCTTGACTTTGTTTTTGTCTTGCTTTGTTTTACTTTATTTACTGCTTTGTTTGCTCTTATATCAAAAACACAAAAAAATTAGTTGCTAGTTTTACTTTATTTACTGTCTTGTTCTCTATATTAAAAACACACAAAAAATTAGTTACTTGCATTTTACTTTTGTTATCATGTCTAGCTCTGTACCTGTTACTTCTTCACCTGAGGAATTAGTCTTCACTTTTAAACAAGGGGATGAGGAGAGTTTTAAAGATGCTTGGTCTAGAATTTTTGATTCTTATCGTAAAGCTGAACCTCAAATGACTCTAAGCCTGCTCCTTAGTAATTTTTATTTTGGGCTTATGATTCGCTATAGATATGCCTTGGATGCTATAGTGGGAGGAGATTTCCTTCATTGCGATGGGGATCAAGCTTTTACTGCCATAAAAAATTTGGTTGCATCACATAGTTCAGCTAATAACTTTGATTCAGCTCTTATTAGCATTTATAATAGATTAAACACTCTTGAGACAAATGCATCTTCCTTGAAAGAAAATTATAGTTATGTTCGTAACCGTCTTGATCAAGTTTTAGTGAACTCTGAACCTTCAATATGGGACCCTACTATTAAAGTTGTTATTGGTGGTGAAACTTTTCATGCCCATTGTGATATTATGTCTGAATTTTGCCTTATGCCTAAGAGTATTTATGAATCTTTGACACTTTGGGGACTCGTTGAAGGGGGAGAAGGAATAACTCTTATTGATAACTCTGTTATAATTCCTAAGGGAATAGCCGAGGGTGTGCATACAACCATTCTTGGAAGTACAGTATCCACTGATTATCTTGTTATTAAATGTGTAGGAACAGGACAAATCACACTCGGAAGATCCCTGCTGAAACTATTGGGAGCAGTCATAGATGTGGGAGAAGGCACCCTAAAATTCACCTCTACACCGGGAGGTAGACATGTATTCCCTAAACCAAAGAGTAAGAAAAATAATAAGAAGGGTAGGCGTAAAGCCCGAGGTAATGTTGATGCTTCGTCTCTTGACAATACTTGATTCACACTTTGCGCCTAGGCGAAGGCGTTAAAAAAGCGCTTATGGGAGACAACCCATTATTTTACTTCTGCACTTTATTTTATATTTGAGTCTTGGAAGGAATTATTACTGTAGCAACCTCTCCTTATCTTTATTTTATTGCATTGTTGTGCCAAGTAAAGTCTTTGATAGTAAAGTCAATACTAGATTTGGATTGCTTTACGCGAGAACAGATTTCTTGCTGTCACGAATTTGAGCGGTAGTCTCGTAGAAAATTTATAAAAATCTGCCAATTTACGTGCGTGATCCTCAGATATGTACACAACTTTCATTCAATTTGGGCATTTTCATCTGAGCAAGTCTGGTGCCTCTTAAAAATTCGTCTTTACGGACTGTTCTATTTTGACAGATTCTGTCTTTTATTTCGCATTGCCTGTTTTGCAATGTTTGATGGATTTCTTTGTTCCATTAACTTTCAGTAGCTTTGTGCAATGTCCATAAGTGTTAAGAATGATTATGTCACCTCTGAATATATGAATTATGCACTGACCCTCTAATGAGTTTATTTTGAGTTTGGTGTGGAGGAAGTTTTCAAGGGTCAAGAGAGGAGGATGATACAATATGATCAAGAAGAGTGAAAAGTCTAAGCTTGGGGATGCCCCCGTGGTTCATCCCTGCATATTTTAAGAAGACCCAAGCGTCTAAGCTTGGGGATGCTCAAGGCATCCCTTCTTCATCGACCACTTATCAGGTCACCTCTAGTGAAACTATATTTTTATTCCGTCACATCTTATGTGCTTTACTTGGAGCGTCTGTTTGTTTTTGTTTTTGTTTTTGTTTTTGTTTGAATAAATTCGTATCCTAGCATTCTTTGTTTGGGAGAGAGACATGCTCCGCTGTTTCGTATGAACACATATGTTCTTAGCTTTATCTTTAATGTTCATTGCGAAAGTTGAACTACTTTTCATTGTTATATGGTTGGAAACGGAAAATGCCGCATGTGGTAAATGGTATAATGTCTTGAATAATTTGATACTTTGCAATTGTTGTGCTCATATAGATCATGTTTAAGCTCTTGCATCATGTGTTTTGCACCCATTAATGAAGAACTACATAGAGCTTGTTAAAATTTGGTTCGCATGATTGATCTCTAGAGTCTAGATATTTTCTGGTTAAGGTGTTTGAACAACAAGGAGACAATGTAAAGTCTTATAATAGTTACAATATGTTCATATGTGAGCCTTGCTGCACCTTTTATACTTGAGTTTGCTTCAAACAACCTTGCTAGCCTAGCCTTGTATTGAGAGGAAATTCTTCTCATGCATCCAAATCCTTGAGCCAACAACCATGCCATTTGTGTCCACCATACCTACCTACTACATGGTATTTCTCTGCCATTCAAAGTAAATTACTTGAGTGCTAACTTTAAAAATTCTATTCTTTGCCTTTGCAATATATAGCTCATGGGAAAATAGCCTTTAAAAACTATTGTGGTGAAGAATATGTAGCTATGTATCTTATTTCTTAATAAGTTGCTTGTTGAGCGGTAACCATGTTTACGAGGACGCCATCAACTTTTACCTTTGTTGAATATCATGTGAGTTGCTATGCATGTTCGTCTTGTCTGAAGTAAGGGCGATTTTCATGATCAAATGGTTTGAGTGTGCATACTGTTAGAGAAGAACATTGGGCCGCTAACTAAAGCCATGATTCATGGTGGAAGTTTCAGTTTGGACAATCAATCCTCAATCTCTTATGAGAATATTAACTGTTGTTGAATGCTTATGCATTAAAGAGGAGTCCATTATCTGTTGTCTATGTTGTCCGGTATGGATGTCTAAGTTGAGAATAATCAAAAGCGAGAAATCCAATGCGGGCTTTCTCCTTAGACCTTTGTACGAGCGGCATAGAGGTACCCCTTTGTGACACTTGGTTGAAACATATGCTATGCAATGATAATCCATGTTAATCCAAGCTAATTAGGACAAGGTGCGAGCACTATTGGTATACTATGCATGAGGCTTGCAACTTATAGGATATCTTATACATAACACATATGCTTTATTACTACCGTCGACAAAATTGTTTCTTGTTTTCAAAATGAAAAGCTCTAGCACAAATATAGTAATCCATGCTTCCCTCTGCGACGGGCCTTTCTTTTACTTTATTGTTGAGTCAGTTTACCCATTCTTTCTATCCCAGAAGCAAACACTTGTATCAACTGTGTGCATTGATTCTTACATGTTTACCTATTGCACTTGTTATATTACTTTGTGTTGACAATTATCCATGAGATAAATATGTTGAAGTTGAAAGCAAGCTGCTGAAACTTATATCTTCCTTTGTGTTGCTTCAATGCCTTTACTTTGAATCTATTGCTTTATGATTAACTCTTATGCAAGTCTTATTGATGCTTGTCTTGAAAGTATTATTCATGAAAAGTCTTTGCTATATGATTCATTTGTTTACTCATTATCTTTGCCATTGCTTCGAATCGCTGCATTCATCTCATATGCTTTACAATAGTATGATCAAGATTATGACAGCATGTCACTTCAGAAATTACCTTTTTTATCGTTTACCTACTCGAGGGCGAGTATGAACTAAGCTTGGGGATGCTTGATACGTCTCAAACGTATCTATAATTTCTTATGTTCCATGCTACTTTATTGATGATACTCACATGTTTTATACACATTATATGTCATATTTATGCATTTTCCGGCACTAACCTATTGACGAGATGCCGAAGAGCCGATTCTTTGTTTTCTCCTGTTTTTGGTTTCGAAATCCTAGTAAGGAAATATTCTCGGAATTGGACCGAAATCAACGCCCAGGGGCCTATTTTTCCACGAAGCTTCCAGAAGTCCGAAGAGGAAACGAAGTGGGGCCACGAGGCGGCGACACGCCAGGGCGGCGCGGCCCAGGCCCTGGCCGCGCCGGCCTGTTGTGTGGGCCCCTCGTGACGCCCCTTGACCTGCCCTTCCGCCTACTTAAAGCCTTCGTCGCGAAACCCCCAGTACCGAGAGCCACGATACGGAAAACCTTCCAGAGACGCCGCCACCGCCAATCCCATCTCGGGGGATTCAGGAGATCGCCTCCGGCACCCTGCCGGAGAGGGGAATCATCTCCGGAGGTCTCTTCATCGCCATGATCGCCTCCGGATCGATGTGTGAGTAGTCCACCCTGGACTATGGGTCCATAGCGGTAGCTAGATGGTTGTCTTCTCCTCATTGTGCTATCATGTTAGATCTTGTGAGCTGCCTATCATGATCAAGATCATCTATTTGTAATGCTACATGTTGTGTTTGTTGGGATCCGATGAATATTGAATACTATGTCAAGTTGATTATCAATCTATCATATATGTTATTTATGTTCTTGCATGCTCTCCGTTGCTAGTAGAGGCTCTGGCCAAGTTGATACTTGTGACTCCAAGAGGGAGTATTTATGCTCGATAGTGGGTTCATGCCTCCATTAAATGCGGGACGAGTGACGGAAAGTTCTAAGGTTGTGGATGTCTTGTTGCCACTAGGGATAAAACATCGATGCTTTGTCTAAGGATATTTGTGTTGATTACATTACGCACCATACTTAATGCAATTGTCTGTTGTTTGCAACTTAATACTTGGAGGGGGTTCGGATGATAACCTTGAAGGTGCACTTTTTAGGTATAGATGCATGCTTGGATAGCGGTCTATGTACTTTGTCGTAATGCCCTGATTAAATCTCATAGTACTCATCATGATATATGTATGTGCATTGTTATGCCTTCTTTATTTGTCAATTTCCCAACTGTAATTTGTTCACCCAACATCTGTTTATCTTATGGGAGAGACACCACTAGTGAACTCTGGACCCCGGTCCTATTCTTTACATCTGAAATACAATCTACTGCAATTGTTCTTTACTGTTATTCGCAAACAATCATCATCATCCACACTATACATCTAATCCTTTGTTTACAGCAAGCCGGTGAGGTTGACAACCTCACTGTTACGTTGGGGCAAAGTACTTTAATTGTGTTGTGCAGGTTCCACGTTGGCGCCGGAATCCCTGGCGTTGCGCCGCACTACACTCCGCCACCAACAACCTTCAACGTGTTCCTTGACTCCTACTGGTTCGATAAACCTTGGTTTCTTACTGAGGGAAACTTGCTGCTGTGCGCATCACACCTTCCTCTTGGGGTTCCCAACGGACATGTCAACTACACACATCAAGACTCCGCCGATATGTCGGAGTAGATGAAGTAGCTTTAAGAATAAAATTGACACGAGAATTGTGATACGTCCAAATTGCATCACTATTTTATATCATAATTTACTGTTATTCATTGATATATTTCATATTTAGAGATGCTACTTATGTTATTTCATCCATTTTTGCTTGTTTGATGATTATTGGAGAATTAACTGCCAGAGTCAGAATTCTGTTGGAAAAAAGGCCGTCAAGATACCATATTTCTGAAGAACAACAATTCCCAGAAGTTCCTATTTTTCCAGATGCCGGGAGAAGCTAGAAAGAGAGCCTGAGGTGGGCTAGGAGGAGCCCACTCCATCCCTAGGCGCGGGCCACCCTCTGGCCGCGCCTAGGCATGGTGTGGTGGATCTAGCCTACCACTGACATCGTTCCTTCGCGTATTTCATCCCCAGAGAACACTAAATAGAGGGGGAGCGAAGAGAGAAATATTCTGCCGTCGCGACGGGGCGGAAAACCACAGAGAGAGAAAAGCTCTCCGGCAGGCAGAAATCTGTCGGGGAAATTCCTTCCCGAAGGGGGGAAAACATCGCCATCATCACCGTCATTGAGCTGGACTTCATCGGGATCATCATCATCATCTCCATCACCAGCACCATCATCTCCACCATCTCCACTCCGTCCCGCTGTAACATTTTGGGTTTGATTCTTGTCAGTTCACAGGGAAAACTTTCCCGGTGTTGATTACTCCTTGTAGTTGATGTTATTGAGTGAAACCATTGGATTACAATTTATTTCTAGATTGTTATTCATCATTATATCACCTCTGATTATGATCCATATGATGTCTTGTGAGTAGTTCGCTTAGTTCTTGAGGACATGGGAGAAGTCACGATGTTAGTAGTGAAACTATGTTGAGTAATATTTAATGGTTTGATATTTAAGTTGTGGAGTTATTCTTCTAGTGGTGTCATGTGAATATAGTGTAATATCCCAGGTTTAGAGGCTATAAAATGAGAGAACACCAAAGTGTGCATTGCATTCATGCATAGAAAATCCGGGGAATTTTCGCGCTTTCAAATAAAACTTACCACAGTAACTGAAGTTTCACTTGATTTGTTGGAATTGAAGTAGATCATCAAGTCAAGCGCTATAAACTTCACTGTGATCTTTGCTAAAACCTTATTTTGGGTATACATAACTTGATCCATAGGTTGGATCAAAAGGAACTAGAACTATTACACAACACTTAAAAGTTAGCAACTACCTTTGTGTGTAATTTAATTCACTTATAAATAAGGTAAACCACAGGGTCTAAAGTGCATAAAAGCCACACATTCTTATTTAAATCATAACTTATTAAGTATATGAAATATCATAAAACTAAATCCATTTACATTACGAATTATAGTTCAAACTATTTGAATAAAATTAACTATGAGTACTTTGAAACTCATATGATCATGCCTTGGTGAAATCAAACAAAACTATCCAAATTTGAGGAATAACTTTCAACTTCCACTTTTTCACCAGTATTATAATATAAATCCAATCAAATATAATATAGTGACTCATCAACAATAATAAAACCATCCACAAGATATTTAGTAGCAAATGCCACTTGGCTATCCAAAAATAAATCATATGAGAGGATAATGATCTATGCCACATGTGATGAAAATATCTACATGACTTGCTTTCCAAGCTATGCCACCTCATGCTCAAAGGATTGCTATGGATGAGGGCATGACAACCAATCACCTTACTCATTAAACCAACACAAGAGTCACCACCTATGTGTCATGATACTAGAGCTTGCCCAAGCCTATAAATAGAGCCACACCCTTCATCCATTTCATCATCTTGTAGCATGAAACAAGGAATCACACACATAGAGCCACTCCATGTGCATTAGCTAGGATCAAGATGAAGAAGCTAGGAGGTGGAGGCATACCACAAGATGCGAGGTTTATCAGATTTCCTGAAGAACAAGTTACAGAAGATACCAAGGTAGAATTCCTAGGCAAACCATCTATTTAGAGGATCATATCATCATCTCTTGAGTAGGACCTTAGGCTATTACAAGACATTTAGAAGTGAGAGAGATTATAGATGCTAACCATAGCCATGTCTATCCTAGAGAATTTTAGAGTAGTATTACATTCTTAGTTGTATCAAACCAACCTTTAATCTTGTAGATGAGAACCATATTCCATTAGTGAAACATAACCAAAGCTTATGCTCATATTCTAATCCTAGTTGTGTATCACATTGGTGATCACTACTTAAATCCTAAACTACATTTGAATTCCAACCCATAGTATCAACTTTGGATTATAATTAGAACCCCTGCCATGCCTCATGCCTATTTATACTTCAATTTAGTGAAGCATTATCAAAACCCTAAACCTCTTCACATAGGATCCAATCCACCTAAAATAGTGTTCCCTAACTTATGTATCATAGATCACAAGTACACATCCAAACTGAAGTGCTAAGCAAGAATCATAATCATAAAGTTATCCAACCATTTTCTAAACCCTAGAAATAATCACTCACATAAAATCATGAACTCAATCCCATTTCCTTTACCCTTTGTTTAAACCCTAGCCATAATTAATTTTTATGTGAATAATCAATATGGTTAAGCACTTGCAAAATATAATATGTTCACCATTCACATGTTATCAATTTTAGATCTTTTAAAACAGAATTGATTCCTAAATTTAAAGTATTGAATTGAACCCTAAAATTCATATCTATTTTAACTTGTGCTTTTTAAGAACTAAAGTTAATCCATTATAAATGGTTGTTTAAAAACAAAACAATGCAGTGGGTATTATCATAAAATGATATTGATATTCAAATAGTTTTGAACCTACAAAACAAAGCAGAAATCAAATTTGAATTCAAACCAGAAAATAGAAAACAAAACAGAATTCAAAACATAAATTTAAAAGAGAATTGGAGGGGAAACCCTACAGCTTACACGACCGCGAGCAGCACGAAGCCAACCCACGCAGCAGCCCATCAAAGCCGGTGCAGAGTCCAGCCCACGGCCAAATACCGTTTCGCGTAGCGTCAAGAATCGTGCGAAGAGAATAAAGCTGCTGTCGTCAGTCGTCTCCGAGCTCGGCCAAGGTGAGCATTGGCCGATAGAGCCACGATCCTCGTCGACGATAAGGATGTCCCGGACGCGTAGAAGCTCCGAACCCGCTCCCTATGCTCCTCGCGTCCGAGCCTATCCATAAGCAA
>NC_061512.1:139507424-139551493 GCF_022539505.1 Lolium rigidum
TTTGATTCTATTATTAGAACAAATTATGATGTTGATGCTTCGTCTCTTGATAATACTTGATACACACTTTCTCGCGCTCTAGCTGAAAGGCGTTAAAGAAAAGCGCTTTATGGGAGACAACCCATGTTTTTACTACAGTATTTTTGTTTTATATTTGAGTCTTGGAAGTTGTTTACTACTGTAGCAACCTCTCCTTATCTTAGTTTTGTGTTTTGTTGTGCCAAGTAAAGTCTTTGATAGTAAAGTGAATACTAGATTTGGATTACCGCGCAGTTACAGATTTCTTTGCTGTCACTGAATCTGGGTCTAACTCTCCGTAGGTAGCTCAGAAAATTAAGCCAATTTACGTGCAGTGATCCTCAGATATGTACGCAACTTTCATTCAATTTGGGCATTTTCATTTGAGCAAGTCTGGTGCCTCAATAAAATCCATCTTTACGGACCGTTCTGCTTTGACAGATTCTGCCTTTTATTTCGCATTGCCTCTTTTGCTATGTTGGATGAATTTCTTTGATCCATTAATGTCCAGTAGCTTTATGCAATGTCCAGAAGTGTTAAGAATGATTGTGTCACCTCTGAACATGTTAATTTTTATTGTGCACTAACCCTCTAATGAGTTGTTTCGAGTTTGGTGGAGTGAAGTTTTCAAGGATCAAGAGAGGAGTATGATGCAATATGATCAAGGAGAGTGAAAGCTCTAAGCTTGGGGATGCCCCGGTGGTTCACCCCTGCATATTCTAAGAAGACTCAGCTGTCTAGCTTGGGATGCCCAAGGCATCCCCTTCTTCATCGACAACATTATCAGTTCCTCCCCGAAACTATATTTTTATTCCGTCACATCTTATGTACTTTGCTTGGAGCGTCTGCTTGTTTTTGTTTTTGTTTTGTTTGAATAAAATGGATCCTAGCATTCACTTGTATGGAGAGAGACACGCTCCGTTGTAGCATATGGACAAGTATGTCCTTAGGCTTTACTCATAGTATTCATGGCGAAGTTTCTTCTTCGTTAAATTGTTATATGGTTGGAATTGGAAAATGCTACATGTAGTAATTCTAAAATGTCTTGGATAATTTGATACTTGGCAATTGTTGTGCTCATGTTTAAGCTCTTGCATCATATACTTTGCACCCATTAATGAAGAAACACTTAGAGCTTGCTAATTTGGTTTGCATATTTGGTTTCTCTAAAGTCTAGATAATATCTAGTATTGAGTTTTGAACAACAAGGAAGACGGTGTAGAGTCTTATAATGTTTACAATATGTCTTTATGTGAGTTTTGCTGCACTCGCTCATCCTTGTGTTTGTTTCAAATAACCTTGCTAGCCTAAACCTTGTATCGAGAGGGAATACTTCTCATGCATCCAAAATCCTTTGAGCCAACCACTATGCCATTTGTGTCCACCATACCTACCTACTACATGGTATTTCTCCGCCATTCCAAAGTAAATTGCTTGAGTGCTACCTTTAAAATTCCATCATTCACCTTTGCAATATATAGCTCATGGGACAAATAGCTTAAAAACTATTGTGGTATTGAATATGTACTTATGCACTTTATCTCTTATTAAGTTGCTTGTTGTGCGATAACCATGTTTCGGGGGACGCCATCAACTATTCTTTGTTGAATATCATGTGAGTTGCTATGCATGTCCGTCTTGTCTCGAAGTAAGAGAGATCTACCACCTTAATGGTTGGAGCATGCATATTGTTAGAGAAGAACATTGGGCCGCTAACTAAAGCCATGATTCATGGTGGAAGTTTCAGCTTTGGACATATATCCTCAATCTCATATGAGAATAATAATTGTTGCCACATGCTTATGCATTAAAGAGGAGTCCATTATCTCGTTGTCCATGTTGTCCCAGTATGGATGTCTAAGTTGAGAATAATCAAAAGCGAGAAATCCAAAATGCGAGCTTTCTCCTTAGACCTTTGTACATGAGGCATGGAGGTACCCCATTGTGACACTTGGTTAAAACATGTGTATTGCGATGATCCGGTAGTCCAAGCTAATTAGGACAAGGTGCGGCACTATTAGTATACTATGCATGAGGCTTGCAACTTGTAAGATATAATTTACATAACTCATATGCTTTATTACTACCGTTGACAAAATTGTTTCATGTTTTCAAAATAAAAGCTCTAGCACAAATATAGCAATCGATGCTTTCCTCTTTGAAGGACCATTCTTTTTACTTTTATGTTGAGTCAGTTCACCTATTCTCTCCACCTCAAGAAGCAAACGGTAACTGTGCACTGTCTCCCTTAGCCTCCCGTGGCAAGCCGGACACAGCTCTAGGAGCACCATTGTACTCGTGTGATTACCATATACACTCATAGCAGGAGTAGAGGTTTTACCTCCATCGGAGGGCCTCGAACCTGGGTACGTCGCCGTGTCGCTCGTGCCCATACCCGCTTCCGGATACCGCCGTGAGATCTCTCAGGAGCCCCTTCGATTAGCCACCCTATGGCATATGCCGTGACGATACCACGACACATATGTTTACAAACAGTATGATCAAGGTTATGATGGCATGTCACTTCAGAAATTATCTTTGTTATCGTTTTACCTGCTCGGGACGAGCAGAACTAAGCTTGGGGATGCTTGATACGTCTCCGACGTATCGATAATTTCTTATGTTCTATGCCATATTATTGATGATACCTACATGTTTTATGCACACTTTATGTCATATTCGTGCATTTTCTCGGAACTAACCTATTAACAAGATGCCGAAGTGCCGATTGTCTGTTTTCTGCTGTTTTTGGTTTCAGAAATCCTAGTAATGAAATATTCTCGAATTGGACGAAACAAAGACCCGGGGGCCTATTTTGCCACGAACCTTCCGGAAGACCGAAGAGCATACGAAGTGGGGCCACGAGGTGGCCAAACCACAAGGCGGCGCGGCCAAGGGGGCCCGCGCCGCCCGTGGTGTGGGCCCTCGTCGCCCCCGACTCGCCCTTCCGCCTACTTAAAGCCTCCGTCGCGAAACCCCCGATGCGAAAAACCACGATACGGAAAACCTTACCGAGACGCCGCCGCCGCCGATCCCATCTCGGGGGATTCTCGGAGATCTCCTCCGGCACCCCGCCGGAGAGGGGATTCATCTCCCGGAGGACTCTACACCGCCGTGGTCGCCTCCGGAGTGATGAGTGAGTAGTTCACCCCTGGACTATGGGTCCATAGCAGTAGCTAGATGGTTGTCTTCTCCTCATTGTGCTTCATTGTTGGATCTTGTGAGCTGCCTAACATGATCAAGATCATCTATCCGTAATACTCTATGTTGTGTTTGTCGGGATCCGATGGATAGAGAATACCATGTTATGTTAATTATCAAGTTATTACATATGTGTTGTTTATGATCTTGCATTCTCTCCGTTATTAGTAGAGGCTCGGCCAAGTTTTTGCTCTTAACTCCAAGAGGGAGTATTTATGCTCGATAGTGGGTTCATGCCCGCATTGACACCTGGGACGAGTGACGAAAGTTCTAAGGTTGTGTTGTGCTCGTTGCCACTAGGGATAAAACATTAGCGCTATGTCCGAGGATGTAGTTGTTGATTACATTACGCACCATACTTAATGCAATTGTCAGTTGCTTTGCAACTTAATACTGGAAGGGGTTCGGACGATAACCTGAAGGTGGACTTTTTAGGCATAGATGCAGTTGGATGGCGGTCTATGTACTTTTTCGTAATGCCCAATTAAATCTCACTATACTTATCATGACATGTATGTGCATTGTTATGCCCTCTCTATTTGTCAATTGCCCGACTGTAATTTGTTCACCCAACATGCTTTTATCTTATGGGAGAGACACCTCTAGTGAACTGTGGACCCCGGTCCATTCTTTTAATACTGAAATACAAATCTGCTCGCAATACTTGTTTTTACTGTTTTCTCTGCAAACAATCATCTTCCACACAATTCGGTTAATCCTTTGTTACAGCAAGCCGGTGAGATTGACAACCTCACTGTTTCGTTGGGGCAAAGTACTTTGGTTGTGTTGTGCAGGTTCCACGTTGGCGCCGGAATCCCTGGTGTTGCGCCGCACTACATCCCGCCGCCATCAACCTTCAACGTGCTTCTTGGCTCCTCCTGGTTCGATAAACCTTGGTTTCTTTCTGAGGGAAAACTTGCTGCTGTGCGCATCATACCTTCCTATTGGGGTTGCCCAACGAACGTGTGAAATACACGCCATCAGTAACCATCGACTGCAGCACTCGCGTATTTTCGAGGCTTGGATTGGTTGTTTTTGTATGCCATTAATCTTAGCTCTCGCTGAGAGTATTTAATTAATGTCATCGTGTAAACACGTTTTTTCTGGGCCAACGCTCCCGATGGGAGTTAGGCCAATGCTCCCGATGGGAGTTAGGCCAACGCTCCCGATGGGAGTAAGAGCCGATGGAAGCGGTTCCGAATGTTTCGTTCGGGTGCCAAAGCCTGAAGCAGGGAAAAGGGCAATAGAAATCTGATTAGATCTTTATTCATAATGCAAAACAACCTTATGGTCCATTGAGAAAAAAAAAAGAACAATCGTATCCTATGTATAAAACCGTCGCAATTGCGCGATGTTCCATGGATTCTCGACGTCTTTTCCTGATTCTGGATTCTTGAGCCGATAGGCTCCTCCTGGTATCACTTCAGTGATGATGTATGGTCCTTCCCATGGGGATTCTAGCTTCAAGGGT
Organism: Lolium rigidum; assembly: GCF_022539505.1. Classification (NCBI taxonomy): domain Eukaryota; kingdom Viridiplantae; phylum Streptophyta; class Magnoliopsida; order Poales; family Poaceae; genus Lolium; species Lolium rigidum. Next base: position 139,512,115 of record NC_061512.1, read on the forward strand.
CTTTTTTGTTTCAACCGAAGTACCATATCTCCAACACTGAAACTTCGACTGCGTATTCGTCGGTTGTGATTATTTCTCAGTGCTTGCTGGTAGACCGTTGTTCTTGCCAAGGCAATATCTCGTGCTTCGTCAAGGAGATCGACAGCATCTTGTAACGCGATATTGGAGGAGGACTCCGTGTACGCTGTTACTCGAGGTGCTTCAAATCGAACGTCGGTCGGCGGGACTGCTTCGACTCCGTACACCGGGAAGAACGGAGTGTGTTGAGTTGACCTGTTGGGGGTGGTACGCAAACTCCATAGCACGGATGGTAATTCTTCAACCCGAGCTCCAGTCTGCACCTTTAAGGCGTTTCTTTAAGCCATCCCCTATTAAACCATTGATCCTTTCCACTCGGCCATTGGTCTGTGGGTGAGAGACTGATGCGAACTTCAATTTGATTCCCCCATTGTCACAAAATTTCCTGAATTCCTCGGAATCGAAATTGGAACCGTTGTCTGTGACGATGCTATGGGGCATACCAAATCGACATGTTATTCCTTTGAAAAATTGAACCGCCGTTTCAGCCTTTTGATTTCGCACTAGTACTGCCTCGATCCACTTAGTGAATTTGTCGACTGCAACCAGTAAGTACGTGTGTCCTCCGGGTGATGATCTTGGCGGTGGTCCAACTTGATCAAGTCCCCACCGAGCGAACGGCCATGCCAAAGGTATCGTCATTAAATCCGTTGCAGGAGCGTGTGGTTTCGACGAGAAACGTTGGCACGCATCGCACTTCATGACTAGATCCCTAGCATCCGATGCTGCCGTTGGCCGATAAAATCCTGCCCTAAAGGCTTTCGCCACAAGGGCTCGCTTCTGCATGATGCCCGCGAGGTTCCTTCATGTATTTCGCGCAACAGTGCTTTTCCATCGTCAATGGCGATGCACCTCTGGAAGATCCCTGAGATGCTGCGCTTGTAAAGCTCACCATTTATTACTGTAAAGGCCTTTGATCGTCTAACGACTCGCTTAGCTTCCACAGAGTCTTCTGGCAGCTCTTGTTTTGACGAGTACGCTAAAAATGGTTTGGTCCATAGAGGCTCGAGGAGGAGGACTTGCTCGGAAGAAAGGACTGGAGATTCTTCGACCGAAGGTTTTTGCAATGAGCTTTTTCCAGTTCTTCACCCGATGGTTTTGCGGACGGTTTTTCTTTAATTGATCTTTGAGTGATCACTTCGTAAAAAACTCCATCCGGAATGGGGGAGCATGTGGACCCGATGTTCGCCAAAGTGTCGGCTTCCTCGTTGCGGCTCTGCCGATGTGCTTAAGCTCGCACCCTTAGAATTTAGCCTCCATGTTCGATACAGTGGCGATAAGCAACCATGTTGTCGCTGACTGCATCGCACAGGTTCATTGACTGCTGGACCACCAAGTTCGAATCTCCGTAGATTTCTAGGCGCGTAGCGCCACACGCCTTCGCCATTTTCATTCCGTGCTGCAGCGCTTCGTACTCCGCTTCGTTGTTTGTTGGTAGGGAGAAATTCATACGTAGTATATACTTCATTTTATCTCCCTGTGGTGATATCAGCACCACTCCTGCCCCTGCTCATGTACTTCGTTTCGACCCATCAAAGTACATTACCCATGACCCCGACATGTCGGGTGTTGCTGGTGTCTGTGATTGGATCCAATCTGCCACAAAATCTGGGAGAATTTGGGATTTTACCGCCGTTCGGTTGACGTAAGTTATGTCGTGTGGCGCTAACTCGATGGCCCATTGAGATACTCGACCTGTGGCTTCTGGATTGGTCATTATGCTCTTCAGGGGTGCTTCGCTCACAACTTTGATCGGGTGCTCCGTGAAGTAATGCCTCAGCTTACGAGCCGACCTCCATACTGCATATGCCAACTTCTGGTGATGAGGATACCTCTGTCTTGCGGGGGTAAGCGCTTCACTGAGATAGTAAACAGGCCTCTGCACACCATGAACTCTCCCTGCTTCTTCTCGCTCGACAACCAGGACGCTACTGAAGACTTGAGATGTAGCGGCTATGTACATCAGCAGTGTCTCCTTTTCGCGCGGAGTCACGAGTACCGGGGAGGTCGATAGGATTTTCTTCAAGTTGTCAAAGGAGTCTTGTGCTTCCTTTGTCCACTCGAACTTTTCCGACTTTTTCATCAAGTTGTAGAAGGGCAAAGCTTTCTCCCCTAGCTTCGCGATGAACCCGCTAAGCGGCTGCTAATCGACCTGCCAGCTGCTGCACTTGGTGCAGATTCTTTGGCGGTTCCATGTCAAGAATAGCTTTGATCTTCAAGGGATTGGCCTCGATTCCTCTGGCTGATATGAAGTATCCGAGTACTTGCCCTCCTGGTACTCCAAAGAAACACTTCTTGGGATTTAGCTTAATTTTGTATCTGTCCAGATTGTCAAAGGTCTCTCGCAAGTCATCGATGAGTGTGGCCGCGTGCTTTGTTTTCACCACGATGTCGTCGATGTAGACTTCAATGTTTCTTCCAATCTGCTCCGCGAGGCAGGCTTGCATGCAGCGTTGATAAGTAGCTCCTGCATTTTTTAACCCGAAGGTCATGACGTTGTAACAGAAAACGCCGTGTGGAGTGATGAACGCGGTTAGCTCCTGGTCCTCCTTCTTTAGTTTGATCTGGTTGTACCCGGAGTATGCATCGAGGAAAGAGAGACGATCGCATCCGGCTGTAGAATCGACTATCTGATCTATTCGAGGCAATGGGAAATGATCTTTGGGGCAGTGTTTGTTAAGGCTAGTGTAATCGATGCACATGCGAAGGGCGGTTGTGTCCTTTTTTGGCACCATGACTGGATTAGCCACCCATTCAGATTCCTTAAGCTCTCGGATGAATCCCGCCTTGCGGAGCCGATTAACTTCTTCACCAATTGCTCTTCTTTTGGGTTCAGAGAATCGTCGCATCGGCTCGCTGCATGCGGCTTGGCCGTCGGGTCAACATTTAGGGCGTGCTCGGCGAGTTCCCCAGGGATACCGGCATGTCGGATGGCTCCCATGCAAATATCTCCCAGCGCTCACGGAGGAACTCGATGAGCGCGCTTTCCTATGCGACATCTAGGTCAGCCGAGGTGTTGACCGTTTTCTTCGGATCAGTTGGGTGCACCTGCAGTTTCTTGGTTTCCTTTGTAGTATCGAACTCATCGGATCTTGCATTTCGATTGTCGGCTGGTGGATGTGTGTGATCTGTAATGGCGTCGATCGCGTTGAGTTCTTCCTTGGCTCCAAATTTCGAGGCGATCTTCTGAAATTCCCTGTCGCGGTTAGTCGACCGAGCGAAGCTGCCGTGAACGGTTATTGGGGTCCCGTTGTTGCCTGGCATCTTTAGCTTCAGGTATGCATAATGAGGCACGGCCATAAATTTGGCAAACGCAGGTCTGCCGAGGATGGCGTGGTACTGAGATTCCCAGTCGACTATCTCGAACTCAATCCTTTCTTTCCTGAAATTACTGGGCGTGCCGAAGACTACGTCCAATGATGTTTTTCGCAGCGAGTAGGCGGGTCGAGTCGGTATAATGCCGTGGAACCCTGTGTCGGATTCTTTTAGCATGTCGACTGTTAAACCCATTGCCCTCATTGTACTGGCGAATAACAGGTTTAAGCCGCTTCCACCATCCATAAATACTTTTCCCATATTGTATCCTCCAATCTGTGCTTCCAGGACGAGGGCCGCGTGACCGGGCCTTGGGACGGCCTTCGGGTGATCCGCCCTGTCGAAGGTGATGCTCCGATCTGACCAATCAATAAAATCCGGCGTATCAACCATGGCAACTTCCGCGTATTTTACTTCTCGGGAGAACTTTTTGATTTCTCTTTTCGAAAAGCTGGTTTTGTGGATCATGTTGATCTGTCCACGCGATCTTTGGGAATGCCTCGGCCGGTTCGTACTCGCTTTTTTCCATTGGCTCGTATGGTTCCGGTACATATGGCTCCGGATGATGACCATAGGACCTCGCTTTCTCTTCCATTATGCGAACTCTTGATGTGGCTTCGGCTCTAAGATCGTCGCGAAGCTGCCGAATCTCAAGGAAGTGTCGGCGGTTCCTTAGCAGATGGCTGGACTTTTCCCGACCATCCTTAGGATCAAAATAAGAGTGGAGATAACACGGTGCTTCAAGCTGCTCTGTAGCTGAGAGGTGTGGAGAACGGGTGCGTCCTCTGATTGATGACATGTCATAGCATCGAGGGTGGGCTGCTGTTTGGCCTTCCTCTTCACGGTGCGAACTCCTTCGTCTCTTTCTTTGTCCAGCCGCGGCGTCGAGATTTTCCCGATTGCTCTCTCGTATGCTTCTGGGCGAAGCCTTTAGGGTTGCTGCCGAAGGGACACCTTCTTGAGGCTCAGCGTTTGAGTGGGACGCGCCGGCCCCGGGGAGGCGGAGAAAACCTCCAGAGTCGACGATGAAGTGGACGCCACCGAAAACAGCTTCCGTGTTGCGAGACGTTGCCATAGAGTTCGGGTGAAGCTCTTCGCGGTGCGGCACAAATTCGAAGGATCCGCAGCGGATCGGGTCTCTCGACTTTGCTGGTGTCGGTGACTCGAGTAAGAACGCCGCGGACGTAACTGGTGCTGTCGATGACCTGCCTTGTGCGCGACGGGGTTCCCACGAGACGGCGCCAATTGTCGAGGGTACTCCTCGCCAATGCCCTCCGATAGGGGCTTAGGGTTGACGGAATCACGTGGGCGACACGAGACATCGGTTCACGGACAAGCGGGGAGAGCGATTTACCCGGGTTCGGGGCCCTCGATGAGGTAAAACCCTTACGTCCTGCACTGTCTGTTCTTGATTATGATGATAACGGGTTACAATGGGGTGCCGAATAGTTCGGCTGAGATCTCGTCGAGATGGCTATTACTAAGATGCCCTAGCTCTAAGCTTTCTCTGGCTAAGATGGCTAAGATTGATTGTCCCTCGGCAGGCCCTCTCCTGGTCTTTATATAGGAGGCCAGGTCTCAAGGGTCCTAACCGAGTACGACTAGGTTTACAGTAGATTAGATCTAATCTTTCCTTGTTTGTCCGTTTCCTGATCTTGTCCGCCAAGGAATCTTCTGACGCACCGACCTAGTGGCCCATCTCGCCTTCTGGTAGCTTTATGGGCCTCTGACTTTGTCAATACCAGATAGGGCAATACTGGTTACCCGAAGGGTAATGCCCACGTCAACAGCGGCAAGGAAAGATTGCCTCGACTCCTTTGTATACTGTCGCAACTTGTAAAGTACTCCTGCGCCAACGCTGTGAAGGATCTAATGAATCAGCAACAAGCTAGCTAGCTAAGGGCTGCTTCACGTGGTTCTGTCGATTGAACAAAAGAAAGAAAAGAAACATGCTAGTGCTAATACAATCGACCGGCAAGAAGTACCGCGTCGTCAACCAAGCCGCACGCTTCAAGAGCTTGGATGCATGGAATTAGCGGCCGGAGCAGCAATCACAAAGGAAATTAATCAATGAGGAGCTTCAAGTGAAAACCAAAGTTCTACTTCACGCGAAGGGACAACTCGAAAAACTACAACTTCGCCTCAATCACATTCGACTTGGCTTCAGTGATCTCCATCTCAACTATGGCCGTCAACGACGTCAAGTACTGGCAACAGCGAGCTACCGTCAACCTTGACATCCATGCGCATCGACAACTTTCAGCTAAGCTCCGCATGACTTCATCGCCGCGATTCGGTCAACTCCATCCGATGACTCGGCACATAGACTGATTCGCCGGATCAAACAGCAGCAATGATTATAAATCCATGGAATGATCGGTAACCCGTTCTTTTTACGTATTATTTAATTCATGTATGCAATTACCTAACCGATATAGTATTGAATTACCTAATTATCAAATGCGTGAATACATCTTTTTTCTCATTAGAATATTTCAACAGTAATTTATCTTGGATGCTAATCTCTTACAGCAATTTATCTTTGTAAATTTGTTTTCTATTATACGAGAATTTGTTGTTTACAGTAGGCAAGACCATTTACTTTGATTTCAATTATAAATATTGGAAAAGTTATGAACCTATACGATAAGGCCAAGCACTACTATGTATGAAGGACTGAAACGTTACCATTGTTTGCATGGATTTTGCGGCAAGTTATATAATACTGACCTCGTGCACTTTCGGTGGATTTATCTTCTTTGGCTTACTGGATTTGTCTTCTTCGGTGGGATCATCTATATGGTTATTATTGATTTCTTCTTTACTACCCGGTGCACATCTGGGTGAGTGGATTCATCTTTTAAGGTTATCATTGGTTTTCTCTAATATAATACTACCCGACGCATTTCCGGGTCAGTGGATTTATCATATATGATTATTACTGGATTTATTTCCTTCGGATCAATGGATTCATCCTCTATGATATCAGCGGATTCATCTTCAATATATGCTTCATATTTAATGGTGTAATCTTCAATGAGGATTCATCTCAAATACTTCATCTTGGATTCATCTCCAAGTACTTTATCTTTAATGGCGTAATCTTCAATGGTTTCCTCTCCAATGGCGTAAATTTTCAGTGGATTCATATTATATTATTGTCAACGGCTTTATCGTAAATGGCTTCATCTTATATGATGTCGGACGACTCCATCAACTTATTTCGACGTCACGCCTAATGCTCGGGGGCTCGACAACAATTTCGCCTAGGGTCACGACTGCGACACAACAATCATGACATCACCTCAGCAACACTCGGGGGCTCGGCTATTTCTTCATCAACAATTTCGCAGCATCCACTTTTGCTATTTGATGGTTTCTACTTTGGCTAGATTTCTTATCTACACTCGAAGACTTCATCATGCATCGACTTCGTCGTGTCCAAAAAGCTAAGTGTTCTTCTATTTTGCACAAAGTTGATTATCGTTTACTTTCGTCGCACCCGACACTCGGGGGCAGCGCAGCATATATTCACTTTACATATCATCGAATCTGAGCATCTGACACCGCATGGGAAAAAGATAGTCAAGGGAAAGATAGAAAAAGTTTGTTTATTTGTGCAGGAGAAAGCAAAATTCAAAGTATATAAGAGAGAACCCGACGAAATTGTCTACAGGGAGAACTCGACGAAATTGTCTTCAAGAAAGAACAGGACCCGAAAAATTATCTTCAAGAAGGTCCCGAAAAATTATCTTCAAAGAGGTCCCGAAGAATTATCTTCAAGGAGGTCCCGAAGAATTATCATCAGGGAGGACCCGAAAAATTATCCTCAAGGAGGACCCGAAAATTGTCCTCAAGGAGGACCCGAAGAATTGTCCTCAAAGAGGACTGATACGTCTCCGACATATCGATAATTTCTTATGTTCTATGCCATATTATTGATGATACCTACATGTTTTATGCACACTTTATGTCATATTCGTGCATTTTCTGGAACTAACCTATTAACAAGATGCCGAAGTGTCGGTTCTCGTTTTCTGCTGTTTTTGGTTTCAGAAATCCTAGTAACGAAATATTCTCGGAATTGGACGAAACGAAGACCCGGGGGCCTATTTTGCCACGAACCTTCCGGAAGACCGAAGAGCATACGAAGTGGGGCCACGAGGTGGCGACACCACATGGCGGCGCGGCCAAGGGGGGCCCGCGCCGCCCTATGGTGTGGGCCCCTCGTTAGCCCCCGACTCGCCCTTCCGCCTACTTAAAGCCTCCGTCGCGAAACCCACGATGCGAAAAACCACGATACGGAAAACCTTACGAGACGCCGCCGCCGCCGATCCCATCTCGGGGGATTCCGGAGATCTCCTCCGGCACCCTGCCGGAGAGGGGATTCATCTCCCGGAGGACTCTACACCGCCATGGTCGCCTCCGGAGTGATGAGTGAGTAGTTCACCCCTGGACTATGGGTCCATAGCGGTAGCTAGATGGTTGTCTTCTCCTCATTGTGCTTCATTGTTGGATCTTGTGAGCTGCCTAACATGATCAAGATCATCTATCTGTAATACTCTATGTTGTGTTTGTCGGGATCCGATGGATAGAGAATACCATGTTATGTTAATTATCAAGTTATTACATATGTGTTGTTTATGATCTTGCATGCTCTCCGTTACTAGTAGAGGCTCTGGCCAAGTTTTTGCTTTTAACTCCAAGAGGGAGTATTTATGCTCGATAGTGGGTTCATGCCTGCATTGACACCTGGGACGGTGACGAAAGTTCTAAGGTTGTGTTGTGCTTGTTGCCACTAGGGATAAAACATTGGCGCTATGTCCGAGGATGTAGTTGTTGATTACATTACGCACCATACTTAATGCAATTGTCTGTTGCTTTGCAACTTAATACTTGGAGGGGTTCGGACGATAACTCGAAGGTGGACTTTTTAGGCATAGATGCGGTTGGATGGCGGTCTATGTACTTTGTCGTAATGCCCAATTAAATCTCACTATACTTATCATGCCATGTATGTGCATTGTTATGCCCTCTCTATTTGTCAATTGCCCGACTGTAATTTGTTCACCCAACATGCTTTTATCTTATGGGAGAGACACCTCTAGTGAACTGTGGACCCCGGTCCATTCTTTTAATACTTGAAATACAAATCTGCTGCAATACTTGTTCTTTACTTGTTTTCTTGCAAACAATCATCTTCCACACAATACGGTTAACCCTTTGTTACAGCAAGCCGGTGAGATTGACAACCTCACTTGTTTCGTTGGGGCAAAGTACTTTGGTTGTGTTGTGCGGGTTCCACGTTGGCGCCGGAATCTACGGTATTGCGCCGCACTACATCCCGCCGCCATCAACCTTCAACGTGCTTCTTGACTCCTACTGGTTCGATTAAACCTTGGTTTCTTGCGAGGAAACTTGCCGCTGTGCGCGTCACACCTTCCTCTTGGGGTTCCCAACGGACGTGTCAACCACACGCATCAAGCAAATTTCTGGCGCCGTTGCCGGGGAGATCAAGACACGCTGCAAGGGGAGTCTCCACTTCTCAATCTCTTTACTTTGTTTTTGTCTTGCTTTATTTTATTTACTACTTTGTTTGCTGCACCCATATCAAAAATACAAAAAAAATAGTTGCTAGTTTTACTTTATTTACTGTCTTGTTTGCTATATCAAAAACACAAAAAAATTAGTTTACTTGCATTTACTTTATCTAGTTTGTTTTATTTACTACTGCTAAAATGAGTAATCCTGAAGTTGAAGTTCGTTCATTTAAGCAACAAGGAGGAGAATGTTTAAAAGATGCTTGGTATAGAATTAGTGATGCCCATAATAGGTGCACTAAGAAACACTCCACTACTATCCTACTTAGGAATTTTTATGTTGGTATCTCTAGCTGGAATAGATATGTTCTTGATTGTCTCGCGGGGGGTAACTTCCTAGGTGCTCCCGCTTTAGAGGCTAGTTGCATTATTGAGAGTTTATTTGGAACACCACCTGTTAATGAAATTAAAATTGAAACCTCCCTTGAGGATGTTATAAAAAAATTGGAAACCATAGAGAAAAATTTAAGTGTTGAAACTAAGTTGGAGATGTTACTTGTTAAAACTGATAAACTTGATAAATCCTTAGGAGGAATTGATGAAAGAATTAGTGTCCTAGGAACTTGTGTTGACCATGATAATCAAATTAATAGGATTGGCGAACTTGAAAAAGCTATGGGAACTTTGGGTTCAACCTTTTCATCTTTACAGTTTAGAGAGAAAGCTTATGTGGGAAAAGAGCAAAAGTTTATGTATGCCTCTAAAGTGCCTAAACCAAAGAAATATTATTATAGACCTAAAATTGACAAAGCCCCTAGTATCGCTACAAATGGGGGAGCTTATGATATCAATGCTCCATCTCGCGATAACACTTGAGTTACACTTTCTGCGCCTAGCTGAAAGGCGTTAAAGAAAAGCGCTTATGGGAGACAACCCATGTTTTTACTCCAGTATTTTTGTTTTATATTTGTGTCTTGGAAGTTGTTTAATACTGTAGCAACCTCTCCTTATCTTAGTTTTGTGTTTTGTTGTGCCAAGTAAAGTCTTTGATAGTAAAGTAAGTATTAGATTTGGATTACTGCGCAGTTCCAGATTTTTTTGCTGTCACGAATCTGGGTCTACCTCCCTGTAGGTAGCTCAGAAAATTAAGCCAATTTACGTGCATGATCCTCAGATATGTACGCAACTTTCATTCAATTTGAGAATTTTCGTTTGAGCAAGTCTGGTGGCCTAATGAAATCCATCTTTACGGACTGTTCTGTTTTGACAGATTCTGTCTTTTATTTCGCATTGCCTCTTTCGCTATGTTGGATGAATTTCTTTGATCCACTAATGTCCAGTAGCTTTATGCAATGTCCAGAAGTGTTAAGAATGATTGTGTCACCTCTGAACATGTGAATTTTTATTATGCACTAACCCTCTAATGAGTTGTTTCGAGTTTGGTGTGGAGGAAGTTTTCAAGGATCAAGAGAGGAGTATGATGCAATATGATCAAGGAGAGTGAAAGCTCTAAGCTTGGGGATGCCCCGGTAGTTCACCCCTGCACGTTTTAAGAAGACTCAAGCTTCTAAGCTTGGGGATGCCCAAGGCATCCCCTTCTTCATCGACAACATTATCAGGTTCCTCCCCTGAAACTATATTTTTATTCCGTCACATCTTATGCACTTTGCTTGGAGCGTCGGTTTGTTTTTGTTTTTTGTTTTGTTTGAATAAAATGGATCCTAGCATTCACTTTATGGGAGAGATACACGCTCCGCTGTAGCATATGGACAAATATGTCCTTAGGCTCTACTCATAGTATTCATGGCGAAGTTTCATCTTCGTTAAATTGTTATATGGTTGGAATTGGAAAATGCTACATGTAGTAACTCTAAAATGTCTTGGATAATTTGATACTTGGCAATTGTTGTGCTCATGTTTAAGCTCTTGCATCATATACTTTGCACCCATTAATGAAGAAATACTAAGAGCTTGCTAATTTGGTTTGCATATTTAGTTTCTCTAGAGTCTAGATAATATCTAGTATTGAGTTTTGAACAACAAGGAAGACGGTATGGAGTCTTATAATGTTTACAATATGTCTTTTATGTGAGTTTTGCTGTACCGTTCATCCTTGTGTTTGTTTCAAATAACCTTGCTAGCCTAAACCTTGTATCGAGAGGGAATACTTCTCATGCATCCAAAATCCTTGAGCCAACCACTATGCCATTTGTGTCCACCATACCCACCTACTACATGGTATTTATCCGCCATTCCAAAGTAAATTGCTTGAGTGCTACCTTTAAAATTCCATCATTCACCTTTACAATATATAGCTCATGGGACAAATAGCTTAAAAACTATTGTGGTATTGAATATGTACTTATGCACTTTATCTCTTATTAAGTTGCTTGTTGTGCGATAACCATGCTTACGGGGACGCCATCAACTATTCTTTGTTGAATATCATGTGAGTTGCTATGCATGTCCGTCTTGTACGAAGTAAGAGAGATCTACCACCTTCATGGTTGGAGCATGCATATTGTTAGAGAAGAACTTTGGGCCGCTAACTAAAGCCATGATTCATGGTGGAAGTTTCAGTTTTGGACGCATATCCTCAATCTCATATGAGAATAATAATTGTTGCCACATGCTTATGCATTAAAGAGGAGTCCATTATCTGTTGTCCATGTTGTCCCGGTATGGATGTCTAAGTTGAGAATAATCAAAAGCGAGAAATCCAAAATGCGAGCTTTCTCCTTAGACCTTTGTACAGGCGGCATGGAGGTACCCCATTGTGACACTTGGTTAAAACATGTGCATTGCAAAGATCCGGTAGTCCAAGCTAATTAGGACAAGGTGCGGGCACTATTAGTATACTATGCATGAGGCTTGCAACTTGTAAGATATAATGTACATAACTCATATGCTTTATTACTACCGTTGACAAAATTGTTTCATGTTTTCAAAATAAAAGCTCTAGCACAAATATAGCAATCGATGCTTTCCTCTTTGAAGGACCATTCTCTTTTACTTTTATGTTGAGTCAGTTCACCTATCTCTCTCCACCTCAAGAAGCAAACACTTGTGTTAACTGTGCATTGATTCTTACATACTTGCTTATTGTACTTGTTATATTACTCTATGTTGACAATTATCCATGAGATATACATGTTACAAGTTGAAAGCAACCGCTGAAACTTAATCTTCCTTTGTGTTGCTTCAATACCTTTACTTTGATTTATTGCTTTATGAGTTAACTCTTATGCAAGACTTATTAAGACTTGTCTTGAAGTACTATTCATGAAAAGTCTTTGCTTTATGATTCACTTGTTTACTCATGTCATTACCATTGTTTTGATCGCTGCATCCACTACATATGTTTACAAATAGTATGATCAAGGTTATGATGGCATATCACTTCGAAATTATCTTTGTTATCGTTTTACTGCTCGGGACGAGCAGAACTAAGCTTGGGGATGCTTGATACGTCTCCGACGTATCGATAATTTCTTATGTTCTATGCCATATCATTGATGATACCTACATGTTTTATGCACACTTTATGTCATATTCGTGCATTTTCTGGAACTAACCTATTAACAAGATGCCGAAGTGCCGGTTCTCGTTTTCTGCTGTTTTTGGTTTCGAAATCCTAGTAACGAAATATTCTCGGAATTGGACGAAACGAAGACCCGGGGGCCTATTTTGCCACGAACCTTCCGGAAGACCGAAGAGCATACGTAGTGGGGCCACGAGGTGGCGACACCACATGGCGGCGCGGCCAAGGGGGGGCCCGCGCCGCCCTATGGTGTGGGCCCCTCGTTAGCCCCCGACTCTGCCCTTCCGCCTACTTAAAGCCTCCGTCGTGAAACCCCTGATGCGAAAAACCACGATACGGAAAACCTTACTGAGACGCCGCCGCCGCCGATCCCATCTCGGGGGATTACGGAGATCTCCTCCGGCACCCTGCCGGAGAGGGGATTCATCTCCCGGAGGACTCTACACCGCCATGGTCGCCTCCGGAGTGATGAGTGAGTAGTTCACCCCTGGACTATGGGTCCATAGCGGTAGCTAGATGGTTGTCTTCTCCTCATTGTGCTTCATTGTTGGATCTTGTGAGCTGCCTAACATGATCAAGATCATCTATCCGTAATACTATATGTTGTGTTTGTCGGGATCCGATGGATAGAGAATACCATGTTATGTTAATTATCAAGTTATTACATATGTGTTGTTTATGATCTTGCATGCTCTCCGTTACTAGTAGAGGCTCCGGCCAAGTTTTTGCTTTTAACTCCAAGAGGGAGTATTTATGCTCGATAGTGGGTTCATGCCTGCATTGACACCGGGACGATGACGAGAAAGTTCTAAGGTTGTGTTGTGCTTTGTTGCCACTAGGGATAAAACATTGGCGCTATGTCCGAGGATGTAGTTGTTGATTACATTACGCACCATACTTAATGCAATTGTCTGTTGCTTTGCAACTTAATACCGGAGGGGTTCGAACGATAACTCTGAAGGTGGACTTTTTAGGCATAGATGCGGTTGGATGGCGGTCTATGTACTTTGTCGTAATGCCCAATTAAATCTCACTATACTTATCATGCCATGTATGTGCATTGTTATGCCCTCTCTATTTGTCAATTGCCCGACTGTAATTTGTTCACCCAACATGCTTTTATCTTATGGGAGAGACACCTCTAGTGAACTGTGGACCCCGGTCCATTCTTTTAATACTGAAATACAAATCTGCTGCAATACTTGTTCTTTCCTGTTTTCTTGCAAACAATCATCTTCCACACAATACGGTTAACCCTTTGTTACAGCAAGCCGGTGAGATTGACAACCTCATCTGTTTCGTTGGGGCAAAGTACTTTGGTTGTGTTGTGCAGGTTCCACGTTGGCGCCGGAATCTCCGGTGTTGCGCCGCACTACATCCCGCCGCCATCAACCTTCAACGTGCTTCTTGACTCCTACTGGTTCGATTAAACCTTGGTTTCTTACTGAGGGAAACTTGCCGCTGTGCGCATCACACCTTCCTCTTGGGGTTCCCAACGGACGTGTCAACCACACGCATCAAGGACCCGAAGAAATTTTCCTGACGGAGGAACTCGACGAAATTTTCATCAAGGAGGAACCCCCCCCCCAAAAAAAAGGTGGACAAATCTTCGGATTCATTGACTCGTCATATTGTTCCGAGCAAGAGCATCGGTGATATACCCGACAATATAGAATAACCAATATATTCAGCTGTCTCATCAAGCCCGAGAGAAAAATAGAAGAACCCGCAAAATGGGTCATTGCATCAGTCGAACAAGGCACTTGACAAAATATTCTCAGAGCGCCAAAGTTGCGAATAATTCTGAATGCCGCAAAACTCTGCGAAGGTAAGACCCCGGGATCCGTCCTGTGTGGCGTGGCATCGCCAAAGACTGCGCTCTGCTACTTTTTTCCACATCAACAGATGTGAAGATATATCCCGGCGGACGCGTTGTGGACCCGATAACATTACTGGAATTCGGATCATGGTAAGTCCTTAAGCGGCACGTGACGAATTACGCCGAGTCCCGAGATCATGTCCGGGGACGTGATCTTGAAGTAGGTTTTTGCGGATTGCCACTAGAGCGAGTTAACTAGTACCTGATCCGTCAGATGAACTAGCCCCAATTACCATTATCCCTGTACAATATAGATATGGATGTCAAATAAAAATAGCAACGGCCTGGAGTCGATAAAAACAGGGGCTGCGCCAAGTTCTTTATCGAGTAGTAAACTCGAGCCTATGCCTAGGTGCAAGTACTTGCTCATAGGCTCGGGGGCTACTCTTATCGAGAGTATTGTTCACCCTCTTGATAAAATAAAAGAAAGAAGAAAAATTGTGGTGTCGATTAAAAGCAAGTTGAGCCTACACCCAAGTGCAAACACTTGGCTGTAGCCTCGGGGGCTACTCCCATCGGGAGCGCTGGTCGCGCACCCGATAGAAAAATAACTTCGACAGCATCTATGACAATCAAGGTTTGTAGACTCAAATCGATTCTACGACTCGAGTGGAGCCTACTCCCATCGGGAGCACATGGATTTCATCAAGTCATCCAGAAATATAGTTAAGTTCTTCATCGAGTAGTACAACTTGAGACTATGCCTAAGTGCAAGCACTTACCCATAGACTCGGGGGCTACTCCCATCGGGAGCTCTGCCGCGCACCCGACAGAAAAACAATTTCAAGAATCGTCGACATCATCTACACTACACAAGATCTACGACATGGACCTCGCCTTGTATTTCTTCGACTTCGGAGATGGTTATTCTTGGAGTCTCTACGCAAGTCTTCGACTTCCCTAGACACTCGGGGGCTACTGACATGGGTATACCCTTCGGGTACCCATTATTAGATACCTGGCTTGGCTCGGCCCAATATGGAGAAGGCCAAACAAGGCAACCCGAAGAAGTAGTCGACTAGGACTCTTGTAAAACCCTAGGCTAGTTGCATATATAAAGCTAGCCAGGGCACCCGAAATAAGGGGGACAATAGATAGAAAACATAGCTCCGCCTACGGCGTCAACCTGTAAACACATCTATGATCATATACTGGATTGCTAGCAGCACGTAGGGATCCTCCACCGAGGGGACCCGAAGCTGGATACGTCGTGTGCCTAATCTCGCTCCCGGAATATCCATCGTCGCTCTCTCCCGAAACCCAAGTCTACAATACGTAGGCATTGCCGAGGTGATCCCTCGTCAACCTCTCCTTATCTTTATTTTATTGCATTGTTGTGCCAAGTAAAGCCTTTGATAGTAAAGTCAATACTAGATTTGGATTACTGCGCAGGAACAGATTTCTTGTTGTCACGAATTTGAGTAGGATTCTCTGTAGGTAACTCAGAAAAATCGGCCAATTTATGTGCGTGATCCTCAGATATGTACGCAACTTTCATTCAATTTGGGCATTTTCATCTGAGCAAGTCTGGTGCCTCTAAAAAATTCGTCTTTACGGACTGTTCTGTTTTGACAGATTCTGTCTTTTATTTCGCATTGCCTGTTTTGCTATGTTTGATGGATTTATTTGTTCCATTAACTTTCAGTAGCTTTGTGCAATGTCCAGAAGTGTAAAGAATGATTATGTCACCTCTGAATATATGAATTATGCATTGACCCTCTAATGAGTTTGTTTTGAGTTTGGTGTGGAGGAAGTTTTCAAGGGTCAAGAGAGAAGGATGATACAATATGATCATGAAGAGTGAAAAGTCTAAGCTTGGGGATGCCCCCGTGGTTCATCCCTGCATATTTTAAGAAGACTCAAGCATCTAAGCTTGGGGATGCCCAAGGCATCCCTTCTTCATCGACAACTTATCAGGTTCCTCTAGTGAAACTATATTTTTATTCCGTCACATCTTATGTGCTTTACTTGGAGCGTCTGTTTGTTTGTTTTTATTTTTGTTTTTGTTTGAATAAAATCGGATCCTAGCATTCTTTGTTTGGGAGAGAGACACACTCCGCTGTTTCGTATGAACACATATGTTCTTAGCTTTATTCTTAATGTTCATGGCGAAGGTCGAACTACTTCGTTCATTGTTATATGGTTGGAAACGGAAAATGCCGCATGTGGTAAATGGTATAATGTCTTGAATAATTGGATACTTGGCAATTGTTGTGCTCATATAGATCATGTTTAAGCTCTTGCATCATGTACTTTGTACCCATTAATGAAGAACTACATAGAGCTTGTTAAAATTTGGTTTGCATGATTGATCTCTAGAGTCTAGATATTTTCTGGTTAAGGTGTTTGAACAACAAGGAGACGATATAAAGTCTTATAATGCTTACTATATGTTCATATGTGAGTCTTGCTGCACCGTTTTATACTTGAGTTTGCTTCAAACAACCTTGCTAGCCTAGCCTTGTATTGAGAGGAATTCTTCTCGTGCATCCAAATCCTTGAGCCAAACACTATGCCATTTGTGTCCACCATACCTACCTATCACATGGTATTTCTCTGCCATTCCAAAGCAAATTACTTAAGTGCTACCTTTAAAAATTCTATTGCTTTGTCTTTGCAATATATAGCTCATGGGGAAAATAGCCTTAAAAACTATTGTGGTGAAGAATATGTACTTATGTGTCTTATTTCTTAATAAGTTGCTTGTTGAGCGGTAACCATGTTTACGGGGACGCCATCAACTTTTACCTTTGTTGAATATCATGTGAGTTGCTATGCATGTTCGTCTTGTACGAAGTAAGGGCGATTTTCATGATCATATGGTTTGAGTATGCATATTGTTAGAGAAGAACATTGGGCCGCTAACTAAAGCCATGATCCATGGTGGAAGTTTCACTTTGGACAATTAATCCTCAATCTCTTATGAGAATTTTAACTGTTGTTGAATGCTTATGCATTAAAGAGGAGTCCATTATCTGTTGTCTATGTTGTCCCGGTATGGATGTCTAAGTGTTATCACCAGAATTTGACCGAGTCAGAGGTGGGCCGCGATCAAGATGGACTTGAAGATATATATAGGAGAAATATGTGAATCGGCCTTACATGCAAAGTTTGGGCTAGTTTGCCCATGTATCTGTACCATAGTAGGATGCGTGTCGGTTAGGAATTAGAGTTTTACCCGTGCACGGTTAGGTGCACGCTTGAATTAGAAAGTCCCCTGGACTATAAATATGTATCTAGGGTTTATGAAATAAACAACAACCAACGTTCAACACAAACAAATCTCGGCGCATCGCCAACTCCTTCGTCTCGAGGGTTTCTCCGGTAAGCACCATGCTGCCTAGATCGCATCTTGCGATCTAGGCAGCACAAGCCTACCTACGTTGTTCATGCGTTGCTCGTGCTGAAGCCTTTTTGATGGCGAGCAACGTAGTTATCTTAGATGTGTTAGAGTTAGCATTGTTCTTCGTATCATATGCTGTCGTAGTGCAACCCTTATACATCTAGCCGCCCTTACACCTATCTTAGGTGTAGGGGCGGCACCCGTTTGATCATAGTTTAGTAGATCCGATCCGTTACGGTTGCTCCTTGTTCTTCAAGGATTAGTTTAACATCCGCAATAGTTAGGCCTTACAAAGGGTTGGAGGATCCAGCGGCGTGTAGGGTGTAGTTTGCTAGCCCTAAACGGGATGTTCCGGGGATCAACCTCGTGTTGGTTTTTAGGCCCTGTCTAGGATCGGCTTACGATCACCGTACGCGAGCGCGAGGCCCAATCGTGAGTAGGATGATCCGATTATGCGGTGAAAACCCTAAATCGTCGTAGATCGCTTTAACTTTATCTTGATCAAGCAGGACCACCATATATTCGTGCACCTCGTACGAATCATGGGTGGATCGGCTCTTTGAGCCGATTCACGAGATAACCTGAGAGCCGATCGAGGCTCGTATTTAACGTTTACGTGTATGCCATGCAGGAAACTAAGCGAGGCATCATCCAACACCTTCACGACCAGGTATAGGTCGGGTGGCACGCCCTTGCGACAGGCATCGGACGTGTGACCAGAAGGCTTTGCGGGCCGTCGCTGCGAGGGACCGGGGCCAGCCGTAGCCCTAGTTGTTCCCGGCTCTACGGTGTTGCCGGTCGCTGCCCGCCGGTGGGTTTCGACCGCAACACATTCCGGCACGCCGGTGGGACCATCTTCGACATCCACCGCATCGCCATCTACATCCAAGATGGCGGAAAGCACTCCGGTCAAGTACGAGGATCTGACTGACGAGCTCAAGAAGAAGCATGACGAGATCAAGGCAGTCCTCGAGGCCGAACTCATCGGCTCTTTCCACAGAACCCGCTCCCATGGCGTCAGGTGGAAGGGGTTCTCACCTGAAGGCGCACTCGATGGAGTGGACCTGTCCGCCCCGTCGAAGAACGCACCAGGTCGCTGCGTCGAGGAGATCAACTACATGGTGGCTCATTCGCTGCACCGCCACTGCGAGAGCCTGGTGAACACTTTGGAGCGTGTCGCTCGCGCGTGATCCAGGAAATCATGAGCCATCGGTATTCTCCGTCGGGACCAGCTCTGGGGACTTACAAAGGAGAGATGCCACTCCAGTCCCATCCACCGCTACCGTTCGCGTTGGCAGCACCAGAAGTGCCGAACTCATCGGCATATGTCGTCTACAAGATTGGTGGTGATCCTAGTGACTACCAATTCCTACCTGAGGCGCCCAAGGAGATCCCGCACGGATACACGTGCGCATACGTGCCAGACTGCAGTACCCGGGCACTCTCGAACCGAGGCTGCAACAGCGGGGGCCTCCGGAACAGCGGGGAGGAACGTCGGGAGCGGATCTTGAGAAGCAAACGTGGTTAGCTAAGTACGCCACTCCGACAAACCTCCAGAGCCCAGCTCCTGCGGTTGGCTCGAACCGGAAAAGCAAGCATGGCTGGCTAAGTATGCCACCCGGCGAATCTTCGGGGTTCGACACCTTCAGCCATCACCGCGGATCAGATCTGTACAATTCTGAAAGATCAGTTCGGCACGATGCCGAAAAGGAAGACGTTCGGCTATACCAAGCCGTACCCCAACGAGTACGAATTGATCCCGCTACCACCCAAATATCGGCTCCCGGACTTCACAAAGTTTAGTGGATCAGATGGTTCCAGCTCCATCGAGCATGTGAGCCGATATTTGGCACAGCTGGGCACGATCTCAGCGTCAGACGAGCTGCGTGTGAGGTTCTTCGACAGTTCCTCACAGGATCGGCTTTCGGGTGGTACACATCGCTGCCACCAAACTCAATCCGGACTTGGAAGCAGTTGGAAGAGCAGTTCCATGAGCAGTAATATCACTCAGAGGCTTCCGAGGGTGGCATTGCCGATTTAGCACAAGTACGACAGAAGCGCGGGGAAACAGTGTCAGAATACATCCAGCGCTTCAGGACCGTGAGGAACCGATGCTATTCGGTTCACGTAAGTGAAAAAGAAGCGATCGAGTTGGCGGCGGTGGGTCTCTCATCATCGATCAAGGACGTGGCCTCCCAAGCGAGACTACCCTTCATTGGCGCACATGGTGCGAAGGCGTCGGCATATGAACAGGCGCCACCCGGATGTTTACCGGGACAAATTCAAGCGTGCGGTGGCCCCGGTTGAGGCGGACGAAGATGAAGGTGCTGCGGGAGATCGAGAGGTAGCGGTGGCTGAATGGACTCGAGCGGCGAGGCCCCGTGTCCTGCAAATGGGTGAAGCCACAAGGCCCTCCAAAGGGTTCGACTTCGACGTGACCAAAGCTGAGCAGATTTTCGATCTCTTACTCACGGAGAAGCATATAAAGGTACCCGAAGGCCACAAGATCCCTACGGTGCAGGAGGCTGAACGGAAAGCCATACCGCAAGTGGCATAACACGTTCACCCACACCACTAACGACTGCAGGGTGTGGCGTCAACAGATCCAAATGGCGATAGAAAAAGGACGGCTAATTTTCAACCAGTACGCCATGAAGGTCGACACACACCCCTTCCCCGCCGTTAATATGGTGGAGTATACTTACCGTGGAGGGTGCCAGCCAGATTTCTCGTGCAATATCAACATGGTAGGACTTGGGCACCACTCTGGTAAGGACGGAGATGAGGGCAGCTGCTCTCATAGCAAAGACACAGAGGAAGCCGCTCCACGCGATCGGCTCCGCCAAGACGGCAAGCGCTACGTCACGAGAGGAGAAGTGAAGAACATAAGATATCAACGACCTCTCTCCGATCACCTCCTCAACAAGTATGTGAGTCGGTATGACCAACGCCGGCGATACGGCGATGATGATGAAAAAGATCGTCTGGCTAGGGACGACGGGAGACGTCGTCGGCATGATCACGACGAGGAGCGATACGAGCGCCACGCCAAGGGAAAGTCGAGGGAGCAAGACGACGTGGATAGGCACTGGGACTGCCCCTTCTTCAGACACTGCTGGGATTCAGGAATGAGCCGATTACCAACAATCGGCAAGCGCCAGAATGCAAACGAAGAAGAAGGATGCGGCTAACGTGTCCGTGTTCAAACGTCTAGGGCCTCTCCCGCCTCGGAACAAGCATGCTGAGTCCGCTCGGGTGGAAGATCTCGAGGAACTAGAGGACGATGATGAAGAAGATAAGTATCATCGGCCAAGGTGGTGCCCTGATGGGCTCAGCCGTTCCCAAAAACGAAGGGTTCGGCGTCTGCGTGGGTTGGAGGAAGGCCGAAAGGTTATACCGCACACGTTGAGGAAGGCACGGCCTGATCCGGCCGCCAAGATTCAGCGAACCACGGACGAAGAAGGTCGGCCACAAAGAAAAGAGTGGCGCCCCAAGCAAAGGAAAGCCGATGTTGAGACATCGGCTGACACAAACATGGTGCTCATCCTCCCAACGGAGTTTACTGCTCGAGGATTAAACGATGCACTCAAGGTGGACGACGGCAAGCGCATCGACATGACTGAGGATGAAGTTAGGCTGGTCGTATCCACTGGCCTAACCATGTAGCTGGAGCAAATCAATGAGCAAACGTGGCGAGGCTGATCCTTGTGATCGGCCTCAAAAAATTTATGGAGGAACATTACAAAACCTTCATCGAGCAAGCAACGTGGAGGCCGATTCCAGCAATCGGCCAAAATTATCCTCACCATCCATTCTGCCAGGGTTCAACATTCGATCCAACAGGAATCACGAAGAGCCGATACCATCAAGTCCCTTGAAAGAATCGGCTCGGGAGGGCACCTAGGTGGATAAACACGAGGATATGCAGTAGAAGCGTCTTACAAATGCCCAGCAGCCTAAGATATCCTTTGATGATGGGTATTGAAGTATGGGGGCCGATACATAAATCGGCCGTAAAAAATTCAAAAAATTTTAAGCACAGCCGATGCAGCAGACATCGACTTAAGGATATAAAGCCGATGCATGACCATCGACTTATAATCAGAGGGTCAATGGAGCAGGAGGTGGGCCACGAAGAGAGACTCTAATGGAAGAACTCCTCAATGGAGTGGTTTAATGGCTCAGATCCTCTCTTCAAGAACAATGCCAAGAGCAGCATGGATGTGCAGATCAGGCTAAGGGTGGGTTGCATCAGGTCCACCGAAGGAAAGGAGCCGATCTGACCAGCAAGGCGCAAGAAGTGGACTGAAGAGGCTCGGGGGGCAGCTCACCCTGAAGGTTCTCTGCTCTGGGGAGCCAATGTTGTTGAAATCGGCTGGCAACGTCATGATTTGAGGCCAATGGTGGCACATTTGGCTGACTCGCCTTGATTAAGGCTCGGGGGCAGCTCGCCCTAAAAATCTTTGCTCTGGAGAGCCGATTTGGTTGGAATCGGCTGGCTCTACATCGCAACTGTTCTGAAGAATGGTGTTTTTGTTACAGAGACATCAGTTTTAGCATCCAAGACAGTTCCAGGGCTCTCTTAAAGACGCCTGCTCAAGACCAAATCGCCAGCCTACTAAGATCGGCTGTGCCATCGTCATCGGCAGAGCTGGCTAACTTGGGGGGGTGACTGAATTGGCCTATCTCGCAGATTATCGCGAGAAACTGATGCGTTGCCATCAGTCATTAAGCATTGATTAGGCCAACAGTCGACAAAGTCAGATGAGGAAAAATCGGCTAAATCAGCAAGAAAGAAATCGGCGAAATCAAGTTAAGGGAAATTCTTCATTAATATTGGGATTTCTTACAATGAAGAGCCGACTGCTCAAAGAAGAAAGGAAGAACAAAAGAAGAGCCGATTGCTCAAGGGACTACTAATCCTACATAACTACTCCTCGCTAGCATCGTCGTCGGCGTCGCCATCGGCGCTACTGCCGGAGAATTCCTCGCCGCTGCTGCCCCAGTCGTCGGCCGGAGCTTCCTCCTCCTCGTCATCATCATCATCCTCGCTATCCGCCCAAGTGCGGAAGCGCTTTGTCGGCGGGTACCCAGCGGAAGAGGAGGAATCATCTTCCTCCTCCTTCTCTTCTCCTTCCTCGTCGTCATCGTCGTCCTCGCTGTCCGCCCACATGCGGGAGCGTTTCTTCGGCGGGAGCCTGGCGGAGGGGGGGCCTTGGTCTTCTCTACTTCTCCTTCTTTCTTCTCCTTGTCGGAGGAGATGGGGTTCGCCCCGGAGTGGAGGTCGTCCTCTTTCTTATTCTTCGGCGACGATTCGAGGGGGAGGCCCGAGGGGAAGAGGAAGAGGAAGACATTGCTACGGGGGAGAGGGTTTTTGGCGCTGGTGGACAGAACATAGCAAGGGGATGGAGTGGTGAACCGTTTGGCACAGATAAATAAAGGGAGTGTAGTGGAGATTTAATGCCATGACGGTTCTCGAGGACGTTATGCCGAAACTATCAATTCGTGCAGAGAAGCCCAGGAGGCGAGGCGAAATGATGGAAGATTCTGCGGCAGCTCGCTCCGCCACGACATGACCCGACGAAAGAAAAGCGTAATGATTTTGGAAATGTCATTTCCAAAACCAGGGGGGCATGTGTTATCACCAGAATTTGACCGAGTCAGAGGTGGGCCGCGATCAAGATGGACTTGAAGATATATATAGGAGAAATATGTGAATCGGCCTTACATGTAAAGTTTGGGCTAGTTTGCCCATGTATCTGTACCATAGTAGGATGCGTGTCGGTTAGGAATTAGAGTTTTACCCGTGCACGGTTAGGTGCACGCTTGAATTAGAAAGTCCCCTGGACTATAAATATGTATCTAGGGTTTATGAAATAAACAACAACCAACGTTCAACACAAACAAATCTCGGCGCATCGCCAACTCCTTCGTCTCGAGGGTTTCTCCGGTAAGCACCATGCTGCCTAGATCGCATCTTGCGATCTAGGCAGCACAAGCCTACCTACGTTGTTCATGCGTTGCTCGTGCTGAAGCCTTTTTGATGGCGAGCAACGTAGTTATCTTAGATGTGTTAGGGTTAGCATTGTTCTTCGTATCATATGCTTGTCGTAGTGCAACCCTTATACATCTAGCCGCCCTTACACCTATCTTAGGTGTAGGGGCGGCACCCGCTTGATCATAGTTTAGTAGATCCGATCCGTTACGGTTGCTCCTTGTTCTTCAAGGATTAGTTTAACATCCGCAATAGTTAGGCCTTACAAAGGGTTGGAGGATCCAGCGGCGTGTAGGGTGTGGTTTGCTAGCCCTAGACAGGATGTTCCGGGATCAACCTCGTGTTGGTTTTTAGGCCCTGTCTAGGATCGGCTTACGATCACCGTACGCGAGCGCGAGGCCCAATCGTGAGTAGGATGATCCGATTATGCGGTGAAAACCCTAAATCGTCGTAGATCGCTTTAACTTTATCTTGATCAAGCGGGACCACCATATATTCGTGCACCTCGTACGAATCATGGGTGGATCGGCTCTTTGAGCCGATTCACGAGATAACCCGAGAGCCGACCGAGGCTCGTATTTAACGTTTACGTGTATGCCATGCAGGAAACTAAGCGAGGCATCATCCAACACCTTCCCGACCAGGTATAGGTCAGGTGACACGCCCTTGCGACAGCATCGGACGTGTGACCAGAAGGCTTTGCAGGCCGTCGCTCTGAGGGACTGGGGCCAGCCGCAGCCCTAGTTGTTCCCGGCTCTACGGTGTTGCCAGTCGCTGCCCGCCAGTGGGTTTCTGACCGCAACACTAAGTTGAGAATAATCAAAAGCGAGAAATCCAATGCGATTATTCTCCTTAGACCTTTGTACATGCGGCATAGAGGTACCCCTTTGTGACACTTGGTTGAAACATATGCTATGCTATGATAATCCATGTTAATCCAAGCTAATTAGGACAAGGTGCGAGCACTATTGGTATACTATGCATGAGGCTTGCAACTTATAGGATGTCTTATACATAACACATATGCCTTATTACTACCGTTGACAAAATTGTTTCTTGTTTTCAAAATGAAAAGCTCTAGCACAAATATAGTAATCCATGCTTCCCTCTGCGAAGGGCCATTCTTCTACTTTATTGTTGAGTCAGTTTACCCATTCTTTCTATCTCAGAAGCAAACACTTGTGTCAACTGTGTGCATTGATTCTTACATGTTTACCTATTGCACTTGTTATATTACTTTGTGTTGACAATTATCCATGAGATAAATATGTTGAAGTTGAAAGCAACTGCTGAAAATTATATCTTCCTTTGTGTTGCTTCAAAGCTTTCTACTAAGAATTTATTGCTTTATGAGTAACTCTTATGCAAGTCTTATTGATGCCTGTCTTGAAAGTATTATTCATGAAAAGTCTTTGCTATATGATTCATTTGTTTACTCATTGTCTTTGCCATTGCTTCGAATCGCTGCATTCATCTCATATGCTTTACAATAGTATGATCAAGATTATGATAGCATGTCACTTCGAAATTATCTTTGTTATCGTTTACCTACTCGAGGGCGAGTAGGAACTAAGCTTGGGGATGCTTGATACGTCCCAAACGTATCTATAATTTCTTATGTTCCATGCTACTTTTTTGATGATACTCACATGTTTTATACACATTATATGTCATTATTATGCATTTTTCGGCACTGACCTATTGACGAGATGCCGAAGAGCCAGTTGCTGTTTTCTGCTGTTTTTGGTGTCAGAAATCCTAGTAAGGAAATATTCTCGGAATTGGACGAAATCAACGCCCAGGGGCCTATTTTTCCACGAAGCTTCTAGAAGACCGGAGGAGTTACGAAGTGGGGCCACGGGGCGTCGCCACACTAGGGCGGCGCGGCCTAGAGGGGCTCCGCACGGCCCTGTTGTGTGGGGCCCCGTGACGCCTCCTGACCTGCCCTTCCGCCTACTTAAAGCCTTCGTCGCGAAACCCCCAGTACCAAGAGCCACGATACGGAAAACCTTCCAGAGACGCCGCCGCCGCCAATCCCATCTCGGGGGATTCAGGAGATCGCCTCCGGCACCCTGCCGGAGAGGGAAATCATCTCCCGGAGGTCTCTTCATCGCCATGATCGCCTTCGGATCGATGTGTGAGTAGTCCACCCTGGACTATGGGTCCATAGCGATAGCTAGATGGTTGTCTTCTCCTCATTGTGCTATCATGTTAGATCTTGTGAGCTGCCTATCATGATCAAGATCATCTATTTGTAATGCTACATGTTGTGTTTGTTGGGATCCGATGAATATTGAATACTATGTCAAGTTGATTATCAATCTATCATATATGTTGTTTATGTTCTTGCATGCTCTCCGTTGCTAGTAGAGGCTGCGGCCAAGTTGATACTTGTAACTCCAAGAGGGAGTATTATGCTCGATAGTGGGTTCATGCCTCCATTAAATGCGGACGATGACAGAAAGTTCTAAGGTTGTGGATGTCTTGTTGCCACTAGGGATAAAACATCGATGCTTTGTCTAAGGATATTTGTGTTGATTACATTACGCACCATACTTAATGCAATTGTCCGTTGTTTGCAACTTAATACTGGAGGGGTTCGGATGATAACTCTGAAGGTGGACTTTTAGGTATAGATGCATGTCTGGATAGCGGTCTATGTACTTTGTCGTAATGCCACTGATTAAATCTCATAGTACTCATCATGATATATGTATGTGCATTGTTATTCCTTCTTTATTTGTCAATTGCCCAACTGTAATTTGTTCACCCAACATCTGTTTATCTTATGGGAGAGACACCACTAGTGAACTGTGGACCCCGGTCCAATTTTTTACATCTGAAATACAATCTACTGCAATTGTTCTTTACTGTTCTTCGCAATCAAACATCATCATCCATACTATACATCTAGTCCTTTGTTTACAGCAAGCCGGTGAGATTGACAACCTCACTATTACGTTGGGGCAAAGTATTTTGATTGTGTTGTGCAGGTTCCACGTTGGCGCGGGAATCCCTGGTGTTGCGCCGCATGATGGCGTGTATTTCACACGTTCGTTGGGCAACCCCAAGAGGAAGGTATGATGCGCACAGCAGCAAGTTTTCCCTCAGAAAGAAACCAAGGTTTATCGAACCAGGAGGAGCCAAGAAGCACGTTGAAGGTTGATGGCGGCGGGATGTAGTGCGGCGCAACACCAGGGATTCCGGCGCCAACGTGGAACCTGCACAACACAACCAAAGTACTTTGCCCCAACAAAACGAGTGAGGTTGTCAATCTCACCGGCTTGCTGTAACAAAGGATTAACCGAATTGTGTGGAAGATGATTGTTTGCGAGAGAAAACGAGTAAAAACAAGTATTGCGAGCAGATTTGTATTTCGGTATTAAAAGAATGGACCGGGGTCCACAGTTCACTAGAGGTGTCTCTCCCATAAGATAAAAGCATGTTGGGTGAACAAATTACGGTCGGGCAATTGACAAATAGAGAGGGCATAACAATGCACATACATGTCATGATAAGTATAGTGAGATTTAATTGGGCATTACGACAAAGTACATAGACCGCCATCCAACTGCATCTATGCCTAAAAGTCCACCTTCGGGTTATCGTCCGAACCCCTTCCGGTATTAAGTTGCAAAGCAACGGACAATTGCATTAAGTATGGTGCGTAATGTAATCAACAACTACATCCTCGGACATAGCGCTAATGTTTTATCCCTAGTGGCAACAACACAACACAACCTTAGAACTTTACGTCACCTGTCCCAGGTGTCAATGCGGGCATGAACCCACTATCGAGCATAAATACTCCCTCTTGGAGTTAAGAGCAAAACTTGGCCGGAGCCTCTACTAGTAACGGAGAGCATGCAAGATCATAAACAACACATATGTAATAACTTGATAATTAACATAACATGGTATTCTCTATCCATCGGATCCCGACAAACACAACATAGAGTATTACGGATAGATGATCTTGATCATGTTAGGCAGCTCACAAGATCCAACAATGAAGCACAATGAGGAGAAGACAACCATCTAGCTACTGCTATGGACCCATAGTCCAGGGGTGAACTACTCACTCATCACTCCGGAGGTGACCATGGCGGTGTAGAGTCCTCCGGGAGATGAATCCCCTCTCCGGCAGGGTGCCGGAGGAGATCTCCGGAATCCCCGAGATGGGATCGGCGGCGGCGGCGTCTCGGTAAGGTTTTCCGTATCGTGGTTTTTCCGCATCGGGGGTTTCGCGACGGAGGCTTTAAGTAGGCGGAAGAGGCGCAGTCGGGGGCCGACGAGGGGCCCACACCACGGGCGGCGCGGGCCCCCCTTGGCCGCGCCGCCTTGTGGTTTGGCCACCTCGTGGCCCCACTTCGTATGCTCTTCGGTCTTCCGGAAGGTTCGTGGCGAAATAGGCCCCCGGGTCTTCGTTTCGTCCAATTCCGAGAATATTTCGTTACTAGGATTTCCGAAACCAAAAACGACAGAAAACGAGACTGGCACTTCGGCATCTTGTTAATAGGTTAGTTCCAGAAAATGCACGAATATGACATAAAGTGTGCATAAAACATGTAGGTATCATCAATAATATGGCATGGAACATAAGAAATTATCGATACATCGGAGACGTATCAAGCATCCCCAAGCTTAGTTCTGCTCGTCCCGAGTAGGTAAAACGATAACAAAGATAATTTCTGAAGTGACATGCCATCATAACCTTGATCATACTATTTGTAAACATATGTAGTGAATGCAGCGATCAAAACAATGGTAATGACATGAGTAAACAAGTGAATCATAAAGCAAAGACTTTTCATGAATAGTACTTCAAGACAAGTATTAATAAGTCTTGCATAAGAGTTAACTCATAAAGCAATAAATGAAAGTAAAGGCATTGAAGCAACACAAAGGAAGATTAAGTTTCAGCGGTTGCTTTCAACTTATAACATGTATATCTCATGGATAATTGTCAACATAGAGTAATATAACAAGTGCAATATGCAAATATGTAGGAATCAATGCATAGTTCACACAAGTGTTTGCTTCTTGAGGTGGAGAGATATAGGTGAACTGACTCAACATAAAAGTAAAAGAATGGTCCTTCAAAGAGGAAAGCATCGATTGTTATATTTGTGCTAGAGCTTTTATTTTGAAAACATGAAACAATTTTGTCAACGGTAGTAATAAAGCATATGCGTTATGTAAATTATATCTTACAAGTTGCAAGTCTCATGCATAGTATACTAATAGTGCCCGCACCTTGTCCTAATTAGCTTGGACTACCGGATCTTTGCAATGCACATGTTTTAACCAAGTGTCACAATGGGGTACCACCATGTCGCCTGTACAAAGGTCTAAGGAGAAAGCTCGCATTTTGGATTTCTCGCTTTTGATTATTCTCAACTTAGACATCCATACGGGACAACATGGACAACGAGATAATGGACTCCTCTTTAATGCATAAGCATGTGGCAACAATTATTATTCTCATATGAGATTGAGGATATATGTCCAAAACTGAAACTTCCACCATGATTCATGGCTTTAGTTAGCGGCCCAATGCTCTTCTCTAACAATATGCATGCTCCAACCATAAAGGTGGTAGATCTCTCTTACTTCATACAAGACGGACATGCATAGCAACTCACATGATATTCAACAAAGAATAGTTGATGGCGTCCCCAGAAGCATGGTTATCGCACAACAAGCAACTTATTAAGAGATAAAATGCATAAGTACATATTCAATACCACAATAGTTTTTAAGCTATTTGTCCCATGAGCTATATATTGCAAAGGTGAATGATGGAATTTTAAAGGTAGCACTCAAGCAATTTACTTTGGAACGGCGAATAAATACCATGTAGTAGGTAGGTATGGTGGACACAAATGGCATAGTGGTTGGCTCAAGTATTTTGGATGCATGAGAAGTATTCCCTCTCGATACAAGGTTTAGGCTAGCAAGGTTATTTGAAACAAACACAAGGATGAACGGTGCAGCAAAACTCACATAAAAGACATATTGTAAACATTATAAGACTCTACACCGTCTTCCTTGTTGTTCAAAACTCAATACTAGATATTATCTAGACTCTAGAGAAACCAAATATGCAAACCAAATTAGCAAGCTCTAAGTGTTTCTTCATTAATGGGTGCAAAGTATATGATGCAAGAGCTTAAACATGAGCACAACAATTGCCAAGTATCAAATTATCCAAGACATTTTAGAATTACTACATGTAGCATTTTCCAATTCCAACCATATAACAATTTAACGAAGAAGAAACTTCGCCATGAATACTATGAGTAGAGCCTAAGGACATATTTGTCCATATGCTACAGCGGAGCGTGTCTCTCTCCCATAAAGTGAATGCTAGGATCCATTTTATTCAAACAAAACAAAAAACAAAAACAAACCGACGCTCCAAGCAAAGTGCATAAGATGTGACGGAATAAAAATATAGTTTCGGGGGAGGAACCTGATAATGTTGTCGATGAAGAAGGGGATGCCTTGGGCATCCCCAAGCTTAGACAGCTTGAGTCTTCTTAGAATATGCAGGGGTGAACCACCGGGGCATCCCCAAGCTTAGAGCTTTCACTCTCCTTGATCATATTGCATCATACTCCTCTCTTGATCCTTGAAAACTTCCTCCACACCAAACTCGAAACAACTCATTAGAGGGTTAGTGCATAATAAAAATTCACATGTTCAGAGGTGACACAATCATTCTTAACACTTCTGGACATTGCATAAAGCTACTGGACATTAATGGATCAAAGAAATTCATCCAACATAGCAAAAGAGGCAATGCGAAATAAAAGGCAGAATCTGTAAAAACAGAACAGTCCGTAAAGATGGATTTTATTAGGCCACCATACTTGCTCAAATGAAAATGCCCAAATTGAATGAAAGTTGCGTACATATCTGAGGATCATGCATGTAAATTGGCTTAATTTTCTGAGCTACCTACAGGGAGGTAGACCCAGATTCGTGACAGCAAAGAAATGCGGAACTACGCAGTAATCCAAATCTAGTACTTACTTTACTATCAAAGACTTTACTTGGCACAACAAAACATAAAACTAAGATAAGGAGAGGTTGCTACAGTAGTAAACAACTTCCAAGACACAAATATAAAACAAAAATACTGGAGTAAAAACATGGGTTGTCTCCCATAAGCGCTTTTCTTTAACGCCTTTCAGCTAGGCGCAGAAAGTGTATCTCAAGTAACATCGAGAGACGAAGCATCAACATCATAATTTGTTCTAATAATAGAATCATAAGGTAACTTCATTCTCTTTCTAGGAAAGTGTTCCATACCTTTCTTGAGAGGAAATTGATATTTAATATTACCTTCCTTCATATCAATAGTAGCACCAACGGTTCGAAGAAAAGGTCTTCCCAATATAATGGGGCAAGATGCATTGCATTCAATATCCAAGACAACAAAATCAACGGGGACAAGGTTATTGTTAACCATAATATGAACATTATCAACTTTTCCCAAAGGTTTCTTTTTAGCATTATCAGCGAGATTAACATCCAAATAACAATTTTTCAATGGTGGCAAGTCAAGCATATCATAGACTTTTTTAGGCATAACAGAAATACTTGCACCAAGATCACATAAAGCATTACAATTAAAATCTTTGACTCTCATTTTAATGATGGGCTCCCAACCATCCTCTAGCTATCTAGGAATAGAAGTTTCAAGTTTTAGTTTCTCTTCTCTAGCTTTTATGAGAGCATTTGTAATATGTTTTGTGAAAGCCAAGTTTACAGCGCTAGCATTGGGACTCGTAGCAAGTTTTTGTAAGAACTTTATAACTTCAGAGATATGGCAATCATCAAAATCTAAATCATTACAATCTAAAGCAATGGGATTATCATCCCCAAGGTTGGAAAAAATTTCAGCGGTTTTATCACAAGCGGTTTCAGCGGTTTTAGCGGTTTCGGGTAATTTTGCGCGCTTTGCACTAGGAGTAGAAGCATTGCCAACACCAATTATTTTACCATTGATAGTAGGAGGTGCAGCAACATGTGAAGAATTAGCATTGCTAGTGGTGGTAATAGTCCAAACTTTAGCTACATTTTCCTTTTTAGCTAGTTTTTCATTTTCTTCTCTATCCCACCTAGCACGCGAGTTCAGCCATTAATCTTATATTCTCATTAATTCTAACTTGGATGACATTTGCTGTAGTAACAATTTTATTTTCAATATACCTATTAGGCATAACTTTCGATTTCAAAAGATCAACATCAGAGGCAAGACTATCAACTCTAGAAACAAGAATATCAATTTTATTGAGCTTTTCCTCAACAGATTTGTTAAAAGCAGTTTGTGTACTAATAAATTCTTTAAGCATGGCTTCAAGTCCAGGGGGTGTATTCCTATTATTGTTGTAAGAATTCCCATAAGAATTAGCATAACCGTTACCATTATTATAAGGATATGGCCTATAGTTATTACTAGAATTGTTCCGATAAGCATTGTTGTTGAAATTACTATTTTTAATGAAGTTCACATCAACATGTTCTTCTTGGGCAACCAATGAAGCTAATGGAACATTATTAGGATCAACATTAGTCCTATCATTCGCAAGCATAGACATAATAGCATCAACCTTATCATTCAAGGAAGAGGATTCTTCAACGAATTTACCTTCTTACCTTGTGGAGCTCTTTCCGTGTGCCATTCGGAGTAATTAACCATCATATTATCAAGGAGCTTTGTTGCTTCACCAAGAGTGATGGACATAAAGGTACCTCCAGCAGCTGAATCCAATAAATTCCGCGAAGAAAAATTTAGTCCTGCATAGAAGGTTTGGATGATCATCCAAGTAGTCGATCCATGGGTTGGGAAATTTTTAACCGAGAGATTTCATTCTTTCCCAAGCTTGAGCAACATGTTCATTATCCAATTGTTTAAAATTCATTATGCTACTCCTCAAAGATATAATTTTAGCGGGGGATAATATCTACCAATAAAAGCATCCTTGCATTTAGTCCATGAATCAATACTATTCTTAGGCAGAGATAGCAACCAATCTTTAGCTCTTCCTCTTAATGAGAAAGGAAACAATTTTAATTTTATAATGTCACCATCTACATCTTTATATTTTTGCATTTCACATAGTTCAACAAAATTATTGAGATGGGCGGCAGCATCATCAGAACTAACACCAGAAAATTGCTCTCGCATAACAAGATTCAGTAAAGCAGGTTTAATTTCAAAGAATTCTGCTGTAGTAGCCAGGTGGAGCAATAGGTGTGCATAGGAAATCATTATTATTTGTGCTAGTGAAGTCACACAACTTAGTATTTTCAGGGTTGTCCATTTTAGCAGTAGTAAATAAAGCAAACTAGATAAAGTCAATGCAAGTAAACTAATTTTTTTGTGTTTTCGATATAGCAAACAAGACAGTAAATAAAGTAAAACTAGCAACTAATTTTTTTGTGTTTTGATATAATGCAGCAAACAAAGTAGTAAATAAAATAAAGCAAGACAAAAACAAAGTAAAGAGATTGAGAAGTGGAGACTCCCCTTGCAGCGTGTCTTGATCTCCCGGCAACGGCGCCGGAAAAAGAGCTTGATGGCGTGTATTTCACACGTTCGTTGGGCAACCCCAAGAGGAAGGTATGATGCGCACAGCGAGCAAGTTTTCCCTCGGAAAGAAACCAAGGTTTATCGAACCGGGAGGAGCCAAGAAGCACGTTGAAGGTTGATGGCGGCGGGATGTAGTGCGGCGCAACACCGGGGATTCCGGCGCCAACGTGGAACCTGCACAACACAACCAAAGTACTTTGCCCCAACGAAACGGTGAGGTTGTCAATCTCACCGGCTTGCTGTAACAAAGGATTAACCGAATTGTGTGGAAGATGATTGTTTGCGGAGAAAACGGTAAAAACAAGTATTGCGAGCAGATTTGTATTTCGAGTATTAAAAGAATGGACCGGGGTCCACAGTTCACTAGAGGTGTCTCTCCCATAAGATAAAAGCATGTTGGGTGAACAAATTACGGTCGGGCAATTGACAAATAGAGAGGGCATAACAATGCACATACATGTCATGATAAGTATAGTGAGATTTAATTGGGCATTACGACAAAGTACATAGACCGCCATCCAACTGCATCTATGCCTAAAAAGTCCACCTTCGAGGTTATCGTCCGAACCCCTTCCGGTATTAAGTTGCAAAGCAACAGACAATTGCATTAAGTATGGTGCGTAATGTAATCAACAACTACATCCTCGGACATAGCGCTAATGTTTTATCCCTAGTGGCAACAACACAACACAACCTTAGAACTTTCTGTCACTGTCCCAGGTGTCAATGCAGGCATGAACCCACTATCGAGCATAAATACTCCCTCTTGGAGTTAAGAGCAAAAACTTGGCCGAGCCTCTACTAGTAACGGAGAGCATGCAAGATCATAAACAACACATATGTAATAACTTGATAATTAACATAACATGGTATTCTCTATCCATCGGATCCCGACAAACACAACATAGAGTATTACGGATAGATGATCTTGATCATGTTAGGCAGCTCACAAGATCCAACAATGAAGCACAATGAGGAGAAGACAACCATCTAGCTACTGCTATGGACCCATAGTCCAGGGGTGAACTACTCACTCATCACTCCGGAGGCGACCATGGCGGTGTAGAGTCCTCCGGGAGATGAATCCCCTCTCCGGTAGGGTGCCGGAGGAGATCTCCGAGAATCCCCGAGATGGGATCGGCGGCGGCGGTGTCTCGGTAAGGTTTTCCGTATCGTGGTTTTTCCGCATCGGGGGTTTCGCGACGGAGGCTTTAAGTAGGCGGAAGGGCGAGTCGGGGGCTGACGAGGGGCCCACACCACGGGCGGCGCGGGCCCCCTTGGCCGCGCCGCCTTGTGGTTTGGCCACCTCGTGGCCCCACTTCGTATGCTCTTCGGTCTTCCGGAAGGTTCGTGGCGAAATAGGCCCCCGGGTCTTCGTTTCGTCCAATTCCGAGAATATTTCGTTACTAGGATTTACGAAACCAAAAACGGCGAGAAACGGAACCGGCACTTCGGCATCTTGTTAATAGGTTAGTTCCAGAAAATGCACGAATATGACATAAAGTGTGCATAAAACATGTAGGTATCATCAATAATATGGCATGGAACATAAGAAATTATCGATACGTCGGAGACGTATCACCGCACTACACTCCGCCACCAACAACCTTCACGTGCTTCCTTGACTCCTACTGGTTCGATAACCTTGGTTTCTTACTGAGGGAAAACTTGCTGCTGTGCGCATCACACCTTCCTCTTGGGGTTCCCAACGGACGTGTGCTTACACGCCATCAGCCTCGATTCCTCTTGCTGAGACTAGGAACCCGAGAAGTTCCCCTGCAGGGACGCCGAAAGAACACTTCGTCGGGTTCAGTTTGAGGCAAAACTTGTTAAGGTTGTCGAAAGTTTCCTTTTGATCCTCGATCAATGTTATCCCCTTTTTTGATGTTATGACGATATCGTCAATGTATACTTGTACGTTTTTCCCAATCTGTGTTGCCAAGCACTTCTGCATCATCCGCTGATATGTTGCTCCCGCGTTTTTCAGATCAAAAGGCATTGTTCTGTAGCAAAACACGCCATAAGGTGTTATGAACGCTGTCTTGACTTCGTCATCTTCTTTCAATCTGATCTGGTTATAACCAGAATATGCGTCCAGGAAGGAAAGACGTTCACATCCTGCCGCGAGTCGATGATTTGACCGATCCTTGGGAGGGGAAAGTGATCCTTTAGACAGTGTTTATTGAGACACGTAAAGTCGACACACATGCGAAGGACTTTCGTGTTTTTCTTCGGGACCAGCACTGGGTTAGCTACCCACGTAGCCTCTGTCTGTAGCTCTTTGATAAAACCAGCCTCTCTGAGTTGATCAATCTCTCGACGACGATGGCTTTGCGGTTTGGTTCCGAAAAACGCCGCAAAGGTTGCTTGATTGGTCTCGCTATTGGATCCAAGTTTAGGTGGTGCTCGGCAAGTTCCCCGGGTACTCTCGGCATGTCAGCTGGACACCATGCGAAGATTTTTCAGTGCTCACGGAGGAACTCGACGAGCGCGCTTTCCTATGCGAGGTCCATGTCTGTTGCAATGGACGTTGTTTCCTTTGGATCTGTCGGGTGGATCTGCACCTCCTTGGAATCTTTCGTAGTGTTAAAGGTTGGCTCCCTAAGAGTCCTTCCTACATCTGGCAACACATCATAATCAGTTGTTAGCCTTGACGCCATATATTCACGCTCGCATCCCGAAGGTTTCGACGATCGATGAAAATCCTTGTCGCATTTATCAGCTAATGCAAAACTGCCTTTGACTGTAATTGGTCCCTTAGGTTCTGGTAACCTCCATAACAGGTACGTGTAGTGTGGTACCGCCATAAACCTGACATATGCTGGTCGTCCCAATAAAGCGTGATATTGCGACGGGAAATCCACGACTTCGAACTCCAGTCTTTCGATCCTGTAATTTTCTCGGGTTGCAAACTGAACGTCGAGATTGATCTTTCCCAGCGGATAACTTGGCTTCTCTGGCGTGATTCCATGGAAACATGTGTCAGTTGGTTTTAAGTTTGCCAAGGATATGTTCATCTTTCTTAGTGTATCTGCATACATAAGGTTTAGACTGCTGCCTCCATCTATGAATACTCGAGATACGTCGAATCCTGCGATCTCCGCTGGTAAGATAAGTGCTGACTGCCCTGGTCGAGGAACTTGCTGCGGATGATCCGCAATTGTGAAACCAATGTCCTGTCCCGACCAATTTGGGTACTCAATCGTTGGTGGAGACATCTTCTCTGCCATGAAGACTTGACGTGAGATTACTTTCTGAGCCCTATTAGACGGCCTAGCTTTCTGAATCATCGAGACTGCGCCATTGGAATTAGGATCGACATATGGAGGTGGGTGTGGTGCTGCCGCAATTCTGAGCTGGTGCCGATTTTCGTCCGTAATTGCGGGAGGAGGTGGCAGGTGGATCTCACTCCTGCAAATCTCAACATTGCTTGAAAATTTCGTAGTCCTTCTGCAGATGTCCTGACTGCCTCTTCCCGTTATTGTCGAGATAGAAATGCATCTGACATGGCCCGTTCATCATATCCTCGGGAGATACAAAAGGTCTCTGAAACCTTGGTCCACTATTTTGCCTGTTATTCCGAGAGTCATCTCTATTGTCGCCTCGCTGCTCGTTACTCCTTTGATATTCATCTCTATTGTTTCCGCCAGTGTTTCCTCGAAAGCCAGCCGATATTTGGCCGGGGGCATCATAACTCGAAAACTGTCGGGGAAATCGTCGTCTATTTTGGAAATTTCGATTGCGGTCCTCCTCTAGTGACCTATGTCGCTTATTGTGAACAACATCTTCTCCATCTGCCCACATGTTCGCTATCTCCATCAGTGCTGACACTGTTCTTGGGTTGGTTCTTCCCAAGTCTTCGACAAAATCTCCTCGTCGAATTCCTGCCACGAACGCATCTATTGCTCTTTCGTCAGATATGTTCTCTGCCGAGTTTTTCATAATGTTCCACCTCTGGATGTATTTTATCATTGACTCATCATGCTTTTGTCGACACGATCTCAACTCTTCTAGTGATGCAGGTTTTTTACAGGTGGATCAGAAATTCTTGACGAACACATCCTCAAAACTGTCCCAGCTGTCGATGGAACCCGGAGGAAGCTTCTTTATCCAAGATCGCGCAGCTCCGCTCAGATGTACTTGAATGCTCTGCATGGCTGTTGCTATGGTTCCTCCTATCAGCTTCACCGTCTCGATATAATCAACTAGCCAATCCTCTGGATCTTGCAGGCCGTCGAATTTTTTGAAATTATCGGGTAATTTAAACCCTGAAGGAACTCGAGTTTTCCGGACCCTCTTGGTAAAGCACGGTAGTCCGCACATGTCTTCTTCATCAACTTCTGGTGAATGCCGATGTTCCCTTCTATCCTGTCGCGCTCTATCCACCCTAGCTTGAATCGCTGTATCTCTAACCCCACTCGCTCTCGGGGGATCCCGCACTGCTACAGTAGGTCGTGGACTATTTTGCCTTGCAGCTCCTTCGGGAGGTGTAGTTGCGAAAGCTGCTCCCATGGCTTCACATCCTGCCATGGCCATGTTATACAACGCTTCTCTTGGATCTCCGGGAGGTGGCCTGGACGCTAGGATGAAAGCTTGCGTTGCCATGTATCCCGCTTCCGGTGTTTTAGGAATGATATTTCCCCTCGTGTCGATTGACATAAAAGACATGTCGAGGTTTTGAACTGGATTCTCTCTGTCTGCCTCAGGTATGTTTTGCAGCCAAGATCTTGCTCTGTTCCGAGCTTCTCTGTGACTATCTCCCGAAGTTCCTGAATGTCGACTTACATCCGCCCTTCGCCTACTTGACGCGGAAGCCGCCTCCTTTCTTCTATCCAGGGCAGCTGTCTGTTTTTCTAATTCTCTGCTAACACGAGCAAGTCTGTATTGGTAAGCTTGCAATTCTTCTGCGATAGCATGTTGTGGTCATTGGCTCTGTACCATCCATGGCTCTTGCGGCTCTGTCCCACGCTTCTTGTGGGAGTTGAACCCTTAGGCGCGGTGTAGGCCCACCATACTTAGTGCCTAAACCTCGCCTAAGATCAGCGGGATCGACATATGGGTTTCCCGCATCGTCGAAAGCCTCTGATGTCTCCGGCTCTGATCGGCTTGGTTCTCCAATTGCATAGATCTGATGATATTTTGAACTTTGATATTTTTCGGGATTGGTGACACCATCATATAGATTGGTGAAGACCTTTCCAACAGCAATAGATCTGTCGATGAAGTTGAAGCTGTCGATGCTGTCTGAGTCGCTGCTTATATTAGAGTCCGCAGATGACTCGAAGGACATGTCGCTGAAGATCTTGGCGAGTTTTTTACTTGCCCTGGTGCTGATGAAGCGTGGCGACGAAGTCTCCTCGTCGACTGACTCGATTGACGATGCTGAACTCGAAAAATCGGGATCGACCGCTGATAATCCCGACGAGATCGGAATTTCGAGACGATACGCTCCTTCTTTCTCGACGCGGAAGTGGAACTTTCCGAACGTCATCTCCATGGGCTCCTCCAGATACGCATATGCATCCAAACGGGAGGGCGAGTGAGGAACAAAATCAACTAGACCAGTTTCGATCTGTTTACCTCTGTCCATCGCGTTGCTTGCAGTTGACGAAGTCGACGATCTTGAACGTGCCATCGAGATCAGATCCTTGACACCTCTAATCCCCACGGTCGGCGCCAATTGACAAGGGATTAACTTATCAATGCCTACAGATTGTAGACTAGGGTTTTAGTCGGAAGTAGAGGGCAAGTAGATCTCGAAGGTTTCAGCCGAAAAGTACTCGACGATGTAAAAACTAGGATTGTGTGAAACAATGAATCGATCCTCTCTTTGTCCCTCGACTCCCCCTTATATATGAGACGGAGCCGAGGGATTCGTAATAGACAGGTTACAGAGTCCGGGAGGGTTTCTAACCCGTCCCGTAAAATTACAAGTCTATATTTCCTAATACAACTCTAGCTTTCCTTAGTACTAACTTGGGCTTCCGAATCTTCATATTCATCGAGTCGTGGGCATTCAATAAACCCCGGGTACCACCTTCGGCAGGCCCATTTGGGGATGCCTATGTCACTGATCACTCACGA
>NC_061512.1:139551593-139611535 GCF_022539505.1 Lolium rigidum
AATATTCTCCGCTACCCCATCTAACTCTGGCGTACATGTATCATGATAGTCTTTGTATGTGCACGCCCAGTACTGGCACCACTAGCGCGTGTGTTCGTCCCATGTGCACTCCCGAGTTAGGCAATCTTGGTACGGCGTGTCGCCTACTACTTCTACACAACTACAACTACATCTCAATCCTTCGGAGCATATTCCCGAGCTCAACGACACCATCAACCTCAACAACGTCCTTCATGGCGACTACATCAAGCACAACACCATCGACCACGACTACAACTTCCTCACTCTCGGCTACACCGGCATAGGCATCAAGGGCTACCACCTCACCTACGGCTCCCTCTCCAGTCACGACTTCGCCTTATGCTCCAGTCTGACCGTCGACGACGCTCCGGTTGTTTTCTTCACTTCCGATCCGACTACGCGGGGGTGTTAGAATATATCACACATTAGTTATATTTGGTAGTTTAGGATAGTAATCTGAATCTATCTCTAGTAGTTTTCTTGCCATTCAAGTCTATTTTATAAACAACCCAAGAAGCTCCGAATGTATCGATCAATATACAATCAATATTTCTGCAACATCTATCAAAATACACTCAATCTTACGATTTTTTTCTATAAACCGTTTGTACAACAGTTTGAAAATTTAGTACCATGGCATTTTTTGCTTCTAAAACTCATTTTTGGCCTATTTCAAAAACAGTTTTTGAGGAAAGAAAGACCAACGAAAACACACGAGCCCGGCGAGAGGCAGCAGCGAAACGCCCCGAGCCGATTCGACTGACACTTCTCCTTTTCTGACCTCCCTCCCTCCCAGAAGTCCAAACCCTAGCCGGCTACACCTCGCGATCCAATCCGCACCTAACCCACCCGCAGAGATTTCGGCGGCCAATGTCCCCGCCGCCGCCACCGCGGTCTCCACGCGCCCTCTCTAGCTAGCTAGCTAGCTGTAAGCTAGCGCTCACCCCTCACGGCCTAAGAATCCGCGACGCCCCGGCGACCCCGAGTGTCGGCCGGCCGGCGGCCATGAGCAGCGCGTCCAACAGCGCGTTCAGCGAGGAGATACTCGCCGACAAGCTCGCCAAGCTCAACAACACGCAGCAGTGCATCGAGAGTATCCTTGACCTTATCTTTTTTTTTCTCGGCCAAATCTCTAGAGAGATCTGTTTGGTGAT
This sequence comes from Lolium rigidum, assembly GCF_022539505.1. Lineage (NCBI taxonomy): Eukaryota > Viridiplantae > Streptophyta > Magnoliopsida > Poales > Poaceae > Lolium > Lolium rigidum. The sequence goes on from NC_061512.1 coordinate 139,552,769, forward strand.
TCTGTCGAGTTGCAATTTCTGCGCTGAGTATTTTGTACTCCTGTAGAAAGAGCACCCCTTTTCTTGATTTGTCCTCCTCAGTCCTTGCGCACCTTGCTATGTCTGTCCATATCTGCCAACTTGTTCAAAACGATGTATAATGAGCGAGAAGTGGTCAGGCAATCATTTTGTGGTTTCTAGAAATGTAAATTCTTGCATGTCCATTCTATGCAATTTTGTTTTTTCACTAAGCGGGAGCTCTCTGTATGCTACTGCTTACAGTAAACCTACTAAACTCTACTACTACATAAAAATGGTGCTGTATGAATCGTGAGATATATATTTAGAAGTGTAATTGGGTACTTTTCTCTCTCCTGTCTTACCATGATCCGGATGTTGCCTTGACTTTTACCTTGTGGTCACTAGCGCTGTCGCATTGGTGCATTTACCATCGGAAGGATGCAGAGCTAATTGTCCAGACGTGGGCCAAGCAGATCCAAAGCTCTGGAAATGAACAGAAGGTCCCTTTCCTTTACCTTGCTAATGACATCCTGCAGAACAGCAAGCGCAATGGCACCGAGTTTGTAGAAGAATTCTGGAAGGTGCTCCCAAGCACGCTCAAGGATGTAGCTGAAAAGGGCGACGACCGGGGGAAGAAGACTGTCTCTAGGCTGGTGTGTATCATATATCTCTACTTATAGCTGCTTAAATCTGCTTTGCTATATATTGTTGGGACTTAATCAAAATGCAATACTTTAACACTTGCACCGATGTGTTCTAGGTTGATATATGGCAAGAAAGGAGGGTTTTTGGTTCACGTGCTGGGGGCATCAAGGATGTGATGCTTGGAACTGCTCCCCTGCCTGTATTGGATATGACCAAAAAACGCTCTCAGAGCTCAGCCATAAGGATTGTTAAAAGAGATTCACGTTCTGTAAAGCTGGTAAGATTTTCTCCCCCATTTTCTACACTTCGTATTTCACCACTAGAGTTTGCGTTGCAACTCTTCAAGTTTTATTATTCTTTTTTCAGAGACTAGGCGTTGGAGGAACTGCTGAGAGAATTGTATCGGCATTGCATACTGTTCTCAGTGAACAAGCAGATGAAGATGCTGACCTGGAAAACTGCAAGTCATCTATGCGTCATGTTGGAAAGATGGAGAAGGATGTTGACAGTGCATGTAGCAAAGGTACTATTTGTAAACACAAGAGTCCTCCATCTTGGCTATCTTAGCACATTTTGTGATTTTATTCTCTCCCTGCAGCTGATGATCCTCGCCGTGAGCCTCTTTGCACAAAATTAAAGAATGAGGAGGATAGCATGAAAAAATGCATTGAAAAGCTGAAAGTAGTTGAAGAAAATAGAGCAGCTGTTGTGTCTGAATTGAAAGAGGCATTGCAGGACCAGGTCAGAACCACTATTATATTAGTAAAATAGTACCTACTTTCAAGTATTTGCACATACATGAGTTGATATTTGGTCCATGTCAGTATGTCATTCATCTTTACCTTTTGCTTATGGATCTGTGTAATCTTACTTGTAAAATTATTCAGGAATCTGAGCTGGAGAAGGTTCGAACTCAGTTGCAGGTAATGCTCCCCAAAGATGCCAAGTTATCTGAAGGTTTATACTTGTAGCATATGTGTAAATCATTCTGATGTTTCTATTGACAGCTCGCGGAAGCAATGGTAGAAGAAGCAGCCAACATGCAACGGAGACTCAACAATGAGCCAATCGTTCCATCTTCCAAGCTAGCATCATCTAATGGGCAAGTAAAGGGCCAGCAGAAGACAGCTGCTGCTATCCTTGCGGACAAGATCGCAGCATCATCAAACTCACAGCAGATACTCCAGTCTGCACTCTCTAAGTTTGCTGCGGAAAATTCATCTGACATACGCTCAGATAAGAGGATTAAAGTCGATCAATCCTCACAGGTCCCAAGCGTTGCAAATGCTGCTGCCTTTGTACCAATGCCACCAATGGTCACCACAACAGCACAGCAGCCCCAGACAATATTGGTACAGCAAACTCCTGTCCAAAGCCAAGCTCCTGCACCTCAGCCTCAATACAATATCTACCAGGCCCCTCCACAGCACTTTGTCCAGCAGCCAGGAGGTTTAATGATGGGCATGCCATACACCATGAACACAATGAATCCGCCGCCACCACCGCCACCTCCGCAGATGATGAACCTAGCAAGGCCCTCTCCTTCAACACCTCAGCCACAAATGGGTGTAATGACACAGCCACAGCAGCAACAACCTGGACAGCAGATGCTTCAGCAGCAAATGCAGATGAATGTAGTGCCCCCGATGCAGTTCACACTTCAACAGTCCGGTGCACCACCTTTCAGGCCTTTGCAGCCACCTCCAGGAATGCAATTTTTCCATCACCAATCTCAGTGAAATTTTTGGTAGACTTTCCAGCTCTATTAAACTGTGATAGTTTCCAGTTTAGTATTGACTGGTAGAGAGGAACTGACAGCTGTAGGAGGTATACCATTTTGTTTCTCATTTCGTGAAGTTGTTGTACATGTAACTTGAGGGAGCAAAGTGCTGTTGACATATGAGCCGATTTCTTCTTGGCCCAATTTTTCGAAGGTCGTAGGTTGATACTGGGGGCCTGAGCTAATAATCATGTGGTGTGCATTGATGAAAGCTATGTCATTGAGATCCGTGCAAGCTGTGAGCTATACCGAGAGAAGATTGTAGTGTGTGATGTCTCGTCGATACTTAAGACTTAATTGATTAGTGCATTTCTTTTGTTTGAACAAAATACAGAAAAAATCATTTGCTTGGTTTATAAAAAATTATGTTATACTATGAAACTTCAAAGATGCCGTGAAATGTAATTTTGCAGTAATTTGTTTCATGATTGCAATTTTTGGAAAGTGTTATTGGGAGTTCAAGGCTTTAGCTTCATGTGGTACGATATTTCTTCCATTTTTTTTGAACAGGATATATCTTCCATGTACATTGCTTTTGAGAATAGATGTGACAGACTTGTTGGTGCAAAAGCGTCTGATGATGGGAAAATTGTATTTATCATCATAATTTGGAAAAGAAAAGGAAAAAGAAGGTTTGTTGTTCACTTGCATCTTATACTTGTGCTTAGTTAGGATATTTTTTTACTACTAGCATGTCTTTGTGGTTTGAGGACTTATAATATTATTTTTGAATTTAATTAACTTGAACTGTTTTATTGCCATGTATTCCTAGCACATTAAAACTGCTTGGTTAAGCTTTTACTGATGAATGTAGTTGATACTTGACTGTGCTCCATCTTTTAATTTAAGCTTTGTGTTTTCACAGTAGAAATATGAAAAGGGACTGAAGGACACCAGGTCTTGGGAACTTGTATGCTCAAGAGGCAGAAAATGTGGGTAAGGTCTGGCAGTCATTTTTTCATTTCAATATCTCTGTCTGGTTTGTTCTGCATTATGTTGTCATTTATATTGAGCCAATTTGCTATATGCAGAGGTTGTTCTCCCCTGAAGAATATCTTGTCAGCTATATATGCAACTTGAAATGTTTCCACTCCCAAAAATTTAGGTCATCTTTTTCTTCCCATGTTCTTCAATGTAGTCTTAACATATGTTTTATATTATTTAAAGAGTAAAACTGCAGATCACAAAACTTATGTGGGAGTGTCATTTAGGTCCATGAACATAGCTAAGATTTACACCTTTAGATGCCTTGTATATATACTCCGTACTATTGTTATTACTAGTTGGAGATGGCATGCACCTTAGCTCGATATAAATTGCAATTTGACCATGTGGTTACTGTTGTAAATTGTAGGAGATTTAAGATTTATTTTCTTGAAGATCTTCATGTCATTGGACAAATTTTATAAGCTTTTAATTGACCCATGACGAGTTGGATGGTCAGTCAAAATGCTAGATGATCATTACCCTAATCACTGCAGTTTGAACTCTGTGCCTCTATTGGTACAGCCATAAAAGTCTATGGACCTAAATTTGAATTTTGAACTTCAGGGCTGAAGCGGCATATCTACAAATTTAAAAACTTACTGTGCACTTCAGTCCTAATATTTCTTAAATAGTATTATTATGAAAGTTTTCCGTAAAAAAGGTTGGTATTTTTGTTGCCAATTTAGATATTTAAGTTAATGTTGTAATGTTTGACCTCATGGATACTACCATGCCAACAATTAGAGACATGACTGGTGTTTCCACATTAATTTTCATTACTCGTTACATGCAAATGCAATTCATATTAAAGTAGAACAGTGGAGCTTTCTTCACTTTTCTCAGTGTATTTGCTAGACTTGAGAAGGTTCAAGAGCTAGCAAAAACTGAGCTGGCCTGCAGCTTTTACAAACCCCAGAGCACCTAGATCTAATAGATTGATCATGCAAATCTCAATGTATGGACTTGTGCCATCTTTGCATTTAGGGCAGGCACTACAGCGGAACTTTCCTCATTTTTCTCGGTGTATTTGCTAGACTTGAAGCAGGTCATTTCTTACTATGGACCGCATGTGTCCGTGTCGTGCCCATTGATCTAGTGTATATCTAACAAACAATGCGTACAATGTATACACACAAGTGCTTGCGCTTGTACTTGTTTATTGTCTTCTTTGGGTTTATTTTTCAGATAAATGATGTGTGCATGGCATTCTATGCCCAATCTGATGAAGTTCAGCAGGCATTCACTTCATAATCTTGCTTTGGTTTCTTAGTTTGATGCCACTTATGTGCTTGGTCTAACTGCTGGAGTTGCCTGCTTTTGTCTTCTCGTGTCATGATTCATAATATTCTCTGTCAGGCACTCTTGCCTTGGAACAAAAGCTCTATCTAGTGGATCGCCAATCTGGTCAAATGTGGATCTATTGTGTAAACCCCTTGTAGGTGTTGGCAATGATTCACTGTTAGAATAAGGCGTTCTTAAGTATGGATCTGATACCAGATGAAGTTGAAACAAAAGGTAGGTTTTGTAGAAATTTGGGTATGTATTAATTAGAAGAAGTTTGGTTGCTCAATCTTTCAAGGCATACTCCAACGCGCAGGAAGGACCGAAGCAGTAGTGCCTAAACAGTAAGAGAGAATTTCTTATTTGTCCCTGACTGAAGTTTGCCTTCCTTTCTTGGCCCTGGAAATTTTGTTCTTCCTTTCTTAACACACAAAATTTGATTGGTTCCTTATTTGGCCCTACCGTTAATTCCGCTAGCTACTTCCGTCAAACTTTTTTTTCTGGACTTATATACCCCTAGCTGCATCGGTAGATCACTTACTGGAAAGAAAAGAGAAACGGATCATGCAGAAGGAATCGTCACAGCGGAGGGAAGTTGGCGACGAGGAACTGCTGATGATCTATGCGACTACACGAGCAACTTCGGGAAAAAATATCAAAGGTAACGACGGGATGACAAGCGAGCGTAGTCCTCGATCGAGCGATTCAGCAAACGATGGGCTTCCATGCTGAGTGTTTTGGGCCAAGACGTGTGGACTTGACGACATACACGTGAATGGAATCTGATTAGCTGGGGTCAACATCGGTTTTCACTGGGGTCATTTTATTGGACCGGGCTATATGTACAAGAGTTACCCTGTGCCTCTGCCATTGGTTCCAGCTATCCATGTGCTTCTCCATCGACATTGTGATGAGCATATGTGATCATATATTTGGTTCTAACGTTCCACGTACTGACGTACTGTATCATAGCCTTTTCAGTGCCATTTTGTCACATATTGCAGCAGGGGTAAAATTATCATCTTAGACAACTACTTAACACCGTTAGTGTTTAAATTGTACTAGAGGGCCAAATAAGGAATTAACAAAATTTTGTGTGTCAAGGAAGAAAGATTTTTTTTGCCAGGACCAAGAAAGAAAAGCAAGTTTCAGCTAGGGCCAAATAAGGAATTACACACACTAGTGCCTAAACAGCAAACACGCACCACCATTACAAGAAACCTCGCTAAATTTTGAAAACTTATGGGCCACGTCCACGTGGTTATCCTCTCTCGACTACAATCTTCTTTGCATTCAAACGTGCGCTGTTGGTTTACCAAACATTTAATATCCGTTCCTAGACTGGGTGCAGCCGATATATCTTCTGCAGGGTTTTGGCTTTTCATCACCAGCTTTTTTTTTTTGAACAGGAAAAGGTCTTGAAGGACCTAGGGCTTCATTTCATATGCGGTGGAGTACATTTTACAAAAAGGCCCGAGGAAAAACAGGAAAATTACAACATGGCCCTTGCAAATTACACTGAGGACCCTCAAATAAAACGCAGAAACGCGATCAGGTCCAACTCCTTCTTCACCGCGACGAAGCTCGCCGAAGTCAGCCTCTACGCCGCCGGGGACGAGACCACTTGGGGCGCAGAGGTGGGAGTTAACTCCGACGAAGCAGGAGAGCCTCCGAATCGGCATGAGCGCTTGACGGAGGTTGTTGATGCCTTGAGGACGGGCAGTCGCCGTCGCACGAGGATGGAGGGGCCGCCTTTCGGCCATGGAGAACGGCGATAGTGGCGCCGTGGTAAACCTCCGATGGAGGGGCTGCCTTCCAGCCAGAAGATACGGCGACAGAGGCGCCGTGCGAAGCCTCCGAGAAGAAGCCAACAAGCTTCCCTACTGCAGACGCGGTAGCTGGCGACGAGCAGGTGACCAAACCTCTTTTCCCTCACCGCCATGATGAGCAGAGAGGAGGAGGTCACCGCTGCATCGGCAGTTACCAGATCCGCGAGAGACGGCTTTATTTATGGAGATCTGCATCTCCCTCCTCCGCCACACCCCTGTCTCCGACCGCCGGAGCTCCATGAGGTCGAGGAGGAAGACAACGCGGTGCCAGATCCAGCCGATGGGATCCGCCACCTCACTCCCGGCATGCACGCCATACGCCACTAGGGACCAAGATCTAAACCTACTACTACTGCTATTTACTCCGGCGCCATCTCCTCTCCAACTCCGACCGGCTAGCCCGGCGGAGAGGGAGGAGGAGCGGCCCGGTGAGAAGGAAGGAGGGCTCAGGTACTTTAGCTAGCTGAGAGAGGGAGAGGGGGGAAATGAGCTCTCGCCATCATCAGATGGTTTGTCCTTCATGGTCCTTGATCACAGCCCATCAAGACGCCAATCCTTGTTCTCTTATGAAACTTGCATTAACACTCTATTCTGTTATCTTGGAGCCTGATCTGCATTCCTTTTCTCACACTGTTTCTGAACGCTGACCGGTTTCTTCCCTTTTCCTCCCAGCTCTGCTCTTACATGTTCAATTAGAGCAAGAGTCTTCACGTAGTTATTAAGAAATTCAGTAGAGCACTGAATTGATACTTTCCCATCACTAGAGATTTAATTGTTACGCATATGGCAAAAGTGCCAGCACATGAGCATGAGCTTTGTTCTCGTGTCTTGACCGAAATGGCTCAAGATAGTTACTACCTCCGGTCTTGTTTAATTGACGCGTGGACATGCATACATCCTTCACTAACTAGGTTTTCTCCGCGATTATATTCGACCCGAGGGAGTAGAATCCAATCAGTACCTCAATTGGTTAGGACCGTGCCAACGTCCAACATGTGTCCGTCCAACATTTGCGCAGACTGCTACAGAGGGCATGCAGTCTGGTGCACCTCATCTAGGGCTGCAAAAAAAGCTCGAGACTCATGAGCTGCTCGAGATCGACTCACTTTTTAGCTTGACTCAATATCGGCTCGATAAGAAATGAGCTGAGTATGAGCGTATGATATAGCTCGACTAGAAAATGAGTTGATCTTGAGCGAGCACTAGTTCGCTCAATTTCAGCTCGGTATCGGCTTGAAATAATATAATTATTTAAAATATTTGTGATATAAATAAAAAGTAAATAGGCTAATTTGCTGCCTTATATGTTGTGCACGGGATTATTAATTCTTTCCTTCTGCGTGCAATCAAATCCGGAAGATTAATTAGGGGAGAAATTTTTAGCATTAATTATACAGTCTATCCATATTAATAGGCTACCATATGACTCCCAGCCAAATATTGACATCAGACACATCTTATAGTGCTTTGTTAGAGCATCTCCACTGGTCTCCCCGACTAGGCCCCCGAGCGACGTTTTTCCAATCCGGACGGCGTTATTCGGCCCAGTCGCACCTCCGGTTCCTCGATTTCGTCCGGATTTGGGCCTAAATTCATCCGGCGATCCCACGCCATCCCCGGCCCTCCGGGGAGGGGTCGGGGACTCCGGACGAGTGAAAAGCGGGGAAGGGCCCGATCTGTCGGCGACTCGACACACGAACCCCACCGCCACGTCGCTCAAAATCTTCCCCACCCCTCGTATCTCTCTCGCCGCCGGCACCACCCCGCCGGCTTGTTACCCAGATTCCGCCATCCCTCCTTCTCCACCTGCCTATATTCCGCCGTCTTTCGATGAAGGCCTATCTGGCTGCTCCTCCGCCGGCCTGTTTTGCGACTTTGGCCTACTCCTCGTCGCTCGCGGCTCGGGTTGCCTCGACCACGCCCGTCAGGTGTTCGTCCATTTGCGTCGCCGGCCATGGACTCAGACGAAGAGGAGGAGCAGATGTTCGTCGAGCTTATGCGAGAAGAGATGGCAGCCGCCGCCCAAGACCATGAGCACATGATGATCCTCGGTTGCTTGTCAAGCATGTACGCCGGACTGACAACTGGTCGACGTGGTGGGTCGGCACCAGGTCGCCGGAAGTGCAAGCCGAGACAACGAATGGAGGGCTACTGCATGTTGTACGCCGACTACTTCGCCGACAATCCATTGCACGGTGAGAGTGTTTTCCGGCGTCGTTTCGGGATGAGCAGAAAGCTATTTCGCAAATTGTGTATGCCATCCGAGACTTTGACCCCTACTTCAGATGCAAGGCGGATTGCACTGGTTTAGTTGGATTTTCGTCACTGCAGAAGTGCACAGTGGCTATGAGGATGCTGGCGTATGGAGCTCCCGGTGATGGTGGAGATGACTATCTTCGGATGGCGGAGTCCACCGCCCTTGATTGTTTCTACCGGTTCTGCAGGGCCGTCATAGCAGTGTTCGGGGACTTTTACTTGAGATCACCCACTGTCGAAGACACTCAGAGGATCCTTGCAACAAATGAAGCTAGGGGTTTTCCAGGGATGCTTGGAAGCATTGACTGCATGCATTGGAAATAGAAGAACTGTCCGTTTGCGTGGCAGAGAATGTACAAGGGTCACAAAAACGGCTGCACTGTGATACTTGAAGCAGTGGCTACCCATGATCTCTGGATTTGACACTCTTTCTTTGGTATGCCTGGATCCAACAATGACATCAACGTCCTAAACTGCTCCCCGATCTTTTCCAAACTTGTTGAGGGTCATGCTCCCCCGGTGAACTATGTGATCAATGGTCGCACTACAACAAAGGATACTACCTTGCAGACGGTATCTATCCAAAGTGGGCAACATTTGTGAAGACTATCTCGAAAACTAGCACCCCCAAACTTTGCGAGTTTGTGAAGAAACAAGAAGCTTGCCGAAAAGACGTCGAGCGTGCATTTGGTGTCCTCCAGCAGAGATTTGCTGTCGTCCGGTTGCCCGCTATGACTTGGTCCAAAGATCAGATGTGGGAGGTGATGAACTGCTGTGTGTGCCTACACAATATGATTATTGAAAATGAGCGAAAACATCCGGTTCCTCTGGCTGAGCAACAAGCACCATATGAGAGAGAGGGACCTCTTGCACAGCCTAATCACCTTGTGCCTCCATCATGGGCCGCCTTCATTGCTATGCGCCAGGAGATCCGAGACTCTACAATGCATCAACAGCTGCAAGATGATCTGGTGGAGCACATATGGACGCTCCGAGGCAACGCCAACGCCGACGCCAACTAGTGTGTCTTTATTTATTTGTTTCAAAACTTGTGAAATTGTGTGCTTCATTTGTTTCAGCACTTGTTAAACATTGTACTGATTTTCGCCCAATTTGTTTCAGCAATTTTCTGAATCTAGTTCGCCGAACTTGTTAAATTTTATGTCGAATTTGATTGAAATATGTCAAATGCCCCAAGTTGGGGGTGTCCTGCCGGGGGGACGGCTGGAACTTCGGCGCTCCCCAAGCCTAATTTTCCTCCAATCCGGACGAAACTTTCGTCGGATTTGGGCGTGGGGAGCGCCAACGAGTAGAGATGCTCTTATGATGTTTAGTTTAGCTACATAAAAAAGTACTCTGGAATATACATTTTTTTCGCTATTTTACATAGCTCGATACTCGCTTGAAATCGACCCGAGATCGTTATAAGCTTAGCATGAGCCAATTTTACAGCTCGACCATTAACTCGACTCAGTTTAAGCTCGCTCGAATTTTAGTATGAGCTGAGCAGAGCCGAGTATAACTCGCTCAAACTCGACTCGTTTGCAGTCCTCCTCATCACAGCTTCATCCTCTTTTCGCAGATCGTGCAAGTTGGAACCGTGGTCATGTTCCTCCTGCATCTGTTCTGCTGCACCGCTGGAGACCGGCATGCACCCATCACTTGCATCTTGGTGCTGCCTTTCTGTTCGGGAGGTGTTTTGGCTGCAAACGCAAACAATTACAGAATAGAGCGTCCTTGTAAATTGAATGGGTAAAACGTGATTCTGTTTCGTTTATTTATAGTGGCGGAGCTAGGCGGGACTTAATAGAATCACATATTCGATGAAGCGTACAAAACTAAGGTAGGTAGAGTAAACACCAGGTTGGATGCTGTGGGCCTCTGCCGATGAAAGCTCTCATTCTCTCTGCCCGTTGAGTCAATATAATTGTGGTAGCTGAGCGAGAGTTTCTCTGCTTCGGGCCAAGCTGAACTTTTTTCAATCTTTAGAGGCATTTTTGTGGATTATCCGATGTTCTCAAAGAGGATAATCCGATAAAATACCCTACCCCAAATATCCAAACAATTCAATTAGTCCATCGGTCCAGCCGTGCATCCTACTAGCATGCAAGGTTCTTTGACAAGTTGAGGAAGCGACAAAGTTCGAGGGTCACAAACTTCAAGGAGGGGGATGCAAATACTAGATATTTTCACCTTCGCATAAATGCAAGAAGGAGGAAAAACCATATACATAGGAACACAACAATAGATTAATCACCAACCACTGCCAAAAGAAGGAAATCATTCATGAGCATTTCAAGAAGATCATCAAAAAGGGCCCTCCTCGCACCAACAATTTCAATTGGGCAACCATACCTACTCCAACTTGTGATCTTTCCGAACTTGATGCTCCTTTCACGGAGGAGGAAGTTAAGGCCGCGGTGGATAGGACCACTTCCGATAAGGCTTCGAGCCCGGATGGCTTTACATGGGCCTTCTTCAAGGCTTGTTGGAACATCATCAAAATGGACATCATGACCTTCATTGCACAATTCTCAAACCTCCATACAAATAACCTTTACTCTTTCAACTCCACGAATATTGCTCTCATTCCCAAAAAGATGGCGCCAAAGAGGTCACCGATTTTTGTCCTATTAGCCTCATACATGCTATCTGCAAGCTCATCTCCAAGATTATGGCTACCCACCTTACTCCCTACGTGAACGAGCTTGTCTCCAATGCCCAAAGCGCTTCCATCAAGAAAAGAAGTATACATGATAACTTTTTGTATGTGAAGAACCCAGAGAGAAACCTTCACAAGACAAAAATGCCAACTCTCCTCTTCAAGCTTGACATCAAAAAAGCATTTGAATCTATGCGTTGGGACTACTTGGTGGAGATGTTGCATCACATGGGCTTCCCACAAAAGCTTCGGGAATGGATTTTGGCGCTTTTATCCTCCTCAACCTCAAGGGTGCTCCTCAACGGTGTTGCCGGTGACCCAATCAAGCATGGTAGAGGCCTCCGACAAGGTGACCTGCTCTCAGCACTCCTCTTTGTGATGGCCATTGACCTCCACTACATTCTCCGTAAAGCAACCGAGCAAGGACACCTCCATAGGCTCCAGGGAAGAGTGTCCACGATTAGAACCTCCTTATTTGCCGATGACGTGTCCATCTTTGTCACTCCCGATAAAAATGACATTGACTTCTTGGCCGCTACGCTTCATCACTTCGGGGACATAACCGGGCTTGTCACCAATTGTGACAAAAGCAAAGTGGCTCCTAGTCGTAGTGATGGCATAAACCTTGACGACATCCTCGAAGCCTTTCCATATGAAGTACCTTGGCCCAACTTTGTCGGTGACTCACCAAAGAAGAATTCATTTCCAACTTTTGTAAGAGAAGGTTGCCTCCAAACTTGTGCCTTGGCCTGGAAAGCACATCAGCATGGCCGGCCGAACCACCCTTGTCAAGGCGATCTTGACTAGTGTAGTCATCTACTTCATCGGCGTGCTTGATGTGGAAATGGAGGTTCTCATGAAGATTGATAGCTTAAGAAGGGACTTTCTTTGGTCAGCATGTGAGAAGGTTTCCAGAGGAAAATGTAAAGTGAATTGGTAGATGGTGTGTAGACCCTAAGACAAGGGAGGTCTTGGGATCCTTAACCTCAAGAAGTTTGTGGCGGCTCTTGGGTTGAGGTGGCTTTGGCAGGAATGAAAGAATGAGGCAAAACCTTGGGTTGGACTTGGAAACACATGCACTTTACATGACCATGATCTCTTCGCGGCGGCCACTAAAGTAACTATCGGAGATAGGAAGAATGCTCTCTTTTGGGAGGCGGCTTGGCTTGATGGAATGAGACCCAAAGATTTGGCTCCGTTCCTCTTTGCTCGTTCAAAAAGGAGAAATGCACGGTGCATAAAGCGCTGGGAAACGACTTTTGGGTCTCCCAAATAAATACCCATAATCGCATCTCCTTTAACCACATTGCCCAATTCTATAAGCTTTTGGGAAAGGCTTGCCAATGTCCACTTAGACTCTCAAGCTGAAGACACGATGTCTTGGAAGCTCCCCAATGATGGTTGCTACTCGGTAAAATCGGCCTACAAAATGCAATTCTTGGCCCTCACTTCATCCCCGATGTCTTCCTTGGTTTGGAAGCCTTGGACGCCTCCAAAGTGCAAGATCTTTGCTTGATTGGTCCTACAAAACCGTATTTGGACGGCGGATAGGCTAGCACGGAGAGGATGTCAAAATTGTAGCCTTTATAAGCTTTGCAGTCAACACTAAGAGTCGGCATCCCACCTTCTCTTCAAGGGTCAATTCTCAATTCGAGTGTGGTCCAACTTAAAGAATTGGGTAGGTATCGATGAACTTGAACGAACAACTTAGCATGGCTTCCACTCCGTCAAAAGATGGTGGATTGAGGTGATTCACAAGAGAGGGCAATCAAGGAAAGCTTTGGTCTCTCTCGGAATGTTCATCTCTTGGGAAATTTGGAAAGAAAGAAATGGTCAGGTCTTCTGTAGCAAGTCCGTCACTGTCGCTGTGCTTGGCGAAAACCAAAGAGGAGGCGGAAATGTGGCAACTCGCCGGCGCGGAGGCTCTAAGTAATGTAATGCCGCGAGAGTAGTGGTTTCTAGTATTTGGTCTTGCTTATGGCTGAAACAGGTTGCAAAACTTCTAAAAAATTCTCCTTATTCAATGAAAATGACAAATCTTTTCCCTTGTTTTTTTAAAGTACATATTTGGCTATAATTTATATTTTGCATACTTTATCCTAAAATATTTTGCATAAAAGAAACATATTTCTAAGGTTATATGTGTATTTGCTCAATTATCCGCTTTCGATCTAATTTTGCTTCGAACCCGCTTCATATCCGTAATCAGATATAGTCCACATTTCAATCTAATCTGCATCTCACCATTATCCGCTTTACTCTGAATCCACAAAAAAATATGGCAAACGATGTAAAAATACTTCCTTCGTTCTAAAATATGTTGCATATAAGTTTTAATCAAAGTCAAACTTGATAAAGTTCGACCATCTACATATCAAAAGTTATCATTATCTAATGATATGAAAAGTATATAATATAAAAATATATTTCACCATGAATTCAATAATATTAATTTTACGTTATAAAATTTGATATATTTTTTATATAATTAATCAAACTCAAAATTATATGCAACATAAACCGGGACGGAGGGTGTCTCTTCCCGCACGCGAGAGGTGAGCGATGGTGGTGGCTAACTAAGGTTCCGGCAGGCCCTTCGCCGGCTGCGTCGCCCGTCCCTTCGCCGGACGTCGCTACCCTCCCATCCCATCCCCTGCCTCTCCCCCCCCCCCCCCCCTGTCCGCTAAGCTCCTCGTCCGCTCCAGAGGCCGCCGCCACCACGTGATTTCCGCCTCTCGGCTCTCGCTTACGTATTTTCCCTCGTTATTTTTTGGGAAGGATCATGGAAGGGGCTCACGAAGACTCTCTTGCTGGCATCGATTCTTCTATCTCTGACGAGCTACGCATCTGTATGTCGCGCGACCACAATTTTGCACTCGACACATTTAGCATGGAGAGATTGAAATTTTAAGCCGAAGGTGTAGTCGTCGGCAGATGCATTGTTTCAATTTGCTAGTTTATTTTCCGGCATGTAGCTTGCATATTTCATTTTTCTTAAAATGTACTTACCACAATAGATTCAGTTTTTTTTTCCCTACAGGCTGCTTGTCAGGCAGTCTCTGTATTTATTTCTTGGCGAGCAAGGCGTCCAACTCAAAACAAGCAGGTACGCTGCGGCATTCTCTGGTTACAGTTTCACGAGTCTCAAATCTTCCACCTGAACTGTAAAATTTCGTATCGCAAGCAGTGTACTGAGGAAGAACAATTGGGCACCACCTGACTTTTCATGGTCTGTCAGTAGGCGAAGCCAGCGAACACGGCGAAGACTCCGCAGGCACCAAGACGGACGCTCGGCCTGAAGACCGACGGCCTCTCCTAGTCCGGGCGGCATCGTTCCTCAGCTGGGCCTTGGCCGATTCTTATTCAACTCCCCAATTTGTTTTGTCACAACGGAACAGATTCAATGTCCGAGTCCGACCAATATATGTATTGGACCTTGCTTTGCTATATAATAAACCTGCCTACAAGCAGCTAACATGACGTATTATCTTACAATATGGCAGGATCTTATGCAAGTTCCAGTTGGTCGGACCTTCCGACGGATCTCCTCCTCAGCATCCTGCAACGCCTCGAGCTCCGGGAATCCTTTGCCTTTGCTTCCGTCTGCACATCATGGTGCTCGGCCGCGGCGGATGCTGGCATACCGCTTACTTGCAGACCGTGGCTCATGTCTTGGGCCCACCTCGTCGAGGAACGTAAAGCAGAGACTAGCTGCAGCTCGGCCGTGACCTGCCAGTTCCGCCATCTCCTGGACGTCAACAAGTCTTACGATGTTGATTTTCCCAAGGGTTATTTTGTTGCATGCTGCGGAGCTTCTCATGGATGGCTGGTTCTGGTAAATGAACTCGCCAATCTCGTTCTCTTCAACCCCATTACGACGGAGATAGTCCCTCTGCCACCAATCACGGATTGCACATTTGTGGAGGCAGTATATGATGACCAAGGAAGTATCCGAGGTTATCATATTTTCTACAAAGATAAACTACATGAAGCAAAAGATGTGGCGACATGGTTCTACCAGAAGGCAGTGTTGTCCTGTACTCCATCCAAAGGTGGTAACTACACTGTCATGATCATTCATTATGATAGCAATTGGCTCTCTTTTGCTAGGGCAGGAGAGAGCAAGTGGCATGTGGTTTCAAATTTAAGCCAACAAGATCGGTATGCAGACTGTGCATACCACGATGGGAGGTTTTACACAGTGACATACCAGGGAATAGTAGAGAAATATGAACTTGGTGGATCAGATGGACCAACAAAGGAGGCGATTATTGCACGTAGAACCAAGTTTGCATGCGTTCTTACTAGGCACTTGGTATCTACACCATGGGGTGATCTCTTGCAAGTCCGGGCAAATCCTGCAAAGCGGGTGGAAAATGTTAGATTTGGCATCAGCATGGTCCATCCTGAAGGATGGAAGAAGGTATCACCGCACGATTTGATGGAGCATGCAATATTTGTTGGACTCAATCACTCGACATGTTTACCGGCAAAAAAATTCCCTGGTTTAAGACCTCAATGCATTTATTTTTCTGCTCCCTGGATGATACAGAAATTGGAATTAATGAGCCGATGTCGAGGCTGGGGAGGTGCAAGGTCCTATGACATAGGAAAAAGGGGTTTCGAGCATGCTTTTCCCATCAAAGGGATGCCTAAAAGCTGGAGCTGGAGCATGAGCATGCATATCCCTTCGGAGGTATGGATCACACCTAATATGTAATACGGGTGTGTTGAGGAGCTTGTATGTGCAATAAGTTTATTGGAATTGCTTCAGAGGTATGCATATCCCTTCAAAGGTATGGATCACACCGAATATGAACTAATATTTATGGTCACTCCAGCCTTCAGAAGTAGTGTTTCCTTTGTTATTTCACGTTATAGCCTTAGAGCATGTCTAGCAGACACCCTATTTCTCTGCCCCATATAACGCGAGTATTTCGCACCGTATCAAAAAATTGTTCACGGAAGAACCATTCCGTCTAGCAGACCCCGTATTTCGCCCCGTATATTTGAAAATTGAAACCCCGGGAAATTTGTTCGATAGTTGATCATCATGGATCATACATACGGATCATACATTGCGCGATCCTAATGGATCGCGTCTTCTACTAACCTATCTACTCGCCGAGGATGACGAATGGCGCCCTGGCGGCAGCCTCCCGCGCCTCCATCTCCTTCACGACGGCGATGGCCGCCGCCTCCTCCTCTGCCTCCGCCCGAGCAGCTTCAGCGGCATCCTTCTTGGATGCGGCCACCGCCTGCAGAAAGAGGGGGTCATCCTCCTCCGCCTCCTCTTCCTCCTCGCCGGCTCGCGGAGCTCCTCTGCCGCTGGTGCTCCCGATGCGCGCGCCCCATGCCGCCTTCGCCCGGCGGTTTCTCTCCCACTCGACGCACCACTTCTCGAACTCGGGGCCGCTCATCGGCTTGAGCGGCGGATCTTCCTTGTACTAGCGCCCGCCCGCGGCGAACTCACGGAGCGACGGCGGCACGTACAGGGCGCCGGTGTACCTGCACGCCACACGCCGACTCCCGGCGGCGGACCGCTTGCATTGGAGCCGCCACGCCTCCTCTACGGTGTCCGGCGAGCGGGATCGCTTCGATCCGCTCGCGGGCGACGCGGTACTGCTTCGGCGAGCGGACATGGCGACCGGCGGTTGTAATGCGGAGGCGAGCAGCGCGGGATTTCTCGCCGGAGCTTAGCGGGGAGGCGGCGGCGCACGGTGGAGCTAGGGTTGCAAGTGAGGGGTTTGACCCCACCTCGCACCCTCGCCCTGTATTTGTAGGGGGCGACGGCGTGGTTTTCCTGGCCCCGTACTCCGCCGATACGGGCCGGCCCGAATACGGGGCCTGCTAGATGGTCCAAACTGCGCTTACCCCCTATCTCGCTAGAATTATACGGGGTAAGCGCTGTTTGATGGGCCTGTTAGACATGCTCTTATAGGTAGATTCCACCTTCACTGAGGGAGGGAGGGAAAAAGCCACAGTTTGGGCGGCGAGCGTTCCGCAGTAGTGATATGCACTTGTGCCGCCGCACTTGACACTTCGATAGTACGTGGAGCTTAGGAGGCCCGTGCAGTTGAAGTTTATATCTGGTAGCTGTTCATTGCTCGTGCTGGAAACCTCTACAAATTTGATGGCAGTTGTGGCTCGTCATTGCGTACATAGAGTCATGGACAAACACACTAGAGAGAGGGACAGAATAATGGGAAAAAATAAGATGATAATAGAAAAATAAATCTGTGCAGGGTAAGTATAACGCAACTGCGGGTAAATTACGCGGTGCTTATGTGTGTAGCTCCTCCCGCCTAGTTTTCTTTTGGCTCTGCTCCACAACAGCTCCTATTGTCTACTTTGTTGGGAGCTAGATGTGTTTGGTTCAACTTCTTGGGTTCCCATTGAGAATCTGGGATCAGGAGCTGTACCAAACACGCTCGATGTATAATAGATATTCATTGTATTTCTAATGCTTATATTTATGAAGGAAAAGAGGACCCCACCCCACCCCAGCCTAACCTAACCTCTCCCGCACCCCACCCTCCGCCGCCGCCGGTAGAGCCGCCGGGGCAAAGTCCCTCGAGGCGTGGCGGCGGCGGGGGCCCTTCCTCGTCGCTGCGTGGAGAACGTCGGTCGGATCCCACCTCCTCGACATCACTCCGGCAGGGGATGGTGGTGGGCAGCGGCCAGGCCCTCGGTCTGCGCCATGCCATCCACCCCCGCCTCTCGTCGGTGCGTGGAGGCGATCTCGAGCTTCTTCCGTGACACGAGGGCGCCCGAGGCAGCAGCCTTGGGTTCGACGGAGGAGGTGGCCTCTTCTTCGCCGGAGAGGGTCGGCCTGTGGTTGGGGGTGGTTGGGGGTGCCCGATGGAGGAGCATGGAAGCCGGCGATGGTGTCGCCGGTGGAGGGTTGGGTTGGCCAGCCCGGGATGGTCGCCGACGTGGGGGTCCGACCTGAATAAAGGCGGCGGTCCTAGGGCCTCTCTTGCGTGAAGAGGAGGACCTACCGGAGGCCTGGACTCGTGATCCGGCCGGAGGGTTGAGTTCCGGAAGGCTCCGCCGGCGAATGTAACGGTGCTTTGCCCGGAGTTTGCTGGATCGGAGGTATTAGGTCGTGCGCACCCATGCGTTTATTCCGACCGTTTGGTTCTGGAGGGAGCGGCGCGAAGCTCTTTTTCTGTGTTGACATCAAGTGACTATGGATCCATGATGAAAGTCGGAAGAAGAGAATTTCATGAAGGCCGGAGGGGAGGACTAGCCAAGGGAGGTTCAAGTCTCCGCGCTGTTGAGGGGCTTGCTTGGTGTCCGGGCTTCACAGCAGCGGTATGAAAGTGGGGGCGACAACACAGGTGAAGCGCAGAGTCCTACCTTTCAGGGTGAAAATCCAAGGACTGGTCTTAACTGGTTGTGTCTGGCAGTGGCCTTGGTGGAGGCATTGTTTTGAGAGCGGGGACTATCTTCAGGGTGAAAACCTAAGATCTTTGATCGGACGACGGTGTTTGAGCACTGTTTCCTTCTTGGAGGCGTCGTTTTTTGGAGAGTCTGTAATTCAGGTGTTGTCATGATGGTGGATGTATTGCTGTTGTTAGGCCCGAGATACCGTAGCGGGACTTTTGTTTCTTAGTTTTCTTTTCCTTTTTTTGGCTGTGTGCATCCGTAGTGCCATTAGGGTGGTGCGTTGTTGCAGAGGCTGGTGTAATTGGTATCTCTTGATATTAATATATTCCTTTATCGATTTTTTTTATGAAGGAATACTTCTTCAGTATCCGTTGTTTCCCTGCCCAGAAGCGAGGTTGGAACATCTTTATCGATGTGATTAGTTTGCTCCCTTGAAGGAAATAGGTATTTCCGTACCGATAGTTTTTATTAAAGGTGACCTGATTCTTTCTCTGGTACTTAAATACAGTGAAGACATATTTTTAGTCCTGGCCTCCTTGCACCTCATAGGTCAGCGTGTCCTGAGATATTTGAATCTTAAGCTTCTCTAGTTTGATGTCCTTGTGTGACTGTGAAGCGGTGATCGATAGCTCGCAACATGGTTTGATTACCGTGTTCATGACTTCATGTACACACGCTAGCTCGTGAAGCAATTCCTGGCGATCCGACAACCCGGCCATTACGTGGGCCATCGTCCTTGAGCTAGTGTGGGCACCACGCGCGCCGTCGGGCGGTGGTCGCCCCCGTCGAGCGGGAGGATTTGATGAAGAGGGAGGTCTCGCGATCAAAGCAGCACGAGACGAAAAGCGCACGAGAGAGAAGGGGTAGCTAGCGATCGATCTGTGGCTTCCGTGGTCATCTTTCTATTTCGTGCGGTCACGCACGCAAGGGGTAATGCGGATATTTCAGTACTGTAGGAATATGATGGAGAACGGTTAACGTGTCAATAAGCTTAGATCTTTGTACTTTACATTTTCAGTAATAGATTCTTTTCGAGGGGGTTACATACTTCCAACCCTACCCCCCGTGTCGCTCTCCCCAGGCGACACCGGGGGCGCCCGCCGCCGCCTCCTCCCGACCCTCCTCTCCGGCGCTCGCCCGCCGCCGCTGCTGCCGCCGGCTTCGGGCCGCGGTGGCGGCGCCCCCCCCCGCTGCCAAAGGGTGCCGGGGGCGATTTCTGTTGGCTCTAGGTGACGGCGGCCGCCGGGCTCGGCTGGGGAAGGCGATGGCGGCTCGCCGGCGCAGGCAAGCCGGGGCGGCGGCCCCGGGGTCGCGGTGGGCGTGGAGATGAGGCGGGCTGTCGGCTCCTCAGCGCGGTGGTCGCGCGGAGGCCGCGGATCGAGCCAAGATCCGTCGGGGACGGCAGCTTCGCAGGGGGCCGCCGCGCGTTGCAGGCTGGTCGGAGCGCGGCGATTCCGGCCGGCGTCTGCAGCTCCGAGGTGGTGGTGGCCTCGGAGGAGAGGCATGGTGATGGTGGTGGCCGCCGTGGCTGCGAGGCGAGGCAGCATGGTGGCTGGTCCGGGAAGCTCGCGCATCTGCCCCGCCGACTCTTCGTCTTGGATCCTCGTGTCGGCGTTCATCGAAGCCCCTCTCCGTGGCGGTTGGCGGCACCCGCGGTGCTCTGCCTCGGTGAGCTCGGCTGGCAGCTGTGTTGCAGCTCAGCTCTTCACCTCCGTGTGGTTCGGGCGGTACTGGTGGAGCGCGCTGAGCTCCTCGGTCTGGTTTTGAGGTTGGCGGTGGCTCCTGTGCGACGGTGGCGCTGTTGCCGCACATGAGGTGTGTGTCCGTGGGGTGCTGGCTGGCGGCGCTTCGGTCTCCGTCTTGCTGTCCGGCCGCGTGAGGAAGTGGATGGTCGATTGCTCCGGGCGAAAGCCTGACCGCGCGACGTCCGCGGATGTCGCCGTCCTCCTTGGGGGGCGGTTGTGGAGCTCTCCGACATTCGCTCGCCTCGGGTTCACGGCTCCGGGTGAAAGCCTAGATCCCGCTTTGCGGGATCGGATGACGACGTTGTTCCATCAACGTTTCCCCTCTTGAGGGCGTCGTCTTGAAGCCGGTGATCCTCTTCGCGTGCCCCGACGGGCTGGACACACACAACATCTGGGTTGGCTGGAGGTCAATCAGAGATGCGGGTGTTCCGGGTGGAGGCTTGTGAGGCAACGACGATGGTGGTGGCCAAGGTCTGGTTGCGGCAAGGTCATGTTAGTCGGCTTTGTCCCGGCGTGTCCGGATGTCTTCGTGCTGGTCTTCTCTTGCTGTGAAGTCGAAGCTGCCCTTGGGCGGTGTACGATGACCTTCGAGGGGCGGTCCGGTGAAGGTCCTATTCGGCGCTTGTCTTGCTCATCTCCTCTCCTGGGCTCGTCTTCAGAATCGGAGCTGCCGGTCTCTCCTCGAAGGGCCATCTGTTTGGCATAGGCTTACTTGAGCTTCTTGTGTAGCTTTTGTTGGTAGCCAGGATGGCTAGGTGTGTCCCTCGCGGGAGTGTGGGTGGTTGTGGGTGTGCCTTGGCACTGTTGTGTTGTTGTTGGTTTTCGTCCGGTTTTCTCATAAAAACTGGGCACCTTCTGCTTAATGAATGGATGAGGCAAAGCTTTTGCCTCCGTTTCAAAAAAAAAAACATTTTCAGTAATAAAGGAGTGCCGTATGGCATTCGAAGGCAATGATTGTCAGCGATGACTCGTAAGCGCAAGTAGTTTGGATCCCCTGAATGAGATGTAATGGATTTTTTTACCGACAAGAAGACGGAAGAAAATTAAATTTTATGATCGTGGCATACAAAGCGGTCTGAGTTTGTTCCTCTCGCTGAAAGAAAAGGAAGAAACAAAGTTAGACACGGGAAAATGATCTCTCGAGTTCCCTTTGTTCTTTGTTCTGGTGTGTGACATGGACTATAGGGAGAAGAAGCAATTCACCAAAATTACACGTGATCATGTTGAGTTCTTGACCTGACTCTTAACATCTCTAGAATCGGGGAAAGGAGGTTTAGAGCTAGATATTTCGGTGTAATAAGAAAATATCCACAAGTTGGATAGTGTTGAAGAGAATTCTATAGAATAGAGATATTTGTAGCGGGAAGTCTATGATGATCACACTTTTTTCTACATCCAACAAAGTTGTACAAGTATAAATAGGTGTGCTAACCCCCTTCTATGTAACTAAGTAAGAACCAAGGAAACAAGGATTACCATGTATGAGACCGTCAAAATGGGTGTTTGGACAACGGAAAGTTCATTGATATGCTCTCTTTTTTGCTCTCACGGCAATAAAACCATGTAATTATAAGTCAAAACTACCTTTTGTCCAAAACATTAACAATCAAAAATGAAATATGAACGATATCAACATAAAAATGTGGGTTAATTAAATCATTAATGCAAGTACTAAGTTTTGGATTTATTGATATCTATGGAGCAGCCAAACATAAAAATATGTCTCATCAAGTAATTTTTTTTAGTAAAAGTAATCTTACGAAAAAAAATTGATAGTAGATACCACGTACAAGAAGGTTGTCTAGCTGCACACTAGCCGTGGCCGCTGGTTCCTCGAAATGAAGTGGCGCCCCGTCGCATGCACACCCTATCAGCTCGAGGATGAGGTCGATTGCTACGTCACACACGATGTAGATGCGAGTCTGCCGGGTCGGACACTGCAACGGAGCAGCCGATGCCATCCTCGAATCACCCCCAGTGAGGAGAGGAGATCCGGCAATGAGATCTGTCGACATCATCGACGCCGACAAAGACTGATCACGGGTGAGGGTCCACACCCTAGACCTAGAGCCGGAGAGTATTGAGGGGCGGCTGTAAAAGAGAAATTTTGCGCAAGAAAAGGTGCTGATGTGACTTCCTAAAAAGCGAAAATAAAAAAATTATACGAAGTAATAAAATTAGAACAAAATGAAGCTCAATTCTTATCCATGCGCAAAGTGCACGCAGCCTGTGTTGTTTTCCAAAAAAATAAAGTATCATCAGATCATGTGTTGTTACCTTCATTTCGAGTTTGGAAGACTAGAGAATACCATGCTACCCTCTCACGGCCAGATGAAGCTAATTCATCACGAGTTGGGCGCTTTATGTCGGAAGTATCAATACCAATGCGAACATGTACAGCATTGCACATGGAAGCGGCGATCGATAGGTCGTGAGGCCATGTCCAACGGGAGACTCAAATCGAGACGCTCCGTTCGGTCGTTTGAATCGAGCGCTGCGTTCAACACTGCTACCACCGATTTTGCCAACACGGCCTATTTCCTTGAAAATAGGCCGTTTAGCCACACAAAAATTATACAAGAACATCTAAAAACGTAGAATAATATCAAATAAAATGTAGCATGAGCAGGAAACGAAATTTGATGTAATTTGAACAAGAAAACAAACATAAAAATCACAAATTGAGATTGTCAACTCAACTTGTGCGGTCTAGGATCTCCTTACGTCTCTTCTCGAACCATGCTCTCTTCACCACGTTCATGGCGGTCAAGTTGGCGGTCATGAATATGTGGTCCTCGGCTTGGCGTTTCAGCTCAACTTCTTTCTCCTTCAGCTCCACCTCTTTGGCCCTTGACGATGCAATGAGCTTCGACTCTTTCTCTTTGAGCTTCACTTTTCTAGCCCTCGTCTTGGCATTGGTCTCATCAATGTCAAGCTTCCTCTTTTGAACATCATAGTAGTCATTCATGACCTCTTCCTTTCCCGGCGCTTTCTCTCTTCCCTCTTGTTCATGGACACCTCTTTTTCAGCATACAAGTCCTTTAAGGTGCCGACCAAATGCATGGCTGAAACATCACGCTTCATGTCTGATGAGGTCTAAGACCCCGTGTGTGGCCCGATCTTGCGGATTGACCTCGAAACCAAAGGGGGAGATGGGAAAACGCGAGGAACACGAAGAACACGACGGGCACGAGGAACTCCGAGACTCACGCACGCACACCAACCCGATACACCCGATGCTTACCTCCGTGGCTCGATGGACCACGCCAATAGAATCTCCGAGGAAGAGACACGCGGTAGAATTCCCGGAGAGAGATTGGGATTGGAGAGGAAGAGCTTGGGGAAGGAGAGAGAGTAACAAGTACTAGAATCTCCTTCAACAAGATCTAAGTCAACAACCAAGGTGCCTTGATACAAAGGGGATGAAACCCTAGAGAGACAAAGCTCAAATCCATGTCTAAGCCTAAATCTTGTCTAAAGAGGTAAGGGGGCGACCTAGGGGCTTATATAGGCATACAAGGCAGCATGGGTCGAAAAGGTACAAGTTGGTGGGTCAAACCCGACGAATCCGGTCACGGGGCCGGTCCGACCGGGCTCGGGACCGGCCCATCCGGTCCACAACCGGATCCCGGACCGGCGGTGGACCGGGCGAGGCTTCGGAGCCCGGGATTGCGTCCGGATGGCACCGGCCGACGTTCGGTTGAAAACCGGCCAGGCCGGTCGGAGCCCGGCCGAGCCGGGCTCGTGGATCGGGTGGTCCGGTCAGGAGCCCGGTCAGACCGGGCCTGTGACCGGGCGGCCTTCCTCCTCTCGCCTCTTCTTCCTCTTTCCTCCGTCTTCCTCCATTCTTCTTCTTCTCTCTTCCTTCTTCCTTGCACCATGTTGAATGGCTCCTCTTCCCTTCCCTTGCTTCCTTGCACCATGGGTGTTCCTCCTCTCCCGGTCCTCGATGACTCTTGTACCTAATGACATATAACATGTCGACATGAGGTAGCATTCCATTCAAGGTGTCTACGAGGTCGAGTATCGAGAGGAAGGAGTTCACCTTGTCGCGTGTAGCGTGGGTGAGGGTTGAAGGTCCACTTGGGGGACTCTTTGGCCATGGTGTAGCGTCGACGATAGGCGGGGCTGCACTTGACGGTCTTGAGGTGGAGGTGTTCGAAGGCCACCCCGCATCATCTCCCCCCCTTGGGGAAGAGTCGTCCTCGACTCTTGTTCCTTCTCACCGACGGTGTAGTCCAAGACGGTTCTCCCATGTTGTGGTAGAGGGATAAAGTCGCGGTCGAAGAAGAGCTTGGGGAAAAACAACTTGCAAATGGAAAGCTTGTGGATGCCAATTTTGTGATCGGCGAACAAGAGGCTCTCAATCAAATACGAAGCATCAAGTCGTTTCTCAAAGAGGCAATATGCAAAAATGGGAAACAAAAGTGTGTGGGTGTATCCAAAATGTGGAAGATCAAAAGTTTGTGCATGTAAGAGTTGTATGGTGTGAAGAATGTGTGTTGTGGCCTTGTCCCAAGCGAATGGAACAAACAAAAGGCAAGTATCGGCGGCAAAATTTGGGAAAAATTGTTATGTGCAATGGCAAAATGATGGAGACTTCGAGCTTGGAGTAGCATGGTTGGCGTGAGCCGAGTATGAGCCTCCTCAAGTGTGAAAGAATCCACATCAATTGCCAAAGGTGAAATGAGAAATCCAAAGAAGAGCAACTTTTTGTGTGACATGTGGCACAAGATGCATAAGGTGTCTCTCACATGTATGACATGGTCCTTGAGATTCTTGGAGTGTATGATGATAACATCAAGACATACAACAACCATTGTGCCAACAAGATGTGTCAAGATATGTTGCATAAGAAGCAAAAGAGGTGACGAGGCATTGGACCAAACCGGAAACTCGACAAGGCAAGTCGGAAACACATGAGGGCGAAGGCTTGTGGGAACATACCCTTTGGTGTGATTCCCGCGGGTTAGGTCCTTGTTGGGGTAGCTCTCAATTGCGCGTTTCGTGAGCTCATGCTCCGTAGCGGTGGAAGTAGTCCTTCGGGTACCTATACACACAAAAGAGAAAACAAAAAGCGTGTGTGCATGGTAGAGGAACACATCATCCATCATGATGTTCCATGTCTTGTGCACATCACCATTAGTGTCAATCAAGATAGTATGAAATGCATGGCGATGGTGCATATGGCAAGAAGGTGCATTCATGGCATGTGGTAACTCATGATCATCAAAAATAGAGAAGGCTATGGGGGCCATCTCATGGACAATGAAATAAGCATTCTTGCATATCAAGCATAAGAAAGAGCAATTGTTCACAATCTTGGATGCAAGGATCATGGAATAGTGTAAACATTTGGGGCAAAGCATGTTTGAACATGTTATCATTGTTGTCGACGACCCTATGTAAAGAGCAAGTGTTCATCAAGGGTGTCACAACACTAGCATGATCATAATCATTATCATTGCAAGCAAGCGGGGAAAATGTGAAGCTCTCATAGCATGGCATGTTCATGGTATCACAAGCATTCAATTTCACATGATCAACAATGTTATCAAGCAAAGCATCACATGGGAAAGTGAATGTAGCATGTGACGTAGCAAATGGATCATCAATATCATGCATGCACTCATAAGTCATCATGTCCACTAGTTGGATCATGGCATCATCAACACCTATGTTGTTACCTTTGTAGGCCGACTCATTTGAGGTAGGTGTTGTGGAAGTAGGAGGATCCATGTGGTCGACATGTCCGTCTTGGAGCAAGCATGGTGAGATATCATCATCTTCATGCACCATGTACATCGTCTCCATGATCGGGAACTCGTCCTCCGTGGAACCTAGTGCAACATAAGAAGACACAAACGAAGGAGAGGTTAATGTGTTAGCAAATGCGATGTCCTCCATGGACCTATCATCTACCTCTCTCAACTCACTTTGTGTATCACTCATGTCCTCCAAACGGAAGCACTCAAACTCACATGTGGGGTGGAAGTCACTCAACTCACTATCACTCTCACTCAAGTGGGCTAAGTGGCTCTCATGCTCACATGGGAGTGGTACCAACTCATCGATCAAGCATATAGGAGTAGGCTCAACTTTCTCATCTCCATGCGCCTCCTTGGTTGAAGGGAAGTTCCCATGCTCAACCATCTCAACTCCATGCGCCTCCATAGGTGATGGGAGAATCCCATGGTCACCATGCTCAACTCCATCGCCTCCCAAGTCATCCTCAAGCGGTGGCGCCGTAGTGACGAGGAGAGCTAGGCTCGGATCTACATCGTCCTTGCGATAGCCTTGGAGTTCTTCATCTTGAAGTGTTGGCGCCGTAGGCATCTTGGGGACTTGTGCTTGTAGCTTGTCGAAGTAGAGCGTCTTGGCACTTGGCGTTGTGCATTGCCATGCCACGTGACCCTTGGCCTTGCACACCTCACATAGGAGATTGGGACATTCCCGTGGAGGGTGGCCTTGTTGCTTGCACTTGTAGCATCGGAGTCCATAGGCACGTGACGAGGTAGAGGCCATTGTGGTGGTGGCACAAGAGGTGGAAGTCGCCTTACGAGGAAGGTATGCTCGATGTGCACTTGCCATCCTTGGAGTGGTGGGCACTCTATCATGGTTTTTGTCGCCTTCATGTCGAGGCTCTCGTCTTCGTGCATCATCACCATGGCTTGAGTGGTGTCGTCGAAGACTCGTGGAAGATGTTGGTCGATGGCGCTCATGGGGTGGCTTGTGTCGGCGATGATCACGGGGTGACATATGTCGATGGGAGCCATGCGACGGTGGTGGTCGACGACGATCATGAGAAGGTGTATGTCGATGACGATCCTTGACATGCCTAGATGATGGCTCATGCGACTTGGCATGTTGCTTGCGGCGCCTTGTGGAGCTTGGAGAAGAGTGTCGATGACGCTCATTATGGGGACGCTCTTGATGCTCCATATGGTGTACTTGAAGTCGACGATCTTGTGCATAAGCACTCTCATGGTGGCGCCTTGTGGAGCTCGTAGACGAGTGTCGATGACGATCATGATGAGGACGCTCTTGATGCTCCATATGATGAACTCGCCGTAGATGATCATGTGCATAAGCACTCTCATGGTGGCGCCTCGTGGAGCTCGAAGAAGTGTGTCGATGGCGATCATGTTGGGGACGCTCTTGATGATCCATATGATGGTGCCATCGTTGAGGTCCTCTATCTTCATATGTAGCTCCATTGGCCAAGTAGGTGACTAAGTGAGGCTCCGCCATGGTGTCGATGTCGTAGGCGTGGCGTTGCTCCACCATGTCGTCCATGCTTGATGAGCCATTGTCGATGTAGAGCTCGTCGAAGTCGTCCTTAAAGTGGTGCTCCACCATGTCGTCCATGTCGATGATGCTTGGGGAGCCATGGTCGTTGTCGAGCTCCTCGATGTCGGAGATGTCGGTGATGCTTGGGGAGCCATGGTCGTTGTCGAGCTCCTCGATGTCGGAGATGTTGGTGATGCTTGGGGAGCCATAGTCGGAGTAGAGCTCCACATGTTCCTCCACATCCGCGGTGCTTGAAGAGGAATCCTCCTCGAAGTGCTCCGTGTACTCCTCCGTATCTTCATCTTCGCTATCCATGTTAGCACGATGGTATCTATATGGTGTATGTTAGTGGAAGGAGACTACCTCGCACTCTTACCAAGGTAAGATAGTATTGAGGCCATCCACCAAGTCAAAAGTAATATCAAGTGTATCGGGAACACACGCAAAACCACACGCAAAAGCTAGAAAATATGGTGTTAGGCGAGTGTTGTGGAAAGCCAAAAGACAAATCCAAGATCGAGTATGTTGTTAAGAGTGGTGGAAATCCAAAAATCCAAGTGTTGATGCGAAGATCACTATAAACACGGAAAAAGGCTGTGGAACACACACACGAGATAAGTGGGGTTAGTGCAACCAAAAGTGAGCGGAATATTTTATGTACGGATGCTCGGTGTCACACTAACACAAGGAGAGGCAAAGCTTTGGTTGCAAAGGAAGAGACAACTAGATTCACACGTGACCTCTCTTCTCGTATCTCTCTTTGCTTAAAAGCTTTTTCTCTTTTGTATATGGTGGCACTTGCACTCGTTTGTATCTTTGGTGGCACTTGGACACTTTTGTATGTATGGGCGTATGGATGTATGGATGTATGGTGCTACACGCACTCTTTTTGTGTTTTGGGGCTTTTTCACGCACTATGTTAGCGTTAGCCTCGCTTTTGCTATCTCGCCACACGAGTGTTTGCTTGGGTGCCTTACTCAACGCTACACACACACCTCACAATGCGGGGTCACGTGCAATGTCTCGCAACACTAGACAAGCAATGCTCGATGGGATAGATCGCAAAAGGAAGAGGGGTTACAAGGTGAAAGCTGCAAGTTATACCTGCGATAATGGTGGTGGTGGTGGTGGTGGTGGTGGAGATCGCCGGACGTCGAGGTCGAAGTAGGGGGCGAAGCTGCGCCCGGTCTGTGGCCCGGTCGGACCGGCTCCTGGACCGGCCTGGCCGGTTGTCTGTCCGGTTGACCGGATTCTGGACCGGCTCGGCCGGTCGGTAGCCCGGTCGACCGGCTGCTCAACCGGATTTCGCGGGATTGAGCTTTCTCTCTCCGTTCTTCACGAAAACCAAGCCAAATCGACCAAATCGAAGGGAAACGATGGAATTGGAGGCTCAAAGTTGGGGAAATAGTAGATCAAGCACAACAACTCCAAATCCACGGACCAAAACCACTCAAAACGCAACCAAATCACAGATCGGTCAAGAAGCAATTTAGGGCTATTTTTGGGGATTTTTTTTGGAAAATTTTCTAGGGACGAAATTGGGTGGGTGGAGGGTCAAATCCGCGGAAACCAAAGGCTGCTGATACCATATGATGAGGTCTAAGACCCCGTGTGTGGCCCGATCTTGCGGATTGACCTCGAAACCAAAGGGAGATGGGAAAACGCGAGGAACACGAAGAACACGACGGGCACGAGGAACTCCGAGACTCACGCACGCACACCAACCCGATACACCCGATGCTTACCTCCGTGGCTCGATGGACCACGCCAATAGAATCTCCGAGGAAGAGACACGCGGTAGAATTCCTGGAGAGAGATTGGGATTGGAGAGGAAGAGCTTGGGGAAGGAGAGAGAGTAACAAGTACTAGAATCTCCTTCAACAAGATCTAAGTCAACAACCAAGGTGCCTTGATACAAAGGGGATGAAACCCTAGGGAGACAAAGCTCAAATCCATGTCTAAGCCTAAATCTTGTCTAAAGAGGTAAGGGAGCGACCTAGGGGCTTATATAGGCATACAAGGCAGCATGGGTCGAAAAGGTACAAGTTGGTGGGTCAAACCCGACGAATCCGGTCCACAGGGCCGGTCCGGCCGGGACTCGGGACCGGCCCATCCGGTCCACAACCGGATCCTGGACCGAGCGGTGACCGGGCGAGGCTTCGGGAGCCCGGGATTGCGTCCGGATGGCACCGGTCGACGTTCGGTTGAAAACCGGCCGAGGCGGTCGGGAGCCCGGTCGGAGCCGGACTCGTGGCCGGGTGGTCCGGTCGGAGCCCGGTCGAGCCGGGCTCGTGGCCGGCGGCCTTCCTCCTCTCGCCTCTTCTTCCTCTTTCCTCCGTCTTCCTTCATTCTTCTTCTTCTCTCTTCCTTCTTCCTTGCACCATGTTGAATGGCTCCTCTTCCCTTCCCTTGCTTCCTTGCACCATGGGTGTTCCTCCTCTCCGGTCCTCGATGACTCTTGTACCTAATGACATATAACATGTCGACATGAGGTAGCATTCCATTCAAGGTGTCTACGAGGTCGAGTATCGAGAGGAAGGAGTTCACCTTGTCGCGTGTAGCGTGGGTGAGGGTTGAAGGTCCACTTGGGGGACTCTTTGGCCATGGTGTAGCGTCGACGATAGGCGGGGCTGCACTTGACGGTCTTGAGGTGGAGGTGTTCGAAGGCCACCCCGCATCAATGTCGACTTTGGTTGCCTTGTGGCCTCTTGGACGGCTTGCATGAGAAGTGGAACTTGCGCAAGGCTGGCCACCATCAGCGTCAATGGGTGGTATGTTTAGCAGTCTTGCTCCCAATCAAGCTCGCCATGTACACCTCGTACCCCTCGTTGAACTTGGGGATGCCCCGGAGATCCTTCCAACAATGAGGGAAGACAAAGGTCCTGCCTTCATTCACCATTTTGAAGTAATCCAAAGCTTGCCACACCTAGATCAAATGAGACATACAATCACAGATGTATGTGCAAACAACCAAAGAACAAGTTGAGGTAGAGAATCATACCAAGTCCATGACGCCGATGCCGCTAACGGGCACCCGCTTCACGTGATCATACGCCGCCTGCAACTTGTTGCATTCCGCTTGAATTGTTCCCCATCACTTTTGGATGGAGCACTCATTGCTGTCGTTGTCCAATCGGTTCTCCCCGTACCGGCGGTGCTCATGGAAGTAGTCATGGATCCGGTGCCAGAATGCGCCCCCCTTCTGCTCGGCACCTTTTAATGGATCTTGCCCAATGGCCAACCAGGCCTCGACGATCATTTTGTCCTCCAGCTCCATGTAGTTGCTGGTTTTTTTGCAACCCGACGACCTCGAGCTTGTGCAACTGCGGCTTGTGTGAGCTCGTCAACGAACAACGGCTCCTCGTTAATGTTCATGGTTCCGGCATTGCCAATGTTGTCCTCCTCTATGTCAATGGGAGCTAGCGGGGGATCCTGCTCGGTCGGTCGACAAAGGTGCCATGGTGGTCGGCATCGTTGGCGCGTAAGACAGAGGGGCATGCACCGTGGCCGCTGTCTGCAAAGATAGCGGCGCACACTCACCCGACATTTCGTCGAACAGGGTGTGCGGGCACCGGCCATCGCTGCTGCGGGCATCGGCCTCGGGGCCTTGGAGTGTGTCGCCGGCGCACGATTGAGGTCAATAGACGAAGGCAACGGCCCCATCATGGACTTACCCACCTCCATTGACCCATTCTGTGGCGGGTACAAGAATTGCCCCGCCGGCGCCATCATTTCGTACGCGCCAGGCGGGTACCCAAACGGGGCAATCGGTGGGGTTGTTGACCGGGGAGGAAGCGGCCGGGTCACGGAGGAGCTGGAGCTTCCCGCCGTTGTGCCGGCGTATTCCGCGGCCAGCTGCGCGGGCGCGTTGTGGCTGTAAAAGAGCATGGCATGCTCTTGTATGGCCTTCACCTCCGCCTCCGTTTGGAGGAGTTGGAGCTGCTCGGCCGCCCTCTGCATCTCCTCTGCAGCGGCGGCCTCCCTCTTCCATTGATCGAGCGCCCTGCGTCGCTCGGCACACTTCTTGTTCTCCACTCGCCTCTGCTCCGTGTGAGCTCGGGCCTCGCCTTCTTCGTCGCCGCTGCGGGCCGCGCGACCACCGGAATGGTCGGGACCTCCTCAGCGACAGGAACGACATCGACGGCGAGCTCGGCCTTGTCTCCCATGGTGGGAGCGGTAGTAGCTTCGTCGGTCATCCTCTAGGTTTGGAACTAGAGTGAAGTGGCTGTGGTTTGGGAGGCAGACATGAGTCAAAAGGGGCTTTACCGCTGAAGGCAAGCCGTAGGCTAGTAGAGACGTTGAGCGAGGAATGATGCCGGTGGTGAGGTTAAGCTTCATCACGATGACACTGAACATGATGGCGAGTAAGAAATGACCCACTTCATCTCAGAAAACTGTTGCATAGGAGCGAAAACTAAAGTCTGTTATTTTCATCTCAGTTGTTTTGGCACGCACAGTGAGATCATTTTCAAGTGAGGCAACAAATCTGACAGCTATATAACGTCAAATGAGCGCTGTTTAGTAACCAGAATGACTGTTGTAAACGCGCCAGTGATGTCCTAGTGCCGAAATAAAGCCTACTCCAGGTTTGCACATAATTTAAAAATGATACGTAGCTCTTAGATGATGAACGTCAAAATCCAATAGCAACTAACATGACCCAGATGAACACAATTAGTAACTAACTAATTTCTCAGCCTGATCATTACCTTTTTGCATGTTTCATTTACAGATGAGGAGGATACTTCGTTGATGCCTGTGACTGAACATCTAATGAAGGTGAAGAAACCAAAGGCTGTATCTTTGAAAAGCTCTTGATCCAGAATGCATCAAGTTTAATGAGGGGCATGACGTCTGCAGGAAGAAAATGTTTTCTGGACTGCATTGTCACACAACGCCTAGAGCATGAGTTCTGTAGTGGCCTATACATATGAATTTTTATCACTGTACATCTTGTTTAGGCTCTGTGGTTCTAGATCCTTAACAGAACATCAGACATTGGCTTATAATTTTGGGTTAAATAGCTATGTATCACATTCATCATATTCTATGCAACGAATTCATTCAAAACATAGAAAAGAGTAACGAATCAAATGAATCTATAATGGTGAATATCAAATAAAGAAAGAAACTACCTTTCAAAAGAGCAGTAACCTTCTGTACACCTCCTACCTCCATAATAACAATTCTGAAGCACTGAGCGAGTAACAATTCTGAAGCACTCCAAAACAATCAACACTTCAGAAATTAATCCCAGGTTTGTGGATTGCTCTGAGAGATTGGTAGAGGATTCTAGACAGCTGCTGCTTACTAATACAGAAAAACAAGTAAGATCTCGATTCGGGCTGAATCATTGCAATTGTCAAACCTAATAAACCACTGAAAATACAACAGTTTTGGCATATAATAACAATTGTTCATTGTTTTATCTGGTATGCAGAAAATACAACAGTTTTGGCATATAAAAGTTATGGTGCTTTGAATTCTAGTGCTAGATTGAAGTCTTAAAAGTCTTACAAACATAACATAGCAATATTTGGCATGAAAGCCCAGGATACTAGGCCTCTGCAAATAGCATCTAGTTCATCGGGGTGGAACAAAGCTAGATACAGGCACCAAAATTGTTTAGTCTACTACAGTTTCAGTCCACCAAGTTGTTAGTTTTGGTCACACCAAAAACTGAATCACATTTTAATATTCTGCGCTAAGTTAGGAGTTGATGAAAATGTCAATTAAGACATTACAAATACCTCATGCCTCTTTGTATGTCATGATGATTAACTGCAACCTGCCATTTCTAAGAGCTTCTGAACTTGTGTACATGAGGGATTTATCTTCTGAACTTGCCATTTCTAAGAGAGCTTAAAGAGTGGTGTTTCATTCCTGGTAAAATGTGTCCACGACCTGGCTCTTACAGTGGTCTAGCACTAGTATGAATATGCATTCTACAGTATCTATCTTGTCATTTGGCATTCGCAAAAAAAAAAAAAATAAATAAAAAATTCTTGTCATTTGGCACATGAAAGACACACACAGGTAGCACGCCATGAAAGCTAACTCAGCTCTCTAATCCTCATCCACGACAGAGCATACCGCCTCCACATTTCGAGGAGGGAAAGGAGGAGTATGAGGAGGAGTAGCATACCTGGTCGAGCGCTGGAGGCTGCTTCTCGTAGTTGACGTCGGTGACGGAGACGACGAACTGGTCCAGCAGCATCCCCGTCCCCAGCAGCTGATTCCATCAGCCGCTCCCCGTCGCCAGCAGCAGATACCGTCCTCAAACACCGCAAAACTAGCAGAGCCGCTGCAAATCTGGCCGCCGGAGTGGGGAAAAAATCACAGCTTGAACTCGGCCGCCGGAGTGGACGATGCGCGAGGAGAAGAGGGAGGCGCCAATGACACGCGCGAGGGGGAGGAATGCGGCAGCGCGGCGACGGTCGGCGGACAGCGAGAGCAGTCGGCGTCGAGGAGAAGAGGGAGGCCGGCGGCCGGCGTTGCCAAAGATGGACGACAGCGAGCGGAAGTGAGCAAGGATAAGAGGAGGGACCAAGGACTTGGTCGTAAATCTGTTAGGGGGTTTTCTGCGAAATATGTCGTCTAAATCGTGACGGAGGGAGTACATCCTTCCTACTACGAGTAGCAATTTTGTCCTCGGCCCGATCCAAATACACACGCTCGAGATCCAATCGAGCGATTTTTCTTTGATTGTTCATGAGCCCCGTTTTCCCCGGCCCCTCTCTTCCCGCACGCTGGAGGTGAACGACGGCGGCGGCTAAACTAGGGTTCCGGCAGGACGTGCCGCCGGGGAATTCGCCCCTCTCCCAACCCTGCCTGTCGGCCTCCCATCCACTAAGCTCCCCGTCCTCTGCAGAGGCCGCCGCCAACACGTGACTATCGCCTCTCCCTTGCGTAATCTCCCCTCCCCTTTTTATTAGGGAAGGAGCATGGAAAGGACTCACGAAGACTCTCTTGCTGGCGTCGATTCTTCCATCGGTGATGATTTACCCAAGGACGCCATCGGTAAGCCGACCCCAATCTTGCGCTTGATGGATTTATTTAGCATAGAAAGATGCAGTTTTTGAGCCGGCAGGTTTGGTCGTCGGCAGATGCAGAGTTCCGATTTGTTATTGCGACATGACTGTTCCTTCACAGATTTCATTTTTTAGCACAATAGAATAGATGCAGTTTTTTTTTTGTTTCTTGGCGAGAAGGGCCTAGGCGTGTTCAACTTCCGAGTTGGTTTCCAATTTGCTTGTAATTCCTTTCGTCACAACAGTTCCACTGTCCGAGTCCGAGTAATAGATGTATTGGGTCTTGTTTTGCTATATAAACCAGCCTACAAGCACATAACATGAAGTATATCTCTTACAATGACAGGACCTCATGCAAGTTCCAGTTGGTCGGATCTTCCAACGGATCTTCTCCTCAGCATCCTGAAACGCCTCGAGCTCCGGGAATCCTTTGCTTTTGCTTCCGTCTGCACATCATGGTTCTCGGCCGCTGCCGCTGCTGGCATACCACTTACTTGCAGACCGTGGCTCATGTCTTGGGCCCACCTCGTTGAGGAACGTGAAGCAGAGATCAGCTGCAGCTCGGCCGTGACCTGCCAGTTCCGCCATCTCCTGGACGTCAACAAGTCTTACGATCTTGATTTTCCCAAGGGTTGTTTTGTTGCATGTTGCGGAGCTTCTCATGGATGGCTGGTTCTCGCAAATGAACTCGCCAATCTCGTTCTCTTCAACCCAATTACGATGGAGATGGTCCCTCTGCCCCCAATCACGGATTTCACATTTGTGGACGCAGTATATGATGATCAAGGAAGTATTCGAGGTTATCATATTTTCTACAAAGATAAACTCTATGAAGCAAAAGATGTGGCGACATGGTTCTACCAGAAGGCAGTGTTGTCCTGTACTCCATCCAAAGATGGTAACTACAGTGTCATGATCATTCATTATGATAGCAATTGGCTCTCTTTTGCTAGGGCAGGAGAGAGCAAGTGGCATGTGGTTTCAACTTTAGCTATGAGCGAACGTGATCGGTATGCAGACTGTGCATATCACAATGGGAGGTTCTACACTGTGACATACCAGGGAATAGTGGAGAAATATGAGCATGATGGATCGAATGGACCAACAAAGGAGGCAATTATTGCGCATAGAAACTTTTCATGCGTTCTTACTAGGCACTTGGTGTCTACACCATGGGGTGACCTCTTGCAAGTCCGGGCAATTTCTGCAAAGCGCGTGGAAAATGTTAGATTTGACATTGACATAGTTCATCCTGAAGGATGCAAGAAGGTATTGGTGCATGACTTGATGGAGCATGCCATATTTGTTGGACTCAATCACTCGACATGTTTACCTGCAAAAAAGTTCCCTGGTTTAAGACCTCAATGTATCTATTTCTCTGCTCCCTGGATGACACACAAATTTGAATTAATGGGCCGATGTCGTGGCTGGGGAGGTGTAAGGTCCTATGACATAGAAAGAAATTGTTTCAATCATGCTTTTCCCATCGAAGTTATGCCTAAAAGGTGGAGACGGGGCTTGAATATACCTTCGGAGGTATGGATCACACCGAACATATAATTCTTGCGACCAATGTTTCTTCAAAATCTTGTATCTGCAATAAATGTATTGAAATTGTTAAGATTTAGTCTACTGTAGCTTTGCTGAAACTTCTAGGAGAGCCCAGTGCTACTCTCCTAGTTTTGTTTTTTGTGAATCGGGTCGTAACCGATAAGGTTTTGTTATGTCGGCTGATTTATCGCCGGCTTGTATATTTTGACCGAATTTTTCTATGATGACCGATATGTTGGACTATTTTTAGTGAAATTTTGCTGAAATTTGGTTTGTAGTTGCTCAATATTTTCATTTTTATTGATTCAAATGCAAGAACTAAAATAATACTTATGTTCAATGCTCCAATGTTATGCTTACGTAGTATATTATAGAAGATTTAGTGCTGAAAATTAGGATTTACAGAAAAAACAATTAATTTTCATTTTAAGGCCACGGATAAGTGAATTCTTGAATATTGTGTTTAGATATACATTTATCAATGCACGATGTCCGAAATGTTTGTTAACATATGTAAATATGAATACATGAACATAAATGGTTTTTCATTAAATTATGGCATGCGCACTAGAATTTCAGTAATGCAGACTATTTATGACATATACTAATACCGATTTAGTTGTGCCCACTATATACATATCTAATAATAATAATAATAATAATAATAATAATAATAATAATAACAGTATCTTATTTACTTTTAAATGGGAGTCTGTGCGTATGTTCAAAAGAAAAGGGAGTCTGTACCTCATAAAAAATGTTTGATATAAAAAATTAGAAACATCCAGACCGTTGGATCGCCCTAAAAATCTCGCCCGCAATATCTAGCCACCCTGTGTGATATGGTACGTTGAGTTTTAATAGTTACCAAAATCGCTCTCAATTATAAAGGTTTGCCAATATTGTCTCTCATAACTACTATATTAAAGGGCAACAAACATCTTTTTTCTCAGAATTTATAGCCTATATGAGAATTAACATGATGCCATGCTCCCGCTGCTTCTTTCTGTGTGCATGTTCGGTGCTAGGTACTCCCTCCGTCCCAAAATGTAAGGCGTCTAAGTATTGGTTAAAAGTCAAAATCTTACAAACTTTGACTAAATATTTGGAAAAAAATATTTACATCTATAATATCAAATTGACATATTAAAAAAACTAGCACAATGCCAGTGCGTTGCTACGGGAAATACATATACCATATATCTGATGTAAACGTCTTGGACTATTTCGTTTTTCTCTGTCGTCAGGAGTCTATGCTAATAAGATTGGTTGACGTGGTTGATGTGAAGTTGGTGGCACTGCTACCCCCTAAAGATTTGTCTGCATATGCTAGCCTGGCACGCAATCTATTTTGTTAAAATCTGATACATGTACACACATAAGCCAACAAAGAAGATAAATTTTCATGAGATAGTTACAATACACATAACGTCAACTGTTAGATTACCAAATGATAGACCACTCCGTACCATTTCACCTTAATTTGTACAATTATGTGGAGCACCACCACCGAAGCAAACAGCTTACAAGATGGGATTGATGACACAGCGTGTAATATTGAACATATTGTGTTAGGGCCAGTGTCTACGCTGAGCCCCAGCTAGCAGGTTCACCTAATTTGCAGAAGCCAGATGGCTTATATTCCCAAAATAAGCTTCTTCCAGTAGTACAATTGAATCATGCATGTACAATACAGATGTATTCCTTCTCCGGCTTGTTCCATCAGGTGTTTGATACGGTCAGCTACAGAATCTAGCGCGTTGTCCATTGCCTTCATCACTTCTGTGCTACAGTATGTTCCTATTAGCCCTCACCTACTCTCCAACTCTAACCAGCCACAGCACTTCTTAAAAAGCGTCCATGTTTGCTTCCTCTTGGGCCAATTTTGTTGAAATATTGGGCCCATTTTTAGTGGCCCAAATTAGATTTCAGTTTTTCCTATAAATCTCAAAGCCCACATAGTGGCAGCCTTGTGAGTTTGAGCCCAAGTTGGTGGCAGCTCACTAGGGAGTGGCAAAAGGTGGGAAGTTTAGTCCCACATGGAAAGTTGGGAGGAAGTTAGACCACCTTATAAGGTGGGTTGTTCCACCACTAGTAAGTGAGTGAGAATAGGAGTGCTACACGCGCGCTCCTCCTCCTCCTCCTCGCTCGCTCGTCTCGACTCGACACGACACGACACGACACGACACGCGCCGCGCTCGTGGTGAGTGGATTGAGCTCGAAACGTTCGTGCGACGTGGGCGTGGCCCACGTTGCCTAGGGTTTCCCGAGCCTATATAATCTCCTGCCCGGCTACCGCAGAAACACATCTAATACACGAGTTAGGGTTTCCACCTCTCTCTGCTTGCGCCGCCATCGTAGCCTACTCCATCCCGCGCGCCGACGTGCATCGGCGAACGGGAGAGCAGGTCTCCGAACCGCTCGTCCTTGCGATCCCGTACGGGAGAGGGCGAATTAGGTTTTTGGGAAGCGCTCGCGCGACCGCTCAAGCTCTCCATCACGGGTCGCCTTCCGTCCAAGTCGGGCGGTGCTGCCTACCGTCGTCTACAACGCCGTCTACTTCGACCCGTCGTCCCCGTCATCAACAACGTTGTCATCAACAACGTTACTGCTGCGACATCATCTGCT
This sequence comes from Lolium rigidum, assembly GCF_022539505.1. Lineage (NCBI taxonomy): Eukaryota > Viridiplantae > Streptophyta > Magnoliopsida > Poales > Poaceae > Lolium > Lolium rigidum. The sequence continues at coordinate 139,591,846 of NC_061512.1, forward strand.
ACACCTCCACCGCCACCTCCACCGGATCGGTACGTGCGACATATCTCGATCCGTTTAGCGATGGATGTTGTACTGTTTGCTATGCTACTGTTCATGTTGATCACTACATCTAGTATGTTCGAGTTTCACATGTTAGTAGTTACTGTCGTCATGCTTAATATTCTGGAATTAATCATGGAAATTGTGCCTAATTATCCAACAAATTTATCCTCATAATTCAACTGCTTGCGAAAGAACTCCTGCTTGCGGAAGAACTCATGCAACAAGCACGGTTCGTAGCGGTACTTATCGAAGTCAAACTCGTCCATCCGCTCGCGACCTTGTCGCTCATTTGAGCTCGTCGTCGATCAGGGGGTGTGCGGCCGAGAGAGGCGACGGCGTCGGGAGGGAGTTTCGCTCAAGCTCACCGTCCATCAGGATGCGCCCTGCCAGGACGTTGTCGTGCGATCGAGCTCTCCGTCGATCAGGTTGCCCACCGACGCAACAGCGCACGGATTCCGCACTCGATCAGTTCTTCCAGGCAGCCTGCCTCTGCTACCCATGGAGTAAACGAGAGGAGTACCGTATGCCCTGCACAGTCGCGCCGAAGTAGAACGCCAGGCTCCTCTTCAGGGCCGTCCACGCAGGACGCCTTCTTCCCGGTGAGGAGCTCCAGCGGCACCACCCCGAAGATGTACACGTAACCTCTTGAAGGTCAGCTGTACACGTTCCCTGGAAAAGCGTCTTCGGCACGACTGTGCAGGGCATACAGCACTCAATCAGTTCTTCAAGTTTAAGTCGGACGTGTAATTTGATTTTTTTTTTCGAGTTCCGCTCGCGTGGGTCGTTTCTTCCATTGCCGTGCACCGGCCAGCTGGATCAATCCAAGTTGCGGTCCTACTTCATTTTTGGGCACGCCCCGATCCTGCAAATTGTGTATTTTCATGAGAAAGAAGAGACATGACACGATCATGTAGGCTGCCTAGTTGCTACGTGCATCAGAGGTGGTTTTTTTGCAACCATGCATCACAGCTAGCTACACGTGCTAACCAAGTCCATCTCATCTAGCTAACGATCAGGTCTGTTTCCGGTTTAAAATTTTCTAATCGCGAGTGGATATGTTTCCGTACCAAACTTTCCCAATCTCACCATGGACCCGTGGAGATACCGATTTAATCCAACGGTGGAGATACCATGACCTACCATCGTCAACCATCACGACCTATTGCAATTTGATAGTAAAGATATACTTTAGGGTGAGTCTATTGATAATGATTTAGTATTGTAAATATTTATATTTTTGTGTATAAACTTGGTCAAACTTTAAAAACATTGACTTTTAGCTAATCCTTAAACGTCTTATATTTTGGGAAGGAGGGAGAAGCGTTTTAGGGTCTTTGGTATAGATGATCAAAGCGGTGTAGGGATACGTTGCATAGAAAACAAAAAATTTCCTACCGCGAGAACGCAATCCAAGCCAAGATGCAATCTAGAAGACGGTAGCAACGAGGGGATGATCAAGAGTCACCCTTGAAGATTTCCAAAGCCTATAAGAGTAGGCTCTTATTGCTGCGGTAGACGATCACTTGCCGCTTGCAAAAGCGCGTAGAAGATCTTGATCACGGTGCCACGATCGGGCAGCACCTCCGTACTCGGTCACACGTTCGGTGTTGATGAAGACGACGTCCTTCTCCCCGTTCCAGCGGGCAGCGGAAGTAGTAGATCCTCCTCGGAATCCCGGCAGCACGACGGCGTGGTGGCGGTGTCGATGGAGAACTCCGGCGGAGCTTCGCTAAGCGTATGCGGGAGTTGTATGTGGAGGAGGGGTGCTAGGATTTGGGGAGAGGGGCGCCGGCTAGGTCACCCTTGAGGGGGTGCGGCCATGGTGGAGGCTTGAGTGGCCGGCCACCCTCCCCTTGTCCCTCATTATATAGGTGGAAGCCCCAAGAGTTGTAGTCCAAGTCTTCGAATAAGACCTCAACACCAAAACTTCCCAAAGGTGGGAAACCTACTCAAGGGGGGAGTCCTACTCAAGGTGGGACTCCCACCTTTCCTTGAGGTGGGGCTGGCCGGCCACCAAGGTGGAGCCCACCTGGGACTCCTTCCCCTTAGGGTTTGGCCGGCCATGCTAGTGGAGTCCCTCCGGGACTCCACCTTCCATAGTGCCTTTCTTCCGGACTTTTCTAGAACCTTCTAGAACCCGCCATAAATGCACCGGATCATTTCCAAACTTGGAATATGACTTCCTATATATGAATCTTATTCTCCGAACCATTCCGGAACTCCTCGTGATGTCCTGGATCCCATCCGAGACTCCGAACAAAACTTCGAACTCCATTCCATATTCCATATCTACTTAAACGACATCAAACGTTAAGTGTGTCACCCTACGGTTCGCGAACTATGCAAACATGGTTGAGACCTCTCTCTGACCAATAACCAATAGCGGGATCTGGAGATCCATAATGGCTCCCACATATTCAACGATGACTTTAGTGATCGAATGAACCATTCACATACGATACCAAATCCCTTTGTCACGCGATATTTTACTTGTCCGAGGTTTGATCATCGGTATCACTCTATACCTTGTTCAACCTCGTCTCTCGACAAGTACTCTTTACTCGTACCGTGGTATGTGGTCTCTTATGAACTTATTCATATGCTTGCAAGACACTAGACGACATTCCACCGAGAGGGCCCAGAGTATATCTATCCGTCATCGGGATGGACAAATCCCACTGTTGATCCATATGCCTCAACTCATACTATTCGGATACTTAATCACACCTTTATAACCACCCATTTACGCAGTGGCGTTTGATGCAATCAAAGTACCTTTCCGGTATAAGTGATTTATATGATCTCATGGTCATAAGGACTAGGTAACTATGTATCGAAAGCTTATAGCAAATAACTTAATGACGTGATCTTATGCTACGCTTAATTGGGTGTGTCCATTACATCATTCATACAATGATATAACCTTGTCATTAATAACATCCAATGTTCATGATTATGAAACTAATCATCCATTAATCAACAAGCTAGTTAAGAGGCATACTAGGGACTCTTTGTTGTTTACATATCACACATGTATCAATGTTTCGGTTAATACAATTATAGCATGGTATATAAACATTATCATTAACTTGAAGATATATTATAATAACCATTTTATTATTGCCTCTTGGGCATATCTCCAACAAGCGGTGCCACGCCGCTTAACCATGCATGGGTTCTCGAACCGACCGGCCAATTTGCCCCATCTCTCTCATCTCTTCTCTCTCATTTTCTCATTTTCTCCAAATGGCCGCCGGCGCCACCGTGCCCTGCTCCCCTCCATGGCCACAACCAGCGCCGCCGCACGGTGCCACACCCTCCTCCTCCTCTTCCGTTTCCCCGCTGCCGCACGGTGCCCGTACGCGAGTGCCCGTGAAACTCTAGCCCCGCCCCTAGGCTTAGTCGCCGACACGGACGCCTCCACACCTCCAGATGCTCCTCCTCGTGAAGCACGGCTTCCTCTTCTTTGCCTGCACCTCCTCCTTGACCTTCCCTAGATCCTGCTCCACTAGAATCCCTGCGCATGGGCTCCTTTTTCTCGGGTTTGAAGGGATTTCTCGAGGCCATATTGTTTTCCCCAAATCACTTTCTTTGGGAGAAGCAAGAACGACCACGAGGTTATACTCCGAGGGCTCCGCCTAGCCTGTTGTTGGAGCCGGCAAGCGCAGCAACACCTGCAAATCCCGGTGCATCATCTGCCGCCGCAGGAGGATGGAGGCGGTGGGAAGGAGCGTAGCGGCGGTGGCGGGGGACAGTAGGGTGCTGAGCTCCAGCAAGGGCCGCCACACCAAGGTGGATCGCAGGGGCAGGATTTTCCTACTCACTTGTGAGCTCGGTCACAAGTCCGACGGCGAGACCGTCCAGTGGGTGCTTCAGTAGGCGGAGCCGGCCATCGTCGCCACCACGGGGACGGGCACCATCTCGGCGTCCGTGCTCTCATCCATCTACTCTCATCCATCTCGCCTTCGCTCCCGTCGCCGACCTCTGTGCTTGTGGGGCCGTTGCCGGTTCTGCAGGCTTCTCGCACGCCGGGTTCATGAACGTGTCCGGCCTGGAGCAGTAGAGCTCCGGCCAGATCCCTGTGAAGCAGCGGCCGGCCGGCGAGTTCCTTGGGGATCTTAGCCGTAAGAAGGTACTAAGACCATTTGTCTTTTTTCTCTCTTAAATTCGATCTTGAAGTATGCAGCTTCTGTCCCTGAATACGAGCACTTCGTGTGATGCTACTCTTGCTTTCTGCAGGTTAGTTTGCCGGTCGTGAGATGGTTCATACTATGTGTTCCTCTGGGATGGTTATTGATTTCGCATATCTGAATGGAAAATGATTAGATTCCCCCGGGGATGGACGTCCCGCAGCCTCCTGCTTAGGCGTGTGACGCGTGTCGCTGGGTCCTACCTAACCAGGTCGTCCCCTACCTTGGTTTTTCCCCAATTCCTGAGGCTCCCGACCCAATCCCTGCGGCTGGCTCCAGCGACCAGCCTCGCCAGCAACATGCTAGCCGCCGGCCAGCCTCCTCCACCGCCGCGAAGTCTCCCCGATGGCCAGCTCCCACGCCGGCTCGCCGTCCTAGGTCCGCATCGGCCGGTTCTCCCCTGCGGTTCCTTGATTTCTACGCAACCGCGGTGGTCTCCCGCTGCTAAAGCCTCCGAGGTGTGATTCTGCAGCTCTCGCCGCATCAGGAACCCGCAAGGGCGGCCGTCCTCCCTTGATCCCGTGCCCGCCGGCCCCGCGAGATCCAGGGGTACTCCTGCTTCAAAGTCCATGTGGGTGCCCATCTTGCTACAACAGGCGCGACCATGAGTTCCGCCGGCGGTGTCTGGTCTGCTCGCGTGCTGGAACCGACGGGACAATGCGAGCTTCCACGGCCGCCCAGCTTGCTTTTCCGAGCTTCACAGTCCATCCCCTATTCATCTTTTTTCTCTCTAATGCTGCCTACACGGATCAGTGGTGCTACCTTAGGTCAAAGGACATTGCTACTGTAGGCCAATGGGGGTGTGTTATCACCAGATTTTGGTCAAATCAGGAGGTGGGCCGCAAGAGAGATGGGCTTGGAAGATTACACGTGGAAGATTTCTGAAGCGGCCTTGCACGAAGAATTTGGGCTGGATTGCCCGTGTATCTTTAATTATAGATTATATCTTAGATCAGAGGTTAGAGTTTGTATCGTGCACGATGGGATATTCCCACGTTAGAGAGTCCGCTGGACTATAAATATGTATCTAGGGTTTATGGAATAAACAACAACTCACGTTCAACCCAAACAAACCAATCTCGGCGCATCGCCAACTCCTTCGTCTCGAGGGTTTCTATCAGGTAAGCGACATGCTGCCTAGATCGCATCTTGCGATCTAGGCAAGCACAAGCTCCACGTTGTTCATGCGTTGCTCGTACTCGAAGCGCTTTTGATGGCGAGCAACGTAGTTATCATAGATGTGTTAGGGTTAGCATTGTTCTTCGTTTAAGCATGCTTACGTAGTGCAACCCTTGCATATCTAGCCGCCCTCACACCTATCTCGGGTGTGGGGCGGCACCCGCTTGATCATCATTTAGTAGATCCGATCCGTTACGATTGCTCCTTGTTCTACAAGGATTAGTTTAATATCTCGCAATAGTTAGGCCTTACAAAGGGGGGGAGGATCCAGCGGCACGTAGGGTGGCGTTCGCAAGTCCTAAACAGGATGTTCCGAGGATCAACTTCATGTTGGTTTTTAGGCCTTGTTTAGGATCGGCTTATGAGCACCGTACGTGGCCGCGAGGCCCAACTCGGAGTAGGATGATCCGATTATGCGGTGAAAACCCTAAATCGTCGTAGATCTCATTAGCTTTATCTTGATCAAGCGGGACCACCATATATTCGTGCACCCCGTACGAATCATGGGTGGATCGGCTCCTTGAGCCGATTCACGGGATAACCTCGAGAGCCGATCGAGGCTCGTATTTAATGTTTACATGTATGCCATGCGGGAAACTAAGCGAGGCATCCCCATCACCTTCCCCGACCGGGTATAGGTCGGGTGGCACGCCCTTGCACTTCGCATCGGACGTGTGACCAGAAGAGCATTGCGGGCCGTCGCTCGGAGGGTTCTCAGCCAGCCGCAGCTCTAGGCTCTTCCCGGCTCTACCGTGTTGACAGTCGCTGCCCGTCGGTGGGTTTTGACAGTCAACGGGGTGCTACGCTGGTCGACGGTGACAACTATGCTACAAACAGTGATCAAAGCTGCTTTTTCGACCGGTGATGTGTATTGGTACTGACGGGGTTGTTTCTTTGGGATTTTTGCTTTGGCCGACGGCGATTTGCTACATACCTATATCCTTTTTGCTATAATAGTTTTGTGGTTTAGCTACAATAGTGCAAAAGTGTTGCTACTATGTTTTCGACGAGAGTCTCCGGCGAAGTCGGTTTTGCTACCGTAGATTTTTTTCTCAGGCGAGGTCTCCGGCGATATCTCCGACGAGGTGATTTTGCTGCAATAGCATAATTTTTTTGCTACGAGCTCTCCGACGAGGTCTCCGGCGAGTCTCCGGCGAGCTCAGCCTTTTTATTTGATTTCGTGACTGAACCGTTTTTTGTTACAATGTAGCAAAAGCGGATTATTTTTTTTGCTGCCGGGAGGTGTTTTTTTTTCTACATTCAGTAAAAGCAGATCTGACCGTCCAAGATGGCCGATCCGACGGCTGGCGACCCGGGGGCTGGGAAATCAGATCCCCCGGGGACGCCCATCAGTTCCCTATCTGAATTTGGTGTTGTCTCCAACTCGGGAAACTGAAAAACGTAGGACGCGTCTAGCCAGCAAATGCTGGCTCGTTAGTCGCTTCCAGCCCTCGGTCTAAAAATAGAAAGTACTCAAACCCCACTCGGGTGCTAGTTTGGCAGATAGAAACTACGTGCATTTAATGTCAAACGATTTTTTTAAAAAAAGTCATAACTTTCAAACCATTTGTCGAAATTGCGATCCGTTTTCATCATTGGACCTCTCGCGACGAGATCTTCGAAACTAGATCCTATTTGTATATATTTCGACAAACTTTTTTTTTCAAAACCCAATTCAGTTGTTCCGGAAAAGCAACTCTAGTATTATGGTGAAACAATTTCGTACAAAGAGTTAGTTACACTATTTTTTTTGTATATTTTGTACCAACTTAATTTTTAAGATACACTTGTATTGAGACATCAACTTTGCTCTACTAGTCGCTAGTCATACTGTGACATATTCTAAGGGATGCAACTTATTGTATAAGATCGGCTCAGCTTGATAGCATTAAGGAAGTGGGATAATGACAAAACGGCTTATTTAAGACAGATAATGGCTAACTCAAGGCATGGTTCATGGCATGGATAAATCAAAAAGGAACTTAAATAAGAACCACCAGCCAAACTTAATTACTCCTAGTGAACAACTTAATCATAATAACAGAGCAACTTGTTTAAGACAGATAATGGGCAACTCAAGGCATGGTTCATGGCATGGAAAAAAACAGAAATCAACTTAAATAAGAACCACCAGCCAACTTAATTACTCTTAGGGGACAACTTAATCATAATAAAAGAACAACTTATTTAAAACATAGATAATGGCAAATCGTGGCATCGTTCATGGCATGGAAAAATCAGAAAGCAACTTAAGTAACAACCACGAGCCAACTTAATTACTCCTAGTTGAAAACTTAATTATAATGACATAACAACTTATTTAAAACATGAATAATCGCCAACTCGTGGCATCTCATGGCATGGCAAAATCATAAAGCAACTTCAATAAAAATCACCAGCCAACTTAATTACTTCTAGTAGACACTTAATCGTAATGAGATAGCAGATTATTTAAAAAATGAATAATGGCCAACTCATGGCATGATTCATGGGATGGAAAAATCAAAAAGCAACTTAAATAAGAAACACCAGCCGACTTATTTACTCTCAGTAGTCAACATAATCATATTGATAAAACAACTATTTTAAAAGATGAATAATGGACAAGTTATGCATAATTCATGCAATGGAAAACAAAAGGAAACTTAAACAAAACCACCAGCCAACTTAATTAAGTAATTGCTCACACTTATGTATTGAGGTATGGAACTTCACAGGTTGGACATGCAACTTTGCAGTAGGAGTATACAAATTAGTAATAATGAGTATACAACTTAGCAAACGCGTGAGTCTATAATTTATTGTGCAAAATTACAACTTAGCTCACATGTGGAACCAATAATACCGCCGATAAAAATACAACTTAGAAGATGTCCGAAGAAACAATTTGTTGTCTTTGTGCCAGCCAACCCCGCGAGGTGTAGCTCCACCTCGAAATTAAAGTGCAAGTTACACTAATCTGCCTATTCAACTTAATTAAAAGGTTGAAAAAGCAACTTGTCGATGGTGACAAAAAACAACTTACAAACCGATAAATTAACTTCAAACGGAGAAAAATAAAATTACAAAAGTAAAACAACCCCCCCCCCCCTCCCAATCAGTGTTACAAAAATAGACTAGTCTACGTAATAAACTTAATTGAATATTCCAAGCAACTTAACTATGTTGCCCAAAAACAACTTATCTATGCTGCAAAAGCAACTTCAGTCTACGTAAATGAACTCAAAGTTAATAGCATGGAAAGCAATTTGACTACATTGGCACAAACAAATTATCTATTTTGCAAAAGCAACTTCTTCAATCTAAGCAAATGAACTCAAAGTTAATAGCGTGGAAAAACAACTTAATTATGTTTGTAGAAACAACTTATCTATGTTCTGCAAGTAACTTAAATCTACGTAAAATGAACTTAGTTAATTACTGCAAAATTAAAGTTAATAATATGAGAAAACAACTTAACTATGTTTTTAGAAACAATTTATCTATGTTCTGCAAGCAACTTAAAGTTAATAATGACACTCCTGCAACTACTTAGTGGACTGGAAGCCGCAATTTAGGTAGTCATGGAAATCATAAGTGGATGTGTACAGTTCCAACTTAATTAGTAAGATTTCTAGACCCTTTAGAACCCACTCCTAGAAATTTAATTCATAAAAAATAGGGAAAACAGTGTGTACAGCTGAATGTTTAGTTATTTTTCTAGATCCTTTAGAACCCACTCGTAGGAATAAGAATATTTGCAAAAACTAAAAATAGTATTGCTGATAGACTAGTGATACACTAGTTCTAAGTGAGCAGAAGAATTTCGCATTGCAGCAAAGTTGGCAAACACGCCAATATGTTACATCACATATGAATGACTGCCATCTTACAATGTCCAATAATCTATCATGAGATATGAACTAGTCTATCAATGTCCAGGGTCCAATTATTCTGCTTTCACCATTGATCTCTCAGTCCATCAAGCCAACTATTCAATTAAATTTTATTCAGCTATGTGTTAGCCAACCAAAGGACCCAGGTCACTGTTGCAGTCAAGCAATACAAAAATGAACCACGTCGGTTCTACGGCTACAACCAGTAAGGAACGAGCGAGATATCTCACCATGATACGGAGGATCTCCACGCCTTCAGGGAGGAACATCATCATACGGCTGGTCAGGTTGAACGGCCCCGTGAACCAGCATCCGAGCGGCATGGCTGCCCCCTGCCCTGCCCCGCGAGCGCCTCGATCTCTCCACCATCATCCTCGGCGCTGCCGAAATCCTTCATGTTGTAGGAATTTGGGCGCAGGGTAGCACCGGGCGCGACGGCGGTGGCGTGAGGAGGTCGAGGATCCCGCACCCAGCCTCCACGAACATGGATGAGCTCTAGCAGAAGAAGACCAGCGTGAATCCGGCGACTCATGCGACGGTGAGCAGGCTCTTGTTGGCCGCGAGGAAGGCGGCCGCGGTCCTCAGCTTGCTATGGAGGTAGAGCCTCCACCTCTCGCCCGATCTCTCCACCATCGTGCGACGACCCGCAGGGACGGAATCGAGATCTCCATGGGGCGGTAGGCGGCGAGCTGGGTGTCGCGGAGGTGGTGGGGAAAGGCGATGAAGGAAGGGATCGGGGCGAGGGGGATTCCAGCGCCCTCGTTCTCCCGTGTGCGTCTGGCTCGCCGCCGGCGAGATCAAATCCCTAGCTAGAGAGGAGGTGGGGAATGGGGGAAACGGCATATGGGATGGGGACGAGTGGACCTCCGCTCTCACACGGCACGTACCAGGTGGGACCTTAGGTGGAAACTGTCGGGACGACGAGGACCGCGGGACGCGTCAATCGTGTCGATCGGGAGCGATCGGGCGGCCACAAATCGAAGGCCAGGGATGACAAACGAGCAGCCGTGCACTTATTAGCACTTGGGTTTAATTAAGAAAACTATGATTGCTTGTTACCATAAAAAGCTTACCAAAATCTAGCTCCTTACCAAAACTCTATGTGGATAAGCCCCACACAAAACACAACGCACCCGATTCCCTTCCTCCCCTCTCACAAGCGGCACCTCTCCTCCACCAGATCCCCTTCCTCGACTCCCCTCTGTCCTCTGAGCATATCATTGGCTACAAACGGAAGATGCTAAGACCGCCGGCGGGGAACTCCCGAGGGAAGAACCATCATCCGTATCGACTGCGACGACTGGCGGAAACCAGGGCCAGTAGACCACGGATATCGAGTGGGAGGCATCATATCCACCCCGCGACCTCCCCGACACAACATTATGTCGACCTTCCAGGCCTCGCGCTACGACTCCAGGCGTGTTATCACCAGAATTTGACCGAGTCAGAGGTGGGCCGCGATCATGATGGGCTTGAAGATTATACATGGAAGAATATATGTGAATCGGCCTTATATGCAAAGTTTGGGCTAGTTTGCCCATGTATCTGTAATATAGTAGGATATGTATCAGTTAGTTAGAGTTTGGCTCGTGCACGGTTGGGATTATTCCCACGTTAGAAAGTCTACGGACTATAAATATGTATCTAGGGTTTATGAAATAAACAACAATCACGTTCACCACAAACCAATCTAGGCGCATCGCCAACTCCCTTGTCTCGAGGGTTTCTTCCGGGTAAGCATCATGCTGCCTAGATCGCATCTTGCGATCTAGGTAGTACAAGTTTATTCGTTGTTCATGCGTTGCTCGTACTGAAGCCTTTTTGATGGCGAGCAACGTAGTTATCTTAGATGTGCTAGGGTTAGCATTGTTCTTCGTGTCATATGCTATCGTCGTGCAACCCTTAGACATCTAGCCGCCCTTACGCCTATCTTAGGCGTAGGGGCGGCACCCGCTTGATCATTATTTAGTAGATCCGATCCGTTATGGTTGCTCCTTGTTCTTCAAGGATTAGTTTAATATCTGCATAGTTAGGCCTTACAAAGGGTTGGAGGATCCGGCGGCGCGTAGGGTGTAGTTTGCTAGCCCTAGACGGGATGTTCCGGGGATCAACCTCGTGTTGGTTTTTAGGCCCTGTCTAGGATCGGCTTACGATCACCGTGCGCGGCCGCGAGGCCCAGTCACGAGTAGGACGTTCCGATTATGCGGTGAAAACCCTAAATCGTCATAGATCGTTTTAGCTTTATCTTGATCAAGCAGGACCACCATATATTCGTACACCTCGTATGAATCATGGGTGGATCGGCTCTTTGAGCCGATTCACGAGACAACCTCGAGAGCCGATCGAGGCTCGTATTTAATGTTTACGTGTATGCCATGCAGGAAACTAAGCGAGGCATCTCCATCACCTTCTTGAACAGGTATAGGTCAGGTGGCACGCCCTTGCACCAGCATCAGACGTGCGTGCCGGAGTCTTTGCGGGCCGTCGCTCGGAGGCACCAGGGCCAGCCGCAGCCCTAAGTTGCTCCCGGCTCTCCTGTGTTGCCCGTCGCTGCTCGCCGGTGGGTTTCTGACCGCAACACATTCTGGCACGCCCGGTGAGACAATCTTCGACATCAACCGCATCGCCATCTACATCTGAGATGGCGGACGTCACCCCAGTCATGTACGAGGATCTGACCGAGGAGCTGAAGAAGAAGTAGGATGAGGTCAAAGCGATCCTCGAAGCCGACCTCATCGGCTCTTTTCACAGAACCCGCCCACACGGTACCTACTAAACGGCTTGGGTCTCTCCCATCTAAGAACAGGAAAACTGATTCCTCTCAGGAAGAAGACCTCGAGGGGTTAAAAGATGACTGTGATGGACTCAGCCGTTTCCAAAGGCGTAGGGTTCAGCGACTGCGTGGCTTGGAGGAAGCAGAAAGGTTGTACCTGCACGCGCTAAGGAAGGTGCGGCCTAATCTGGCCGCGAAAGTTCAACGAACCCTGGACGAAGAGGGTCGACCACAAATGAAAGTATGGCGCCCCCAAACGAAGGAAAGCCGGTGATGAGACATCGGCTGGCACAAACGAGATGTAAGCCTCTGTTGAGCAATACAATCAAGATAGGGGCCAATTCCAGCAATCGCCCCGTATTATCCTTGCCATATGCTTCGCCTGTGTTCAGCATCGATCTAACAGGTGATGGAAAGCTAGGGTATGGGCTCACATCGGCTTGCGAGCTCGAGGAAATCGGCATTGGTCATGACTGCAGAGCCGATGTTCAGATATAGTCCTATCGATAACTGCAGAGCCGATATCTGCAGTAACCTGACAGATTCGGCTCGGGGGGGCACATAATCAGATAGACAGACGCTATGAACATGTGCGATACACGGGCAATAAAATATTAGGGACCGATGGAAAATCGGCCAGTGAAAAAAAAGTACAGCCGAAGCGGAGTCATCGAAAGGCCAAGTTCCGTAAAACACCGGTCTCTAAGTGCTCTACTGGAGAAACACGCTGAGGGCGTGAAGGGCGTCAGCACGGATGCGGTCCACCTCGGCGATCTCAGCCTCGTCGTCCTCATCTTTGCCCGTCACCGGTCGACCGCTCGGGGTACGAATTTCAGCCGGATCGGTCTTCGGATCGGGCTGTGAGGCCCTGTGCTTCCTCTTGAGAGCGGGCAATAAGGGCTTCCTTGTCTTGGATAAGCTGCTTGGTCACCCTGACCCTCTCTTCAAGGTTCTCCAGTTCCTTGCGCAGGGTTCCGAGTTCGGCACTGTGAGCAGAAGTGTCAGTTTTGGCGTCTAAAGCAGCCTTCTTCTCGTTGAGCCGTTGACACTTGTCCGCAATATCAGCTCTCAATGGAAGCTGGGTGTGGCGAAGAGTAATCCTTCGGCGAGCCGATTGCACCCTTGACTTGAAGACCGACAGGGTAACAGCTGGCCAAAGCTTCACTTGCAGTGTCATAGGGAGATGGGGCTGGATATCTTCAAGGATGCCTTTAACTTCCTCGGAGTTTTCAACCAGGGTCTCGATTGAGGAAGAGAGCAAATCCTTGAGGCGCTGGAGTGGACCATGGACCGTGCTAGGACTGGGCTCTCCACTTGCCTTGGAGGTCGTTGGTTCGATGGACTCTGGATCGAACGTCAGCAGGCTCGAGGGATCACAACCCTGACGAGGCAAACAAAGTGGGTTAGCATACAACGAAGAAAGTGATAGAGCCAAGGAAAGGGGGTGTACCTCTCCCAAGGTGGGAGGAGCAGCCGATGTGGTGATAATCGGCTTTTTCGTGGACTTGGCTAGGTCAGCCACTTGGTCAGCCGCGACCGTCGAGGTGGCTAGGTCTAGCGTGGCGGACGGCATCAGTACCTCCTCGACGTCTCCGCTAGAGGTTTCTTTGGTCTGCAAAAGGAAGTGGTTAGCCGATCCAAATGGCAATGGGTTAGCATGAAGTGTAACCAGGGAGATAATTACATTTGAGACCTCCTGGCTTGATGGAGAAGCTCGTGGGTTTTTACGAGCCCTTTTGACGCATCGACGCTTCACGCGTGACCCCGATTTGGTCGGGGCTTGAGGAGAAGGAGGCTCGGGAATCGACCTTTTCTTAGAAGCCGGCGCTGGCGAAGCCGTCTGGCTCTGGGTGGTGGACCTCTCGGAATTGCCCGAGCTCGAATCCCTCTGGCTGGATTCTGCGGCCCCGCTGGAGGTTTCTTCGGTGGAAGTCCGTAGAAAAGAATACGAGCGTGTTGCAAAAGAGCGGGAAAGCGGATAAATTTGGACGAGGCACAATCAACTTACGTGCAAGCTTTCTTGGGCGAGGAGCTTTGCGCTTCGGGGTCTTCCTCGGCAGCCACCTTCCTCACTGCCGTCCTCGCCCGGGTCGAGGCTCGGGGGCAAGCGGCCCCGAAGATGCTTTACTCTTGGGAGCCGATTTCGGTGAAATCGGCCGACTCCGCATTATGACTTTCTTCACGGGTGGCGAGCTCGCGGCGAAGAGAACCACCGGGGCCGGAGGAAGGAATGCGAAGGGGGAGCCATCGGCTTGCGTGGGAGCTCGGGCCATCTTGTTGCTCGCCAGGAGAAGGAGTCGGGTTACGGACAATCACCATAAGCCATTGCAAGAAATGTTTAAGTAATGGTACCGGTACTGCGGGAACGTCATACTCGGCATCAAGTTGTCTCAGCAGCGGTCCTAGAGCCCTTCTGAAGACATGTGTCTTCCACATGGACCACCAAGTCTCGAAACCATCGGTAGTGAAGGAGAAACGGAGGTTGTGGGGAATTGGAATGGCCAAAGCATCGAAGAAGGTATAACACCTTTGGCCAGTAAGGACGTCAGACAGTTCAGCTCTGCTTGCTGTCAGGTGGTGTAGGAAGAAGTGTTGGGGCACCTGCCCGAGACCAAGCTGTCGGGCTACCACTACCGGTTGGTAAGACTCATAACCAGGCTTGATAATCCGGTTCGAGGTACTCATGCCAACGGGGAGGAAGCAAGGACGAATCATGATAGAATACAGATGCTGGGTGCTAGCATCATCGGCAAAGTTATCCAATCGAAAGGAGACTGGGTTTTCAAAGTTCTCCGATTCAGTATAAGGAAAGAACGGGGGTTGTCCAAACCTTGGAAGAAAATCTTGAACCACCCTGTCTGCTTCCTTAGGGATCAGCCTCGTTGCACGGGAGACCATACAAAGCTTGGCCATAGCTGGTGCATCGGATCTCCTTTCCATTAGCATCCGGAAAGGTGCAGGTGGCCAAAGGTGGGAAGTCTGGGATCTGGTTCCGAAAGTATAGCTGAGCCCATAACTGAATAAACCACCAGGGCCGCCGGTTTTAAGCTGTCTTTTGAGAGAACGAGTTTGACGGACATCGATTGAAGAGATCGATAGACCTCTCCAAGAAACAGTTTGCCTAGGCCAAGTTGGGTGCCTTTGGCAAGTTCATAGGCCGGGGAAAGGTAATTCTTGGTAGGGGCGAGTGATGGGCCACAGAATATGAAGTGCTCCAACCAGAAGTTCATGAAGGCTGTGTGTTCTCTCTCTGTCACAGGGCCTTTGGTTTTCATATAATGATTGAGGTAGGCACCCCAGCTGGTACACTCTTTTTTGGAGGAAAGGGTGAAAGGGACTTTCGGCAGTTTGAATGCAGAAGGGCTTGGGGATGAAATGTCTAGGCCTGTGATCATGGCCACATCCAGCAGAGTTGGTGTCATAGGGCCATGGCCAAACATGAAGCAGTTCAGTGCATCAGACCAGACGTAGCCGATGGTTTTCAGAATATTTTCATTCTTCTCAAGGGGAGACAATGATAATGACAAGGCATCAGCTATCCCTATGGCTTCCTGATACGTCTCCGACGTATCGATAATTTCTTATGTTCCATGCCACATTATTGATGTTATCTACATGTTTTATGCACACTTTATGTCATATTCGTGCATTTTCTGGAACTAACCTATTAACAAGATGCCGAAGTGCCAATTCTTTGTTTTCTGCTGTTTTTGGTTTCGAAATCCTAGTAAAGAAATATTCTCGGAATTGGACGAAATCAAAGCCCGGGGGCCTATTTTTCCACGAAGCTTCCGAAGTCCGAAGACGAGACGAAGAGGGGCCACGGGGTGGCCAAACCCTAGGGCGGCGCGGCCCCACCCCGGCCGCGCCGGCCTATGGTGTGGGCCCCCGTGCCGCCTCTTGACTTGCCCTTCCGCCTACTTAAAGCCTCCGTGACGAAACCCCCGATACCGAGAGCCACGATACGGAAAACCTTGCTGAGACGCCGTCGCCGCCGATCCCATCTCGGGGGATCCAGGAGATCGCCTCCGGCACCCTGCCGGAGAGGGGAATCATCTCCCGGAGGACTCTACGCCGCCATGGTCGCCTCCGGTGTGATGTGTGAGTAGTCTACCCCTGGACTATGGGTCCATAGCAGTAGCTAGATGGTTGTCTTCTCCCCATTGTGCTATCATTGTCGGATCTTGTGAGCTGCCTAACATGATCAAGATCATCTATCCGTAATTCTATATGTTGCGTTTGTTGGGATCCGATGAATAGAGAATACTTGTTATGTTGATTATCAAAGTTATGCTTATGTGTTGTTTATGATCTTGCATGCTCTCCGTTACTAGTAGATGCTCTGGCCAAGTAGATGCTTTTAACTCCAAGAGGGAGTACTTATGCTCGATAGTGGGTTCATGCCTGCATTGACACTGGGACGATGACGAGAAAGTTCTAAGGTTGTGTTGTGCTTGTTGCCACTAGGGATAAAACATTGATGCTATGTCTAAGGATGTAGTTGTTGATTACATTACGCACCATACTTAATGCAATTGTCTGTTGCTTTGCAACTTAATACTTGGAGGGGTTCGGATGATAACCTCGAAAGTGGACTTTTTAGGCATAGATGCGGTTGGATGGCGGTCTATGTACTTTGTCGTAATGCCCAATTAAATCTCACTATACTCATCATGATATGTATGTGCATTGTCATGCTCTCTTTATTTGTCAATTGCCCAACTGTAATTTGTTCACCCAACATGCTGTTCGTCTTATGGGAGAGACACCTCTAGTGAACTGTGGACCCCGGTCCAATTCTCTTTCTTGAAATACAATCTCTTGCAATACTTGTTCTACTGTTTTCTCGCAAACAATCATCTTCCACACAATACGGTTAACCCTTTGTTACAGCAAGCCGGTGAGATTGACAACCTCAGCTGTTTCGTTGGGGCAAAGTACTTTGGTTGTGTTGTGCAGGTTCCACGTTGGCGCCGGAATCCCCGGTGTTGCGCCGCACTACATCTCGCCGCCATCAACCTTCAACGTGCTTCTTGACTCCTACTGGTTCGATAAACCTTGGTTTCTTGCGAGGGAAACTTGCTGCTGTACGCATCACACCTTCCACTTGGGGTTCCCAACGAGCGTGTGCTTTACGCGTCATCAAGCTAAATTTCTGGCGCCGTTGCCGGGGAACGAAGAAAAGTTACTCCACGAAGATTTCTGACTCCCACGTCAACTACACGCCAGCAGCTAAATTTCTGGCGCCGTTGCCGGGGAGATCAAGACACGCTGCAAGGGGAGTCTCCACTTCTCAATCTCTTTACTTTGTTTTTGTCTTACTTAGTTTTATTTACTACTTTGTTTGCTGCACTAAATCAAAACACAAAAAAATTAGTTGCTAGTTTTACTTTATTTGCTATCTTGTTTGCTATATCAAAAACACAAAAAAATTTAGTTTACTTGCATTTACTTTACTTATTTCATCATGTTTCCTTTTAATTTTACCACAAAGAACATACCGGTAGGACGTGGGTCTATAGTTGGGAGAAATAATATAGAAGAATTCTTCAACCATGTTAGTACTATTGATGATTTTGAGGATAGACACTTGGTAGACCTTGCGCCTACTTATGAAATTGCTGCCGCGCATTTAGTTCGCCTGTTGGAAACTAAATTTGTTAATCTTAATCCTATAATCCAACACATGTTTTTCACACTTGGTGATATGGAAGAAGGGGAAAAGAAAGATTTTGTATTAGAAACCCTTCTTAGAGAATTTGGTGGTCTAGCAAGAGAAGCTAGAAAGGTGTTTGCTAAATTTAATATGCTTGGTTCCCCTACTAATTTTGTTAGTCTCCTTGAAAAGATGGACATGGATAGAATAAGATACACTAATAATATTGATGATGGTGGGGAGATCAAAGCACCAATACCATGCAAACTCCTAGCTATGAATGATGCACTAGAAAATAACTATGCTTGGCTTGTTCCTGAAAATTTGTTTGATGAGAGTAGCACGCCTAAGACTAATGAAAAGGGAGATGCTAGAACTTATGTATCTAATATACTATGCCTGGTTGAGAAAAGCCCACATCCCGCTGTAGAAGTACCACCCTTCGATAATACTTGATACACACTTTCTGCGCCTAGCTGAAAGGCGTTAAAGAAAAGCGCTTATGGGAGACAACCCATGTTTTTACCTACAGTACTTTGTCTTTATTTTGTGTCTTGGAAGTTGTTTACTACTGTAGCAACCTCTCCTTATCTTAGTTTTGAGTTTTGTTGTGCCAAGTTAAGCCGTTGATAGAAAAGTAAGTACTAGATTTGGATTACTGCGCAGTTCCAGATTTCTTTGCTGTCACGAATCTGAGTCCACCGCCCTGTAGGTAGCTCAGAAAATTATGCCAATTTACGTGCATGATCCCCAGATATGTACGCAACTTTCATTCAATTTGAGCATTTTCATTTGAGCAAGTCTGGTGCCATTTTAAAATTCGTCAATACGAACTGTTCTGTTTTGACAGATTCTGCCTTTTATTTCGCATTGCCTCTTTCGCTATGTTGGATGAATTTCTTTGATCCACTAATGTCCAGTAGCATTATGCAATGTCCAGAAGTGTTAAGAATGATTGTGTCACCTCTGAATATGTCAATTTATATTGTGCACTAACCCTCTAATGAGTTGTTTCGAGTTTGGTGTGGAGTAAGTTTTCAAGGATCAAGAGAGGAGTATGATGCAACATGATCAAGGAGAGTGAAAGCTCTAAGCTTGGGGATGCACCCGGCGGTTCACCCCTGCATATATCAAGAAGACTCAAGCGTCTAAGCTTGGGGATGCCCAAGGCATCCCCTTCTTCATCGACAACATTATCGGGTTCCTCCCCGAAACTATATTTTTATTCCATCACATCTTATGTGCTTTTTCTTGGAGCGTCGGTTTGTTTTGTTTTTTGTTTTGTTTGAATAAAATGGATCCTAGCATTCACTTTATGGGAGAGATACACGCTCCGCTGTAGCATATGGACAAGTATGTCCTTGGTTTCTACTCATAGTATTCATGGCGAAGTTTCTCCTTCATTAAATTGTTATATGGTTGGAATTGGAAAATGATACATGTAGTAATTGCTATAAATGTCTTGGATAATGTGATACTTGGCAATTGTTGTGCTCATGTTTAAGCTCTTGCATCATATGCTTTGCACCCATTAATGAAGAAATACATAGAACATGCTAAAATTTGGTTTGCATATTTGGTTTCTCTAAGGTCTAGATAATTTCTAGTATTGAGTTTGAACAACAAGGAAGACGGTGTAGAGTATTATAATGTTTTCAATATGTCTTTTATGTGAGTTTTGCTGTACCGTTCATCCTTGTGTTTGTTTCAAATAAGCCTTGCTAGCCTAAACCTTGTATCGAGAGGGAATACTTCTCATGCATCCAAAATACTTGAGCCAACCACTATGCCATTTGTGTCCACCATACCTACCTATGCTACATGGTATTTTTCCGCCATTCCAAAGTAAATTGCTTGAGTGCTACCTTTAAAATCCCATCATTCACCTTTGCAATATATAGCTCATGGGACAAATAGCTTAAAAACTATTGTGGTACTTGAATATGTAATTATGCACTTTATCTCTTATTAAGTT
>NC_061512.1:139611635-139634544 GCF_022539505.1 Lolium rigidum
GAGAGTTGAATAAGAATATACTGACTGACTGACAAGCAGCCTGTAGGGAAAAAAACTGAATCTATTGTGCTAAGTACTTTTTAAGAAAAATGAAATATGTAAGCTAAACATATGGTGAAAGAACAGTCATGCCACAAAATAAACTAGCAAATCGAAACAATGCATCTGCCGACGACTACACCTTCCAGCAAGCGCGCAGGCCGGAGAGAAGCCGCCAAAACTCGGAAGACCACCGCCAAGCTGAAAGAAGAGCGGCTCAGAACGAACGACCGCATCATCGCCCAACGACAGCACGCCAACGACGAGCTGCTTGCTCAGTAGGCCGTTATGATGACGAAGCAGGAGGCGCTGGACGTGGCCTTCGGCCATGGGGTAGTGCTCCCTTTGGCCGTCGGCGCGTCGTCGACGAGCTCCGTCATGTCAACGCCGAGCGGCCGGCCTCCTCTTCAACTCAGGCCATCCCAGCAGGGCGGCGGCCACGGCAGGGCTGGATGCGCACGGCTAGGTGATCCACGCACGGCGTCGTCGAATATGTCCGACCAAGGTATCGACCTCAAACGCACTCCCACGGCGGAGCAATCATGGCCGGCAGGGCCGAAGAAGCAACAACGAATCTTAGACGTGGGTGAGGTCTACGAGTGGCATTCCGGCGTCGCGGATGGACATCGTGATCGCCGCGTCGATGTCGCCCCTCCAGGCGTCCTTGTCGTTCAACGACGCCATGAACACCGTGTTCAGCCATGGGCAATTCTCGGTGTCGTTGCTGCTGGCGATGAGACGCTGCAGATGCAGGTACTCCGTTATCCTCGCTGCATTCGCGGCCTCCTCGTCGTCTTGCTCCTCCTTCACCTCCGGCTTCGGAACGAGGAGGGCGTCGGTGCGCCTCTGTTGTTGTTGCGCTGGTTCGCGGATGGTGATTCCGTCGCCGCTGATGCCGTGTCTCCGAATCGCGGGCGGTGTCGCGTACTCGTTCTCCTCCTTCACCTCGCGCTTCGGCACGGTGTACGGCGTGGCACAGTGTACGGCGTGGCGCGGTGCGAGGAAGGCGTCGACCGCGCCGGTCCCAAAGAAGACAAGTGCGAGGAGGACTAGCCCGTCCTCCTCGGCTCTCAGCGCGCCGGAGCCCGAGGAGATGCATGGCGTTGAAGAAGGCAGCATTTCTAACCTGGGGACGCCGTTGTGGATGTCGTCGACGATGTCCGGGAGGGTGCGCCCGGGAACTCCCTAGAAACGGAGGCGCCCTGATGGCGTGTAACTCACACGTTTGTTGGGAACCCCAAGAGGAAGGTATGATGCGCACAGCAGCAAGTTTTTCCTCAGAAAGAAACCAAGGTTTATCGAACCAGGAGGAGCCAAGAAGCACGTTGAAGGTTGATGGCGGTGGGATATAGTGCGACGCAACACCAGAGATTCCGGCGCCAACGTGGAACCTGCACAACACAACCAAAGTACTTTGCCCCAACGAAACAGTGAGGTTGTCAATCTCACCGGCTTGTTGTAACAAAGGATTAACCGTATTCTGTGAAAGATGATTGTTTGCAGAAAACAGTAAAGAACAAGTATTGCAGCAGATTTGTATTTCAGTATAAAAGAATGGACCGGGTCCACAGCTCACTAGAGGTGTCTCTCCCATAAGATAAAAGCATGTTGGGTGAACAAATTACAGTCGGGCAATTGACAAATAGAGAGGGCATAACAATGCACATAAATGTCATGATAAATATAGTGAGATTTAATTGGGCATTACGACAAAGTACATAGACCGCCATCCAAACTGCATCTATGCCTAAAAAGTCCACCTTCAGAGTTATCATCCGAACCCCTTCCAAGTATTAAGTTGCAAAGCAACGTACAATTGCATTAAGTATGGTGCGTAATGTAATCAACAACTACATCCTTAGACATAGCATCAATGTTTTATCCCTAGTGGAAACAGCACATCCACAACCTTAGAACTTTCTCGTCACCGTCCCAGATATCAATGGAGGCATGAACCCACTATCGAGCATAAATACTCCCTCTTGGAGTTAAGAGCAAAAACTTGGCCAGAGCCTCTACTAATAACGGAGAGCATGCAAGATCATAAACAACACATAGGTAATAACTTGATAATTAACATAACATAGTATTCTCTATCCATCGGATCCCGACAAACACAACATATAGCATTACGGATAGATGATCTTGATCATGTTAGGCAGCTCACAAGATCCAACAATGAAGCACAATGAGGAGAAGACAACCATCTAGCTACCGCTATGGACCCATAGTCCGGGGGTGAACTACTCACTCATCACTCCGGAGGCGACCATGGCGGTGAAGAGTCCTCCGGGAGATGAATCCCCTCTCCGGCAGGGTGCCGGAGGAGATCTCCGTAATCCCCCGAGATGGGATTGGCGGCGGCGGCGTCTCCGGAAGGTTTTCCGTATCGTGGCTCTCGATGCGGGGGTTTCGCGACGGAGGCTTTAAGTAGGCGGAAGGGCAGGTCGGGAGGCGACGCGAGGGGCCCACACGACGGGCCGCGCGGCCGGAGGTGGGCCGCGCTGCCCCGGCGTGTCGCCGCCTCGTCGCCCCACTTCGTTACGTCTTCGGTCTTCCGGAAGCTTCGTGGCAAAATAGTACCCCGGGCGTTGATTTCGTCCAATTCCGAGAATATTTCGTTACTAGGATTTCTGAAACCAAAAACAGCGAGAAAACAACGAATCGGCTCTTCGGCATCTTGTTAATAGGTTAGTTCCGGAAAATGCACGAATATGACATAAAGTGTGCATAAAACATGTAGATATCATCAATAATGTGGCATGGAACATAAGAAATTATCGATACGTCGGAGACGTATCAGCATCCCCAAGCTTAGTTCTCGCTCGTCCCGAGCAGGTAAAACGATAACAAAGATAATTTCTGAAGTGACATGCCATCATAACCTTGATCATACTATTTGTAAACATATGTAATGAATGCAGCGATCAAAACAATGGTTATGATATGAGTAAACAAGTGAATCATAAAGCAAAGACTTTTCATGAATAGTACTTCAAGACAAGCATTAATAAGTCTTGCATAAGAGTTAACTCATAAAGCAATAAATCAAAGTAAAGGTATTGAAGCAACACAACGGAAGATTAAGTTTCAGCGGTTGCTTTCAACTTGTAACATGTATATCTCATGGATAATTGTCAACATAGAGTAATATAACAAGTGCAATATGCAAGTATGTAGGAATCAATGCACAGTTCACACAAGTGTTTGCTTCTTGAGGTGGAGAGAGATAGGTGAACTGACTCAACATAAAAGTAAAAAGAATGGTCCTTCAAAGAGGAAAGCATCGATTGCTATATTTGTGCTAGAGCTTTTATTTTGAAAACATGAAACAATTTTGTCAACGGTAGTAATAAAGCATATGAGTTATGTAAATTATATCTTACAAGTTGCAAGCCACATGCATAGTATACTAATAGTGCCCGCACCTTGTCCTAATTAGCTTGGACTACCGGATCATCGCAATACACATGTTTTAACCAAGTGTCACAATGGGGTACCTCCATGCCGCCTGTACAAAGGTCTAAGGAGAAAGCTCGCATTTTGGATTTCTCGCTTTTGATTATTCTCAACTTAGACATCCATACCGGGACAACATGGACAACAGATAATGGACTCCTCTTTAATGCATAAGCATGTGGCAACAATTATTATTCTCATATGAGATTGAGGATATATGTCCAAAACTGAAACTTCCACCATGAATCATGGCTTTAGTTAGCGGCCCAATGTTCTTCTCTAACAATATGCATGCTCCAACCATTAAGGTGGTAGATCTCTCTTACTTCAGACAAGACGGACATGCATAGCAACTCACATGATATTCAACAAAGAATAGTTGATGGCGTCCCCAGAAACATGGTTATCGCACAACAAGCAACTTAATAAGAGATAAAGTGCATAAGTACATATTCAACACCACAATAGTTTTTAAGCTATTTGTCCCATGAGCTATATATTGCAAAGGTGAATGATGGAATTTTAAAGGTAGCACTCAAGCAATTTACTTTGTAATGGCGGATAAATACCATGTAGTAGGTAGGTATGGTGGACACAAATGGCATAGTGGTTGGCTCAAGGATTTTGGATGCATGAGAAGTATTCCCTCTCGATACAAGGTTTAGGCTAGCAAGGTTATTTGAAACAAACACAAGGATGAACGGTGCAGCAAAACTCACATAAAAGACATATTGTAAACATTATAAGACTCTAGACCGTCTTCCTTGTTGTTCAAAACTCAATACTAGATATTATCTAGACTCTAGAGAAACCAAATATGCAAACCAAATTAGCAAGCTCTAAGTGTTTCTTCATTAATGGGTGCAAAGTATATGATGCAAGAGCTTAAACATGAGCACAACAATTTCCAAGTATCAAATTATCTAAGACATTTTAGAATTACTACATGTAGCATTTTCCAATTCCAACCATATAACAATTTAACGAAGAAGAAACTTCGCCATGAATACTATGAGTAAAGCCTAAGGACATACTTGTTCATATGCTACAGCGGAGCGTGTCTCTCTCCCATACAGTGAACGCTAGGATCCATTTTATTCAAACAAAACAAAAACAAAAACAAACCGACGCTCCAAGCAAAGTGCATATGATGTGACGGAATAAAAATATAGTTTCAGGGGAGGAACCTGATAATGTTGTCGATGAAGAAGGGGATGCCTTGGCCATCCCCAAGCTTAGACGCTTGAGTCTTCTTAGAATATGCAGGGGTGAACCACCGGGGCATCCCCAAGCTTAGAGCTTTCACTCTCCTTGATCATGTTGTATCATACTCCTCTCTTGATCCTTGAAAACTTCCTCCACACCAAACTCGAAACAACTCATTAGAGGGTTAGTGCACAATAAAAATTAACATGTTCAGAGGTGACACAATCATTCTTAACACTTCTGGATATTGCATAAAGCTACTGGACATTAATGGATCAAAGAAATTCATCCAACATAGCAAAAGAGGCAATGCGAAATAAAAGGCAGAATCTGTCAAAACAGAACAGTCCGTAAAGATGGATTTTATTAGGGCACCAGACTTGCTCAAATGAAAATGCCCAAATTGAATGAAATTTGCGTACATATCTGAGGATCACTCACGTAAATTGGCTTAATTTTCTGAGTTACCTACAGAGAATTAGACCCAGATTCGTGACAGCAAAGAAATCTGTTTCTGTGCAGTAATCCAAATCTAGTATTTACTTTACTATCAAAGACTTTACTTGGCACAACAAAACTCAAAACTAAGATAAGGAGAGGTTGCTACAGTAGTAAACAACTTCCAAGACACAAATATAAAACAAAAATACTGTAGTAAAAACATGGGTTGTCTCCCATAAGCGCTTTCTTTAACGCCTTTCAGCTAGGCGCGGAAAGTGTATATCAAGTAACATCAAGAGATGAAGCATCAACATCATAATTTGTTCTAATAATAGAATCATAAGGTAACTTCATTCTCTTTCTAGGGAAGTGTTCCATACCTTTCTTGAGAGGAAATTGATATTTAATATTACCTTCCTTCATATGAATAGTAGCACCAACGGTTCGAAGAAAAGGTCTTCCCAATATAATGGGGCAAGATGCATTGCATTCAATATCCAAGACAACAAAATCAACGGGGACAAGGTTATTGTTAACCATAATATGAACATTATCAATTTTTCCCAAAGGTTTCTTTTTAGCATTATCAACGAGATTAACATCCAGATAACAGTTTTTCAATGGTGGCAAGTCAAGCATATCATAGACTTTCTTAGGCATAACAGAAATACTTGCACCAAGATCACATAAAGCATTACAATCAAAATCTTTGATCCTCATTTTAATGATGGGCTCCCAACCATCCTCTGGCTTTCTAGGAATAGAAGTTTCAAGTTTTAGTTTCTCTTCTCTAGCTTTTATGAGAGCATTTGTAATATGTTTTGTGAAAGCCAAATTTACAGCGCTAGCATTAGGACTTTTAGCAAGTTTTTGTAAGAACTTTATAACTTCAGAGATGTGGCAATCATCAAAATCTAAATCATTACAATTTAAAGCAATGGGATTATCATCCCCAAGGTTGGAAAAAATTTCAGCAGTTTTATCACAGTGCAGTTTCAGTAGCTTTAGCAAGCTTCAGGTAATTTTGCGCGCTTTGCACTAGGAGTAGAAACATTGCCAACACCAATTATTTTACAATTAATGGTAGGAGGTGCAGCAACATGTGAATCATTAGCATTGCTAGTGGTGGTAATAGTCCAAACTTTAGCTACATTTTTCTCCTTAGCTAGTTTTTCATTTTCTTCTCTATCCCACCTAGCGCGCAGTTCAGCCATTAATCTTATATTCTCACTAATTCTAACTTGGATGGCATTTGTTGTAGTAACAATTTTATTTTCAATATCCCTATTAGGCATAACTTTCGATTTCAAAAGATCAACATCAGAGGCAAGACTATCAACCTTAGAAGCAAGAATATCAATTTTATTGAGCTTTTTCTCAACAGATTTGTTAAAGGAAGTTTGTGTACTAATAAATTTTTAAGCATAGCTTCAAGTCCAGGGGGTGTATTCCTATTATTGTTGTAAGAATTCCCATAAGAATTAGCATAACCGTTACCATTATTATAAGGATATGGCCTATAGTTATTACTAGAATTGTTCCGATAAGCATTGTTGTTGAAATTATTATTTTTAATGAAGTTTACATCAACATGTTCTTCTTGGGCAACCAATGAAGCTAACGGAACATTATTAGGATCAACATTAGTCCTATCATTTACAACCATAGACATAATAGCATCAATCTTATCATTCAAGGAAGAGGATTTTTCAACAGAATTTACCTTCTTACCTTGTGGAGCTCTTTCCGTGTGCCATTCAGAGTAATTAATCATCATATCATCAAGAAGCTTTGTAGCCGCCCCCAAGGTGATGGACATAAAGGTACCTCCAGCAGCTGAATCCAATAAATTCCGCGAGGAAAAATTTAGTCCTGCATAAAAGGTTTGGATGATCATCCAAGTAGTCAGTCCATGGGTTGGGCAATTTTTAACCAAAGATTTCATTCTTTCCCAAGCTTGAGCAACATGTTCATTATCCAATTGTTTAAAATTCATTATGCTACTCCTCAAAGATATAATTTTAGCAGGGGGATAATATCTACCAATAAAAGCATCCTTGCATTTGGTCCAGGAATCAATACTATTCTTAGGCAGAGATAGCAACCAATCTTTAGCTCTTCCTCTTAATGAGAAAGGAAACAATTTCAATTTAATAATATCACCATCTACATCTTTATACTTTTTTGCATTTCACACAATTCAACAAAATTATTAAGATGGGCAGCAGCATCATCAGAACTAACACCAGAAAATTGCTCTCGCATAACAAGATTCAGTAAAGCGTGTTTAATTTCAAAGAATTCCGCTGTAGTAGCAGGTGGAGCAATAGGTGTGCATAGGAAATCATTATTATTTGTGCTAGTGAAGTCACACAACTTAGTATTTTCAGGGGTAGCCATTTTAGCAGTAGTAAATAAAACAAACTAGATAAAGTAAATGCAAGTAGCTAATTTTTTTTTTTGTGTTTTTGATATAGCAAACAAGACAGTAAATAAAGTAAAGCTAGCAACTAATTTTTTTGTGTTTTGATATAATGCAGCAAACAAAGTAGTAAATAAAATAAAGCAAGACAAAAACAAAGTAAAGAGATTGGGAAGTGGAGACTCCCTTGCAGCGTGTCTTGATCTCCCCGGCAACGGCGCCAGAAAAAGAGCTTGATGGCGTGTAACTCACACGTTCGTTGGGAACCCCAAGAGGAAGGTATGATGCGCACAGCAGCAAGGTTTCCCTCAGAAAGAAACCAAGGTTTATCGTACCAGGAGGAGCCAAGAAGCACGTTGAAGGTTGATGGCGGCGGGATATAGTGCGGCGCAACACCAGAGATTCCGGCGCCAACGTGGAACCTGCACAACACAACCAAAGTACTTTGCCCCAACGAAACAATGAGGTTGTCAATCTCACCGGCTTGCTGTAACAAAGGATTAACCGTATTGTGTGGAAGATAATTGTTTGCAGAAAACAGTAAAGAACAAGTATTGCAGCAGATTTGTATTTCAGTATAAAAGAATGGACCGGGGTCCACAGTTCACTAGAGGTGTCTCTCCCATAAGATAAAAGCATGTTGGGTGAACAAATTACAGTCGGGCAATTGACAAATAGAGAGGGCATAACAATGCACATACATGTCATGATAAATATAGTGAGATTTAATTGGGCATTACGACAAAGTACATAGACCGCCATCCAGCTGCATCTATGCCTAAAAAGTCCACCTTCAAGTTATCATCCGAACCCCTTCCAGTATTAAGTTGCAAAGCAACAGACAATTGCATTAAGTATGGTGCGTAATGTAATCAACAACTACATCCTTAGACATAGCATCAATGTTTTATCCCTAGTGGCAACAGGACATCCACAACCTTAGAACTTTCCATCATCGTCCCAGTATATCAATGGAGGCATGAACCCACTATCGAGCATAAATACTCCCTCTTAGAGTTAAGAGCAAAAACTTGGCCAGAGCCTCTACTAATAACGGAGAGCATGCAAGATCATAAACAACACATAGGTAATAACTTGATAATTAACATAACATAGTATTCTCTATCCATCGGATCCCGACAAACACAACATATAGCATTACAGATAGATGATCTTGATCATGTTAGGCAGCTCACAAGATCCAACAATGAAGTACAATGAGGAGAAGACAACCATCTAGCTGCTGCTATGGACCCATAGTGCAGGGGTGAACTACTCACTCATCACTCCGGAGGCGACCATGGCGGTAAAGAGTCCTCCGGGAGATGAATCCCCTCTCCGGCAGGGTGCCGGAGGAGATCTCCAGAATCCCCCGAGATGGGATTGGCGGCGGCGGCGTCTCTGGAAGGTTTTCTGTATCGTGGCTCTCGGTACTTGGGGTTTCGCGACGGAGGCTTTAAGTAGGCGGAAGGGCAGGTCAGGAGGCGACGCGAGGGGCCCACACGACAGGGCCGCGCGGCCAGGAGGTGGGCCGCGCCGCCCTGGCGTGTCGCCGCCTCGTCGCCCCACTTCGTTACGTCTTCGGTCTTCTGGAAGCTTCGTGGCAAAATAGGACCCTGGGCGTTGATTTCGTCCAATTCTGAGAATATTTCGTTACTAGGATTTCTGAAACAAAAACAGCGAAAACAAAGAATCGGCTCTTCGGCATCTTGTTAATAGGTTAGTTCCAGAAAATGCACGAATATGACATAAAGTGTGCATAAAACATGTAGATATCATCAATAATGTGGCATGGAACATAAGAAATTATCGATACGTCGGAGACGTATCACGCCCCTCCCTGTTCCACGTGGTTGTCCTGCCGACGAGGCCGTTGGTGTTGGCCATGTCGGCGTCGTACTGCACCTGGAAGAAGTCTGCTCACCAATTGTCGTTGCCGGTGGGGGCTCAGGTGGGATCGACGCGCTCCTCGGCGTTGATGCGCATGCGATGGGATCTGACCGTGTCCCTCCAATGCTCGCGTGAACGGCGGCGGGACGCCGATCCCGTTGACGGCCATCCTCCATCCGCCGCTGCTGGCGTGCGCATGTCCGGCGGGACATGGTATCGCGTGTGGTACATCGCCCACGCCTCCGCCACCGTGAGGCTACCGCGCCCGAAGCCGTTCGCGTCGAGCGCACTTTTGCGCGACGGTGACATTGTGAGAAGAAGGTGGCAAAAGGAAGGAAGGAGGCGGCGGCTGTCGAGAGCGGCGCGGCGAAAATGAAATGTGGAAGGGACGAGAAGGAAGGAGGGGCGCTCTTTATACAGCGGCGGCAGGAGAAGCGGCAGCAGGGGCGTTGGACGCAATAAACGCCGACGCGGATGGCCACGTGTCCATGAGCAACGAGACGCTTCACTGCGCCACTGGAAAAGCCACGAGGTCATTAGCGTCTCTTGACTAGAGGTAGGCGACATGTTTTGAACTTCCGTGTCAATGACGTTTCGGACACGCCACTCGCGACGCGGTTTCGTGCTCTGTCCTGCGCGCCTGAAGCGTACCTTGTGGAGTGGGGACGGGCTCGAGGCAGATTGGACCGCGCCGAGCGGAAAAAACTTTTGGGGCGCATAACTGGGACTAGTTAAATATCCGACGCGTCCTAAAAACCTTTGAAGGCGTTTTAGGGACACGACTTGAGATGCTTTTGTACGCTTCATCTATTATTTCCCGCGTAGCTCCGCCACTAATAAATCAAACAGAATCACGTTTTACCCATTCAATTTACAAGGACGCCGTATTCTGAAAACGTTTGCGTTTGCAGCCAAAACCCCTCCCGAACAGAGAGGCAGCACCAACATGCAAGTGATGGGTGCATGCCGATCTCTAGCGGTGCAGCAGAACAGATGCAGGAGGAACATGACCACGGTTCCAACTTGCACGATCTGCTAAAAGAGGATGAAGGCATGAAGCTGTGATGAGGTGCACCAGACTGCATGCCCTCCGTAGCTGTCTGCGCAAATGTTGGACGTTGCCACCAGCAAAGGTCATAACCCACGTCGACGCCGGACCAATACTTAGACGTCTTACATTTTGGGACGGAGAGAGTACCTAGCACCGAACATGCACACAGAAAGAAGCAGCGGGAGCATGGCATCATGTTAATTCTCATATAGGCTCTAAATTCTGAGTAGTAGTTATGAGAGACAATATTGGCAAACCTTTATAATTGAGAGCGATTTTGGTAACTATTAAAACTCAACGTACCATATCACACAGGGTGGCTAGATATTGCGGGCGAGATTTTTAGGGCGATCCAACGGTCTGGATGTTTCTAATTTTTTATATCAAACATTTTTTATGAGGTACAGACTCCCTTTTTTTTAACATACGCACAGACTCCCATTTAATAGTAAATAAGATACTATTATTATTATTATTATTAGATATGTATATAGTGGGCACAACTAAATCGGTATTAGTATATGTCATAAATAGTCTGCATTACTGAAATTCTAGTGTGCATCCCATAACTTAATGAAAAATCATTTATGTTCATGTATTCATATTTACATATGTTAACAAACATTTCGGACATCGTGCATTGATAAATGTATATCTAAACACAATATTCAAGAATTCACTTATCCGTGGCCTTAAAATGAAAATTAATTGTTTTTTCTGTAAATCCTAATTTTCAGCACTAAATCTTCTATAATATACTACGTAAGCATAACATTGGAGCATTGAACATAAGTATTGTTTTAGTTCTTGCATTTGAATCAATAAAAATGAAAATTTTGAGCAACTACAAACCAAATTTCAGCAAAATTTCACTAAAAATAGTCCAACATATCGGTCATCATAGAAAAATTCGGTCAAAATATCCAAGCCGGCGATAAATCAGCCGACATACCAAAATCTTATCGGTTACGACCCGATTCACAAAAAACTAAACTAGGAGAGTAGCACTGGGCTCTCCTAGAAGTTTCAGCAAAGCTACAGTAGACTAAATCTTAACAATTTCAATACATTTATTGCAGATACAAGATTTTGAAGAAACATTGGTCGCAAGAATTATATGTTCGGTGTGATCCATACCTCCGAAGGTATATTCAAGCGCCGTCTCCACCTTTTAGGCATAACTTCGATGGGAAAAGCATGATTGAAACAATTTCTTTCTATGTCATAGGACCTTACGCCTCCCCAGCCACGACATCGGCCCATTAATTCAAATTTGTGTGTCATCCAGGGAGCAGAGAAATAGATACATTGAGGTCTTAAACCAGGGAACTTCTTTGCAGGTAAACATGTCGAGTGATTGAGTCCAACAAATATGGCATGCTCCATCAAGTCATGCACCAATACCTTCTTGCATCCTTCAGGATGAACTATGTCAATGTCAAATCTAACATTTTCCACACGCTTTGCAGAAATTGCCCGGACTTGCAAGAGGTCACCCCATGGTGTAGACACCAAGTGCCTAGTAAGAACGCATGAAAAGTTTCTATGCGCAATAATTGCCTCCTTTGTTGGTCCATTCGATCCATCATGCTCATATTTCTCCACTATTCCCTGGTATGTCACGGTGTAGAACCTCCCATTGTGATATGCACAGTCTGCATACCGATCACGTTCGCTCATAGCTAAAGTTGAAACCACATGCCACTTGCTCTCTCCTGCCCTAGCAAAAGAGAGCCAATTGCTATCATAATGAATGATCATGACAGTGTAGTTACCACCTTTGGATGGAGTACAGGACAACACTGCCTTCTGGTAGAACCATGTCGCCACATCTTTTGCTTCATAGAGTTTATCTTTGTAGAAAATATGATAACCTCGGATACTTTCTTGATCATCATATACTGCTTCCACAAATGTGAAATCCGTGATTGGGGGCAGAGGGACCATCTCCGTCGTAATTGGGTTGAAGAGAACGAGATTGGCGAGCTCATTTGCGAGAACCAGCCATCCATGAGAAGCTCCGCAACATGCAACAAAACAACCCTTGGGAAAATCAACATCGTAAGACTTGTTGACGTCCAGGAGATGGCGGAACTGGCAGGTCACGGCCGAGCTGCAGCTGATCTCTGCTTCACGTTCCTCAACGAGGTGGGCCCAAGACATGAGCCACGGTCGGCAAGTAAGCGGTATGCCAGCAGCCGCCGCGGCCGAACACCATGATGTACAGACGGAAGCAAAGGCAAAGGATTCCCGTAGCTCGAGGCGTTGCAGGATGCTGAGGAGGAGATCTGTAGGAAGGTCCGACCAACTGGAACTTGCATAAGGTCCTGCCATTGTAAGATAATACGTCATGTTAGCTGCTTGTATGGTTATATAGCAAAGCATGGTCCAAGTCAGACTCGGACAGTGAATCGGTTCGGTTGTGACACAGAAATTGCAAAAAACCAATTGGAGAGCTGAATAAGAATCGGAATAGGCCCTTGCTCGCCAAGAAATAAATATAAAGACTGACTGACAAACAACCTCTAGGGGAAAAAACTGGATCTATTACTTTTCAAGAAAGAGGTCTACGAGTGGCATTCCGGCGTCGCGGATGGACATCGTGATCGCCACGTCGATGTCGCCCCTCCTGGCGTCCTTGTCGTTCAACGACGCCATGAACACCGTGTTCAGCCATGGGCAATTCTCGGTGTCGTTGCTGCTGGCGATGAGACGTTGCCGATGCAGGTACTCCGTTATCCTCGCGGCATTCGCGGCCTCCTCGTCGTCTTGCTCCTCCTTCACCTCCGGCTTCGGAACGAGGAGGGCGTCGGTGCGCCTCTGTTGTTGTTGCGCTGGTTCGCGGATGGTGATTCCGTCGCCGCTGATGCCGTGTCTCCGAATCGCGGGCGGTGTCGCGTACTCGTTCTCCTCCTTCACCTCGCGCTTCGGCACGGTGTACGGCGTGGCACAGTGTACAGCGTGGCGCGGTGCGAGGAAGGCGTCGACCGCGCCGGTCCCAAAGAAGACAAGTGCGAGGAGGACTAGCCCGTCCTCCTCGGCTCTCAGCGCGCCGGAGCCCGAGGAGATGCATGACGTTGAAGAAGGCAGCATTTCTAACCTGGGAACGCCGTTGTGGATGTCGTCGACGACGTCCGGAAGGGTGCGCCCGGGAACTCCCTAGAAACGGAGGCGCCCCTCCCTGTTCCACGTGGTTGTCCTGCCGACGAGGCCGTTGGTGTTGGCCATGTCGGCGTCGTACTGCACCTGGAAGAAGTCTGCTCACCAATTGTCGTTGCCGGTGGGGGCTCAGGTGGGATCGACGCGCTCCTCGGCGTTGATGCGCATGCGATGGGATCTGACCGTGTCCCTCCAATGCTCCGTGAACGGTGGCGGGACGCCGATCCTGTTGACGGCCATCCTCCATCCGCCGCTGCTTGGCAGGCGCATGTCCGGCGGGACATGGTATCGCGTGTGGTACATCGCCCACGCCTCCGCCACCGTGAGGCTACCGCGCCCGAAGCCGTTCGCGTCGAGCGCACTTTTGCGCGACGATGACATTGTGAGAAGAAGGTGGCAAAAGGAAGGAAGGAGGCGGCGGCTGTCGAGAGCGGCGCGGCGAAAATGAAATGTGGAAGGGACGAGAAGGAAGGAGGGGCGCTCTTTATACAACGGCGGCAGGAGAAGCGGCAGCGGGGGCGTTGGACGCAATAAACGCCGGCGCGGATGGCCACGCGTCCATGAGCGACGAGACGCTTCACTGCGCCACTGGAAAAGCCACGAGGTCATTAGCGTCTCTTGACTAGAGGTAGGCGACATGTTTTGAACTTCCGTGTCAATGACTTTCGGACCCGCCACTCGCGACGCGGTTTCGTGCTCTGTCCTGCGCGCCTGAAGCGTACCTTGTGGAGTGGGGACAGGCTCGAGGCATATTGGACCGCGCCGAGCGGAAAAAGCTTTTGGGGCGCATAACTGGGACCAGTTAAATATCCGACGCGTCCTAAAAACCTTTGAAGGCGTTTTAGGGACACGACTTGAGATGCTTTTGTACGCTTCATCTATTATTTCCCGCGTAGCTCCGCCACTAATAAATCAAACAGAATCACGTTTTACCCATTCAATTTACAAGGACGCCGTATTCTGAAAACGTTTGGGTTTGCAGCCAAAACCCCTCCCGAACAGAGAGGCAGCACCAACATGCAAGTGATGGGTGCATGCCGATCTCTAGCGGTGCAGCAGAACAGATGCAGGGGGAACATGACCACGGTTCCAACTTGCACGATCTGCTAAAAGAGGATGAAGGCATGAAGCTGTGATGAGGTGCACCATACTGCATGCCCTCCGTAGCTGTCTGCGCAAATGTTGGACGTTGCCACCAGCAAAGGTCATAACCAATTCAGGTATTTAAGGGCATCTCCAACCGGCCGATCCAAACGGACGCGCTGGGCCGTCCGTTTTGGGCCGTTTGCGTGGCCGCCCGGACACACGGACAGCGCCCCGTGTCCGCGTGTCCGTTTGGGTCGCACGCGGCGCCCAACGCGGCGACCCAAAGAGACGCCACGTGGTTCGTCTTCGTTGCGCGGCGCTGCGCCATGGCAGGCCTCGACGGGACAGCCATGGTGGGCGATGGAACGCGCGGGAAAGATCCCGCGCGCACCAAGGTTCCCGCGCGCGCGAAAACGCCATTGGCGCGCGCTCGCGCCCAAGTTTCCCGCCAGACCGTCGGCTATAAAAGACGGCGGCGGTCTCACACAGACCGCATCACCGTTCTCTCCCCCTCCACCTTCTCCGGCGCCATGCCGCGCACCCTGTAGTCCACGTGGGCCAAGCTCTCCCTCGCCGCCCGGGCCAGGTTCCCGCGGACGGAGGAGGAGGAGCGCGCGGACTCGCGGTGGGTCGCCGACGACGAGGCGCTCCGCGTCGCGGCGGAGGCGGCGGCGAAGAAGGAAGGGGATGCGGAGATGGTGGAGGCGGCCGCGGACGGATGGCACGAGACCGCGGACGGCTGGTACGAGGCCGCGGAGGAGGGGGCGGCCGCCGCGGAGGAGTCCGTCGACGAGGAGGACCTCGCGCTGGCGAACATCAACGCCGCCATCGAGGAGAGTCTCGCCGACCTCACGTGCGTGACGAAGGAGCACGAGGCCACCTGCCGGGCCGGCCGCCGCCGATTAGGCGACCTCCTCGGGCAGAAGAACGATCTGCTCGCTATGCGAGCAGCCCGTCACCTCATCCAGATGCCCTCGCCCGAGCGGCGCGCCCGGGAGGCTGTTGCGTCGGCGAAGCGCGGCCGGCAAGAGCGCATGCGCCGGCGCCTGGGGAACCACGAAGCCCAGGCCGCCGGCCGCGTCCGCCTGGAGGCGCGCACCGCTGTGGAACGCGCGGCCCTGCGGGAGCTAGAGCTATGCGGGAAGCGGATGGTGCCGCAGCAGGAGGCGGAGCGCGAGCGCGCCCGAGGCGCGCGGACGGAAAGGAGGAGGATGGAAGCCTCCGCCGCCGCCGCAGTCGCCGCGCCACCCAGCTCGTAAGCTGGAGTGGAATCCTCACGCGTACAGGCCGCCCGCGTCGAGTGAAATCCACGGCCCCGACGGCGAGCCGGCGAGGAGCCGCCGGCGAGGCCGCCGGCCCCGTACGTAGTAGGATAGAAGTAGTAGTTAAAAAAAATTGTAATGGGTTCTTTTTAATGAAAACAAATGTTTATGTCTATGACACGCTGGCTAGGGGCGGACAACGGGCGGACGCGAGAGACCAGCCTTTCGCGTCCGCGGCCACGCAAACCCGGCCCAGATTTGGGCCGGGTTTGCGTCGTTCCGGACGCCGCGGCCATCCGTTTTAGGGATGGGTCCGCGCGTTGGGCCGGGGTTTTGTCCATCTGGACCCATCCGGACACGCGGGCGCGGGATGGGTCGCCCCGTTGGAGATGCCCTAAGGACATATTCAATGCCGGCGACCCAAACGGACGCTCTAGGCTGTCCATTTTGGGTGGCCGCGCGGACACCCGGACAGCGGCCAGCATCCGCGTGTTTGTTTGGGTCGCACGCTCCGTCCAACGCCGCGGATGCAGTGCAAATATTAAAAAAAAAATATATAAAAAAAGGAAAACAACAAAAAAGTAAATTTAAACTAGAGTTCATTAAACTTAGCCCTATTTTGGGCAATTTTTACACAAAAGAAAGCTCTATATGGGATTTAAACTAAAAAAAAAAGAGGAAACCCTAGGCCAGGGTTTGGGATGCGGTGGTCGCTCGTCGTCGTCGTCGTCGATGAGGATGACGCCCCTGGCGGCGACGCGCTGTTCCGGCTGGACACGACGGAGGGCGCCGGGGACTCCGGCCAAGGCAACCACTGCGCCCTTTCCCAGGCGGAGTGCGGGACCGGAGGGCTCGCCGGCCTGCGCAGGCGTGCCAGCCGCGCTGCCTCCTTCCAGAGCTGCTCCGCCACACCGGCCTGCAGCTCCGCCTCCTGCCGGAGCGCGGCCTGGCGCTCCTCCTCCGCCCGAAGCGCGGCCTGGCGCATGGCCTCCTCCTGCCGGCGCGCCATGTCGAGGAAGGCCCACGCCTCCGCCTGGGCGTCCTCCTGGGTCTTCCTGGCCATCTCCTCCAGCGCGGAGGCGCGCAGCGTCTCGGCGAAGTGCGGCCATTTGGCCAGCTCCTCGAGGTCGTTGAGCTTGCGGGACACCGCCAGCGCGGCCTGCAGCTCGGGGTCGTCCTCCTCCTCATGGGGCTGGGGCTAGGGCTGGGCATGTGGCGCTTGCGCTGGCGCCGCCGCGGGTTCGTTGATGTAGAGGCCGCCGGGGCGGCGGCCAGCCCGCCTAGCAGGCGTGCGCGGCTGCGCGCGAGGCGTCGTCGTTGCCGAGGTGAAGCACGTGCGCCGGTGCGCATCGTGCTCCACGCCGTAGGTGGGGTGCTACCGAAGGTCAGTCGGCAGCTGCGCGCGGCGCCTCCGGATCTCCGCGATGCAGGCGCGCCTGAGCCCGGGATCGGCGGCACCGGAACCCGATCTGGGCTCAGGTGCCAGACGTGGGGGAGGAGCACATCGCCCCACGGCATTGGGACGCCGGCATCCTAGAACATCTGCTCCACCGCTACGGTGACGTAGATTCGGTCGCGGATGGGAGCCAGCGGCCCCATCTCGAACTTTGCAGGCGCGGTTCGCCGGCTGCTGCCGGCCTCGTGGTCGTTGGCGGACGGCTCGAACTCCGTCTTAGGGGCCATGGCGGCCCGGAAGGTCGAGCTCGTGCATGCGGCCGGAGTGGAGAGTGGGGACTGGATAGGGACAGTCCGCCTCCCCAGTCCATATTTAATAGGACTGGGGCACATACAGGTGGGCCATCCACGTGGACCAGGCGGACACGCGAGGACGCTGGCCACCGTCGTCGAGACGCCGGCAAGCGGTGCGGAAGCATAGGTCGTGGCCTCGCGCTGCTTTCGCGGCGTCGTAGCATAGTCGGAGGACGCCGTCGCCGACGTTGTTGTCCTCTCACCGTCGCGAGACCTCCCGCCGTCAGCAGCTTCGCCGTTGCCGCCAGAGGTGAGCTCTCGTGCACCGTCTTTCCAGACCGCAATTCGGCCGGGACGACCATTGCCTGCAGGTCCCTACGGACGCATTGGATGGCCTCCGCCTGCGAGGTGTTCGATGAAATGGGCGATCTAAAATTTGTTCCATTTCATCTTTAGATCATGGTGGATAGCGATGACGACTACTTCTTCAAGAACTTCATCGACACGTCGTCAGACGAGGAGTCCAACGATGACTTTTTCACGGAGGCTGCGCTGATCATCCACGAGCACAATGTCTCGCGGATCCCCGTATACCGGGGGTCCTTGTCGGGGCGCGCGGCTACCTTGGAGCGCAAAAGAGAACGCGGCCACGACCAGCTCTTCACCGACTACTTCCAACCCAAGGTGGTCCGGCTTCATTCCAGGATATCCTTCATGTGCACCACGAAATTCGGGATCTAGCTGTACACAACCAGCTCCAGGCTGATTTGGTCGAGCACATGTGGCTGCATGTTGGCAACAATGCTGCAAACAACAATGATGAAGGAAATCCCGAAGCCTACAGCATTTGTATCGTTTTTACATTTTATTTGAATAATACTTTGTCATTAAATACGTGGACAATAAACTTATGTAATAAATCTTGAGCATTTAAACTTATTTTTATATTTTTATGATTTATTATGCTTTTATAGTGAATTTAGAGGCAAGTAGCAATTATATGGCGTTGCGACCCAAATCTGCCGCGTTAGGCGCAGCGCGTGACCCAAACGAATATGTGAACGCGGAGCTCCGTTCACGTGTCCGCGTGGCCACCCAAACGACCCAAAACGAACGGCCCAACACGTCCATTTTGATCGGAGCGTTGAAGAGACCCTAGCTATCTTGAGCCTTTCACGAGAACAAAGCTCATGCTCATATGGTGGCGCGCTTGGCATATGCGTAACAATAAAATCTTTGGTGATGGGAAAGCATCAATTCAGTGCTCTAGTGAATTTC
Source organism: Lolium rigidum (assembly GCF_022539505.1). Lineage (NCBI taxonomy): Eukaryota > Viridiplantae > Streptophyta > Magnoliopsida > Poales > Poaceae > Lolium > Lolium rigidum. The sequence goes on from NC_061512.1 coordinate 139,630,618, forward strand.
TGGATAACTATGCAAAGACTCTTGGTCTAATTAAACATGTAAGAGCAGAGCTGGGAGGAAAAGGAAAGAAACCGGTCAGCGTTCAGAAACAATGTGAGAAAAATGAATGCAGATCAGGTCGTAAGAGCATCTCCACGCTATCCTCCAAATAGGCGTCGGTAGAGGCACTGGCACAGTTGTATGGGGGTCGCCGATATAGCATCCCTAAGAGCATCTCCAGTCGCGTCCCCCAAACCGTCCCCCAAAGGGATTTGGGGCGCGCCGGACAAAAAAAGCGTTCCAGCCTCGTCCCCCAAAGCCCTTTTTTGTCCGGCGCGCCCCCATTCGGTGTCCGGCGCCCCGAGCCCGTCCCCGTCCCACGGGGACGCACCGGGGACGCCGGACACAACGAAAGCGAGGCGGGGAGTGGCGGGGCCGACCCGTCGGCGGCACAATTAATTTAAACCTAACCGTCGCCTACCTCGCGACGGAAGTTGTTGGCGCGCAGCGACGGTGCGGTTCCCGCGAGGGCGCGGCGGCGCGTCCCGTCGCGCCCTAGCTCTGCGTGCCGGCGTTAATGAGCGCCACCGCTCCTCCGCCTCCCTCCGGCCTATAAAAGGGGCGCCTCTCATCGTCCCTCTCACACACAAACCCTAGCGCCTCTCTCCCAAACCCTAGCCGCCACCATCTCTCAACAAGACTCGACGCTATGTCTGGTAGAGGCGGACCTCGCGGCCGCGGCCGTGGTCGTGGTCGTGGTCGTGGCCGCGGCGTAGCTGAACGCTCGCCGTCGCCTTCCACGCCGCCGCCTTCATCATCGTCGGAGATGGACGTGGAGCCGGACGTCCTGTTCGAGTTCGTCCACGTCCTCAAGGGCGACCCGCGCGGCATCCGAGAGGCTGCCGGACTCCTTCGCCGAGTACGTCGGCGGCGTACGCCCGCGCACGATGCATCTGCGGGAGCATTCGTGCGGCTACTGCCGGTGGATCGTCAAGGCGATCTACGACGCGCGCGGCAAGATGTACCTCAACATCGGCTGGGAGAAGTTCGCGCGCCACCACAGCCTCCAAGCCGGCTTCATCCTCGTGTTCTCCTACTTCGGCAACAGGGACATGAAGGTCAAGGTCTTCGACGAGAGGCGCTGCCTCCGGGACTACCACGTCGACGGGGACGACGACAGCACCGACGAGGAGGACGACCGAATGAGTGTTGTTTCTTCGCAGCGAATACGTGCACGGAGGTTTCTGCCTGTTCGCCTCATCGGTAGAACCAACAAGGGCACCATCCTCCCGCTGGATTTTCCAGTTTAGGTGATCGGGTGTGCCCTCGAGTGTTCTTTCTTAGCAGCGAACACACGAAACCTTCGATGCACGGCCTAGTTAGGTTTAGTTTCTTTGCAATATTTTATATTTGTGTCCACCATGGTTCAAACTATGTATTAGTTTGTGGAAAACCATGTTCCAAACTGTGTGTTTTCGTGTAAACCACGTTCCAAATTATGTATTAGTTTGTGGAAATTGAAATAAAAATGCCAGAAAAATTATTTTAAATGTTTGGGGGCGGCGTTTGGGGGACGCGGCTGGGGAGCGACGTCCCCCAAACGCGGCACGAACGAAACACATCCCCCAAACGCTCGATCCGGCGCGGTTTGGGGGACGGTTTGGGGGACGCGACTGGAGATGCTCTAAATGGAGGATACAGTGCCAGCGTACCCCATACGGTGGTCCCAAAAACTTCTCTTTTTTTTTACAATATTTTGGAACAACATATCAATCAGATAAATTATTCATACAATATTTTGATTATTTATACAGTCACACAAATAGAAATTAAATTATTCATACAATATTTTATTTTATACAATCACACAAATAGAAATTAAATTATTCATACAATAATTAAAATTAAATCATGCATTGTTGGCCCTCTCCTCGTCCACAAATGTGCAGCCAGATTAGTCTGAAGTTGAGCATGAACACATGCATATCGGATTTTCTGATGCATGAATTCTTTGGGTACTTGCTCTACCTCAGCAAGAGGCTCTTGATAATCAAATAGTTGATTATCATGCACACGTTCGTCGCGCTCGCTCTCAATTATCATGTTGTGCATGATCACACGGGCGTCCATCACCTCCTACATCTGAGACTCAGACATGGTGAGAGCAGGGTACCTGACAGCGGCGAAACGCTGCTGAAGCACCCCAAAAGCGCGCTCAACATCTTTGCGTGTTGCTTCCTGTCATGTTGCAAAATAAGCATCCATCTACGAAGCTGGAGTCGGGATTGTCTTCACAAATATGGCATACGTCGGGTAGATACCATCAGCTAGATAGTACACCTTGTTATATGCATGGCCGTTTACCTAAAAGTTCACGGCATGAGTTTGTCCCTCAGCTAGCCTGGAAAATACCGAGAGCGTTGCAGCACGTTGATATCATTGTTTGTTCCTACAATGCCAAAAAAAAAACATGCCAAATCCAGAGATCATGGTCTGCCACCGCCTCGAGAATGAAACTGCACTCACCAGTATGCCCTTGTAGATCCCTTGTCAAGAAAAAGGGTAATTCTTCCAGCCCCAATGCATATAGTCAATGCTTCCGAAAATCCCAAAAACCCTCGTGCTGCACTATGTTTCAGGATCCGAGTTGTATCATCTGTCATTGGTGCTCTCAAATAGTCTTTACCAAACACCGCTTTGACGGCTCGGCAAAACCTGTTGAGAGTTTATGAACATGTCGACTCCGCCATCCGTGGGTAGCCATTGACTGTATCTGGAGGAACTCCGTATGCAAGACAACGCATTGGAGCAGTGCACTTCTGGATTGAGGTGAAGCCCCACAAACCTGTACAATCTTGCTTGATCATGAAATAGTCACCGTACTCCCTAACGCCGAAAACAATCTTCATGAACAGATCTTTGTTTATCCTAAACCGGCGCCGAAATTCCTTCAGCGAATGAGTCACGGCGTCGGCGAAGTAGTCAGCGTCAAGCAGCATGGTGTCGGCTTGACGATGCCGGTTGATGTTCCTCCTCTGCCAGGCTTTGAGCCGCCGCATCGAGGCACGCCGAACAAAGGCTGGCGAACACGGAGCAAGCTTGTCAGAATCAGTCGTTGTCGTTGCCGCCGGATAGCCGCAACGTTCTCCTCCTCCGTGAACAGCTGCACCGTCATCTCGTCGTCGCTGTCCATCGCGGCAATCCGACGAACACCTTGCGGGCGGGACAGTTGTGCGGCGGTGGCGGCGACCTCTGTTCCGGTCAAAACAGCAGCCACCAATCGAGGGGGTAGCGGCCATTTCGATGGACGGCGGTTGCTGGACGAGCGGCGGTGTGTATTGCAAGCAGGGGTGTGACAACGACAGTGGCAATGGCGATCTAGAGGGGTAGAAGTTGGCTCGGGCGTGGGTGGGAGGTGGGGAAAGCAGTGTGTCTGGCTGCCAGGCAGAGCCCACGCGCAGTTTCTAACAGCGCCTCGGCGCCGGCGCGCCCGATCCATGCCCTCAACAAAGTGGCCAGCACGGGGTTGCCGATATTTCTATTGGGTTAGAAAACGCGCCGGCGCTTTTTGAGGCGAGCCAGTGTGAGATGCTCTAAGACAACGGCGGAATAGAGATAAATGTTGATACAAGTTTCATCAGAGAACCAGGATTAGCGTCTTGGCGGGCTGTGATCAAGGACCATGAAGGACAAACCATCTCATTTGCCTGGGATGTGAACCGGACTGCTCAAAAGCTTGTGATGAAAATCCAAAACCTTGCAGGAGATATATCGGCTGCACCCAGTGTGGGAACGGATATTAAATGTTTGATAAACCAACAGCACCGTTTCAATGCAAAGATTGTAGTCGAGAGAGGAGGATAACCACGTGGACGTGGCCCATAAGATTGCAAAATTTAGCCAGCTTGTAATGGTGGTGTGTGTTACTGTTTAGGCACTGGTGTGTGT